>NC_045502.1:4802812-5152081 GCF_009650955.1 Corvus moneduloides | reverse complement strand
GTCTCCTCCTCCTCCTCCTCCTCCTCCTCGTCCTCCTCCTCCTCCTCGTCCTCCTCCTCGTCCTCCTCCTCCTCGTGCTCCTCGTCCTCCTCCTCCTCTTCGTCCTCCTCCTTCTCCTCCTCCTCCTCTGCCTTGTCCTCGTCCTCCTCCTCCTCCTCATCCTCATCCTCGTTGTCATCTTCATCCTCCCCCTCTTCCTCCTCCTCCCTCTTCTCCTCCTCCCTTTCCTCGTCCTTCCCCTCGTCCTACTTGTCCTCATCCTCCTCCTCCTCCTCCTCCTCCTCCTCCTCATCCTCATCCTCCTCCTCGTTGTCATCTTCGTCCTCCTCTTCCTCCTCCTCTTCCTCCTCCTTCTCCTTGTTCTTGTCCTCGTACTCGTCCTCCTCCTCTTCCTGCTCGTCCTCTCCCTCTTCCCCCTCCTACCCCTTCTCCTCCTCCTCCCTTTCCTCATCCTCACCCTCGTCCTGCTTGTCCTCGTCGTCCTCATCGTCCTCCTTGTCCACCTCCTTGTCCACCTCCTCGTCCTCCTCCTCGTCCTCCTCATCTTCCTCATCCTCCTTGTCCTCGTCCTCCTCGTCCTCGTCTTCGTCCTCCTCTTCCTCGTCCTCCTCTTCCTCGTCCTCCTCCTCCTTGTCCTCCTCCTCCTCCTGGTCTTCCCCCTCCTCCTTCTCCTCCCCCTCCTCCCTTTCCTCATCCTCACCCTCGTCCTACTCGTCCTACTCGTCCTCGTCCTCCTCCTCGTCCTCTTCCTCCTCTTCCTCCTCCGCCTCCTCGTCCTCCTCCTCCTTCTCCTTCCCATCCTCCCCCTCCTCCCCGTCCTCACTCTCCTCATCCTCACCCTCGTGCTAGTCGTCCTTGTCGTCGTCCTCCTTCTCCTCCTTCTCCTCTTCTTCCTTGTCCTCCTCATCCTCTTCATCCTCCTCACTGTCCTCCTGGTCCTCCTCCTCCTCCTTCTCCTCCTCTGCCTCATCCTCCTTCTCATCAAAAGAGAAAAATCACCTCAGGTGCCTGACTGGGAGCAGTCTTGGGTTCCCAGCTGGGATATAGCGCGCCTAAGCCAGAGATGGAAAGACTCTGGGGGATTCCAGGAAGAGTCTCCAGTGGACCTCGGAATGGAGAGCTGTTTGCAATCACAAGGGTATAAAAGGCAGGATGGGCATTCTGTGGGCGAGCCTCTGGCACCCAGCCACGCTCCCAGTGCTGCCCCCTTTTGCTTTGCCATTTTTATTGAGTTCTCAGGAAATTTTAAGAACTCATTTCCATATCGGATCTGGGTCGTTTATAACAGTTCCAGGGGCCCCGCAGTGTCACAGTGCTCCCTGCGCACCCTGAGGCCCCACGTCAGCCAGCCCAGGCCATTGCCACACTTCCAGTCACTCCCAGCATGATCCCAGTGACTCCCAGTCTCTCTCAGCATATCCCAGTTGCCCCCAGCATGCTCCTGGTCACTGCCCCTTCTTCCCAGTTGCTTCCAGCATGATTCCAGTTGCCCACAGCCACTCCCAGTCACCCTCAGTGATGTCCCAGTTGCTCCCGGTATATCCCAGTTGTCCCCAACGTGGTCCAAATTGCCCCCAGCATGCTCCTTGTCACTCCCAGTATGATCCAAATCACCCTCAGTGCGATCCTAGTTACCTCCAGCATGGTTCCAGTTGCCCCTAGTACAGTCCCAGTCACTGCAAGTATGACCTCAGTGGCCCCCAGCACAGACACAGTCACTCCCAGTTGCTCCCAGTTTCCCCCAGCATGCTCATTCCCAGTCACCCCAGTTGCCCCAGCATGGTTCCAGTTGCCCCCAGCATGATCTCATTCATTCCCAGTATATCCCAGCTGCTTCCAGCATGCACCCATCATTCCCAGTTGCTCCCAGTAGCTCCCAGTAGCCCACAGTGCAGTCCCAGTTGCTCCCAGTATTTCCATGTCCGTGCTCCCAGCGCTGCTCCCAGCCCTGATCCGTGGGGATGGGAATGTCCCGCTCCCTTCCCGGGGCAGGCTCACACCTGAGCCAGGTGTGCAGGGCAGGACCTTGCCCTGAGCCCAAGCCCTGTCCCCCCTGCAGGATCTGCTTCCCATCGGCCTCTTCCTCCTGCGGCCCCAAGCCCAGCTCGGTGCTGAACGAAGGGCGCTGGGCCGGGGTCATCCCCCGGCAGGGGCTGCGCACCCCCTCTGCCCCCTCCCCAAATTCCCTCCCGGGGCAGCAGGGGCTGGCTCAGGAGTCCTGGGGCTCCTGGGGCTCTGTGCTTTCCTTCCTAAGGAAAAGAACCGTCCTTCTCCTCCAGGCGCCCATGGCCAAAACTGAGATTCTACCTCCCAAATTCTGTCTATCCCAGGATTGCTCCCAGACAAAAGCTGCCATGAGAGACAGATCTGGCTGCCCTCGCCCATGGTGGCCACCTCTCATCTTCTCCCAAAACACCTGGACTTTGTGCTTTTCTTTCATGTGGAAAAACCCATCCTTCTCAGCTGTTGCTATGAGCCAGCCCACTGCTGGGCTGGGGCAGCGAGATGCCGATCAGCCCCAGACCCTCCGTGGATCGAATTTCCCCGGGACACAGACTCGCAGAGTGGATCGATGGGCGGCTCAGAAGCTTAAGCTACATCCCCCCGGGGCTGCGCCCGGCTCCAAACTGCCTTTCCCTGTTCAGGAGAATTCCCTCTTACTCGGTTGTTCACTGGTTCTTTGTTGTATCTCCCAGTAGTTCTTGTTGAATTGTATCCTCCCCCTGGCTTGTAACTCATTGGCTGTTTTTCCCTTTCCCTGCGGTTTTCAAACCCCCTCTAAAACTGAGGGAAAAGCCTCTTGGCGGGATCCCGGATTAAGATCATTGCCATGTTCTGGTTGCTAAACTTCTGACAATAAACCTGTTGGAAGCCAGACCAGAACCCTCTCTCTCCTCCTTTATCTCCGAACTAACGTGAGCCGATATCGTCAGCTCCTGCCGTGTCTCCTCTGCAAAGAAGCCAGCGAGCTCAGGCAGCAGCACTTTTCCTGATGCTGAAGTCGCTTCTGCGACGCACAGAAGTAACACAGCTGGACTCTCTCTGACCGAGGGCACGCCAGAGCTCGTGCAGCGAGCACAGAACTGCGTTACTCGACAAGGTGCCCATGGCCAAAACTGGGGTTCCACCTCCCGAATTCCCAATATCCAAGGGCTGCTCCCAGACAAACCTGGCAGGACAGACAGATCTGGCTGGCCTTGGCCTCTGGTGGCTGTGTCTCATCTGCCCCTGAAACCCTGGGGCTCGGTGCTGCCCTTCCTCTGGAGACCACTGTGACCCTGCGTGGCCTCGTGGAACCCAGGGGCCGTTGTGACCCTGCAGGGCTGGTGGCACCAAGGGGACCATTGTGACCCTGTGGCGTTCCATGGAACCAAGGGGCCACTGTGGCACTGCTGGGCCCAAAGACCCAAGGGGCCTTTGTGACCCTGCAGGGCCCACGGAACCAAGGGAACATGGAACAGCTCTGGCTGCCTTGGGCTCCTGGGGCCGCCTGGCAGCTCCGGCTGACCTTGGCATGGCCAGAGCTGCTTCTCACCTGCCCTGGAGCGCTGGGGCTCCGTGCTTTCCTTCCTGTGTGTGTTGGTTTGGCACGGCCTGGGTTTTGGTAGCGGGGGGGCCACAGAGGTGGCTTCTGTGAGAAGCTGCTGGAAGCTTCCACCATGTCCGGCAGAGCCGATCCCCAATGGCTCTGAAGATGGACATGGCACTGGCCAAGGCTGGGCCACTGAGAGAGGCTGGTAACGCCTCTGTGATAGCAGATTTCAGAAGGAAATGAAAACAAAGTGGGACACAGTGTTTTTGTAGTCAGAGAAGAGGAGGAGGGGAGAACGTGTGAGGGAAACAACAGGGAGACACAAAGGGCAGTGGAGGAGGGGCAGGAGGTGCTCCAGGAGCCAGAGCCGAGATTCCTCTGCAGGCCGTGGTGAGACCATGGTGGAGCAGCTGTGCCCCTGCAGCCCCTGGGGATCCACAGGGGATGCAGAGATCCACCCGCAGCCCTGGGGATCCATGGGGGATGCAGAGATCCACCCGCAGCCCTGGGGATCCATGGGGGATGCAGAGATCCACCCGCAGCCCATGGGGATCCCCGGGGGATGCAGAGATCCACCCGCAGCCCCTGGGGGAGGTGCCCGTGCCGGAGCGGGTGGATGCCTGCAGGAGGCTGGGATCCAGGGGCAGAGCCGGTGCAGAGGGGCCCTGCTCCCAGGCTGGAGCAGCCTGGCCTTGAAGAACTGACCCCATGGAAGAGTGACCCACGCCGCAGCAGTTTTGGGGGGACTGCTGCTCGTCAGATTGGACCCACGTCAGAGACGCTCACGGAGAACTGTCTCCCGTGGGAAGGGACCCCACGGTCTCACAGGGGAACAACTCCTCTCCCTGAGCAGCGGGAGAAGCCACAGGAGATGAACTGACCACAATCCCCATTCCCTGTCTCCTGTGCCATCGGTGGGAAGGATGGAGGGGTGGGGGAAGGTGTTTTGAAAGCTCTTCTTTCACTTCTCATTATCCTGCTCTGATTTTGTTATTAATAAATTCACTTGATATCTGTAAGTTGAGCCTGTTTTGCCCAGGACGGTGTTGGATGAGGGATCTCTCCTGGTCCTTATCTCAACCCATGAACCCTTTGTTATATTTTCTCTCTCCTGTCCAGCTGTGGACAGGAGTGAGAGAGCAGCTTTGGTGGGTGCCTGGAGTCCAGGCAGCATCAATGCACTACAGACCTGAACAAAAACTCCCTGGGCAATGATTCCTCTGTGATCTAAAGCCCCCACCCCTCACACGACAGCCCCGTCCCACAGAAATGTCAGCCACTGAGCCTCTCGCTCTCCACGGCTTCACTGCTTTGGTGCCCAGTGGTTGCCACGGGGCCACCATGGCCCCTCTGAGCTGGGTTTGGGTGGGGTTTTGGTGGGTCTGCAGTCCCCGTTGTAATGTGGTTGTTCCAGTTCACAGACCACGATCTCTGGGCTGGCCACTCTGGGGATTTATTTTTAAGTCACGTTTAAGCTGCAGCTTTGTCCATTCTGTTATTCATGTTCAGGTTGGCAGCTCCAGGACTCGCTGTGATCCACCTGTGACTCACATGCCAGGGCCATAAAATTCTGAAAAACTTCACTGATCAGCCCAGCAATTCCAGCCACTGCTGTCTACTTTTAAATAACACAAAACTGTCAACCCCTCCTGTGCTCACAGGAGTGCCACAGAGCAGGACAGCAGCACAGCAGCCAGAGCTGAGGACTCCCACAAGGACAGAAGGACAGCGTGGAAGGATAAACAGAGCAGCTCTGAAAGCACCGAGTGCTGCTGCTCCCTGGCCCTGCTGCTGTGCTGGGACTCAGCTTCTCTCCCCCTCTGCACACAGGCACTGCCCTGCCAGATTCAGATGAGGTTTCAAAGGAAGCATTTTTGACAAACAAGTTGCTGCAGGATCCTTTATTTTGCTACAGTGCACAGAGGAGGTGATTCCTCATTTCCATTGTCTCTGGGTAAAATTCAAGGTGTAAGCAGTGAATTCTAAATAGGATGAATGATCCCAGTAATGGGATGGTGATGGGATAAATAAAGTTTAACTGAGCACAACATTATCACAAAATGACAAAGGAAACCCTGCACACACACAACCACTCTGAAAAACTTGAGCAGACAGGCTGGGCCTGCACTGAGTTACACTGCAGCTGTGGAGAGCAAAACCGGCACTTCATTGCTGCTGAAAAAATCCAGTCATCATTTTCCTCAGGGCATCCCTGAGCTCCTGGTTCCTCAGGCTGTAGATGAGGGGGTTCAGGGCTGGAGGCACCACCGAGTACAGAACTGACAGGGCCACATCCAGGGATGGGGAGGAGATGGAGGGGGGCTTCAGGTGGGCAAACATAGCAGAGCTGAGGAACAGAGAGAGCACGGCCAGGTGAGGGAGGCACGTGGAAAAGGCTTTGTGCCAGCCCTGCTCAGAGGGGATCCTCAGCACGGCCCTGAAGATCTGCACATAGGAGAAAACAATGAACACAAAACAGCCAAAGAGCAAACAGGCACTGACAGCGATGAGCCCAAGTTCCCTGAGGCGGGATTTGGAGCAGGAGAGCTTGAAGATGTGTGGGATTTCACAGAAGAACTGGCCCAGGGCATTGCCCTGGCCCAGGGGCAGGGAAAATGTATTGGCCGTGTGCATGAGAGCGTAGAGAAAGGCACTGGCCCAGGCAGCTGCTGCCATGTGGGCACAAGCTCTGCTGCCCAGGAGGGTCCCGTAGTGCAGGGCTTTGCAGATGGACACGTAGCGGTCGTAGCACATGATGGTGAGGAGGGAAACCTCTACTCCCATGAAGAAGACAAACAGAAACACCTGAGCAGCACATGCTGAGTAGGAGATGTGCCTGGTGCCCCAGAGGGAATTGTGCATGGCCTTGGGGACAGTGGTGCAGATGGAGCCCAGGTCGGTGAGGGCCAGGCTGAGCAGGAAGAAGAACATGGGGCTGTGCAGGTGCTGGCCGCAGGCTCCGGCGCTGATGATGAGGCCGTTGCCCAGGAGGGCAGCCAGGGAGATGCCCAGGAAGAGGCAGAAGTGCAGGAGCTGCAGCTGCCGCGTGTCTGCCAATGCCAGCAGGAGGAAGGGGCTGATGGAGCTGCTGTTGGACATTGCTGTGTCCGGGCATTGGGTTCTGCCATGGAGAAAAAGACAGTGAAGAGTTAGAGGAGATGTCTGTAACCACAATCAAAGCCATTTCCTGTACACCCTCCCCTGGAACACACACAGACACCCTTTTGTGTTTAAGAGTTCTGAGGTTTTTTTGTTTTTAAGCTCCCCCCATATCTCTCCTGGTATTCTTGGATATCAGAAGCCCTCAGCATTTCTGCTGCCCTCAGGGAGAACAGAGCAACTTTTGCAAGGCAAGATGATGAGTGGACACTCAGAGGAGGTTCTCTGTCATTCTGACCTGTTCAGAGTTTCTCTGTTTCACTTTTCTCAAATGCAGAATGTTCAGCCTCCCATGTTTCCCTTAAAGATCACCAGGTGCTGCTGGGAGCAGATGGATCCACCACAGACCCCCAAATGTCCGTCCCTCTCTCAAGGTCTCAGCACCACATTCGTAGCCGAGGACACACCTGGCTCATTTCACCAACCCGACAGCATTTTCACACTTGTAGCATCTCTGCTTTTCTCTTCTATCTGAGCCTTTCAGATAACACAAAGATGCTCCAGGACAGATTTGCATCCTGGAGGAAACTCCCAGCTTGGAAGGAAACCTTGGGGAGAGAGCCAAGAGTCCCAGAGCTGGCACTGGAACAAGGGAGATTGAGCTGCTGCCCTGGCTGCACTGACAGCCCTGCCCACAGCCGGGCACTGGGGCCAGCGTCACCCTGAGCCAGCTGTGCCCCCTCCCAGAGCCCCCAGGGCCGGGCAGCTGCTCCCAGCCCTGTGCTCTGCAGAGGGAACTGGGCCCGGGGCTGCAGAGCTGCCCCACGGCTCTGCTGCAGCTCTGCCTGCCCAGGAGGGGCTTCACGGCTTGGAGCCCCGGCCCTGAGGGCAGAGGCTTGGCTGGGGGGCACAGGAGGGAGGGGGCTTCTTCAGAGGGAGGGGCTGCACTGGAGGGGATCCTGTGGGGATCTCTAAACTCTCCCTGACACATTGCTGGCTTTGTTTTCTCTCCTTCCCTGATCTCATCTCTGCTTCCTGGGGATTTTCCTCCTGGAGCTGTTTCCCTGTGCCTGATCTCTCCCTGCCAGCACTCACAGACCCCAAATCTCTGTGCACTCTCCTTGGCCCTACAGAAACCTGCCTGTGTGCAGGGCACTGGCTGGGGCAGGTTCTGTTTGCAGCTTGGAGAAAGGACAGCTCAGACTGAGCCTGATGGGTCCAGCCAAGGTGATGCTGGTGCTGTCCATGGGCACAGGAGTGGCTGAAAGCACAGGAGGGATCTCCTGTGCACCTGCTGATCACTAAAAGAAACAGTTTGGATGTCCCAGGGACCTGACAAAATTCATATCACCTTTAATATTTATCCTTCCTCCCCACCATTCTCCAATGGCAGGAAACTGAAAACGAAGTCTCAGGAAATTTCCTCATTTCTATCAAAATCCTTGCATTGGAAATATTCTGGGAGTGATCAGAAACCCTCAGCCCGTCAGAGCCTCATGAGCATTTCACCTCCCCTGCACTCGAGATGCTCTGAGTTGTACTCACAGAATCCGTAGGCAGGGGGATGTTGCAGCTTCAGGAGATCCCTCCAGGAGCTGCAGCTGCCGTGTCCTGCAGCCAGAGGCTTCCTGTGCCAGGGGCTGGGAGTGATTCTCCCGCAGTCACTTCCCAGCCCCTTCCCAGCCCCGGCTGAGTTTAAGCCCTGTGTGCCTCTGTGCTGTGCCCGGGCTGGCTGCAGGCAGTGCCCCAGCCCTGCTGGGCTGTGCCCAGGAGCTGCTCCTGGCCAGAGCTGTCTCTCTGCAGCGCTGCCGCTTGCCAGGAGCTGCCTCTGTGCCAGGAGCCCGGCCCAGCTCAGCAGCACACACACAGCACAAGGACTGGAATGACCCTCTCGGGCCTTGGTGCTGAGGCCCTGAACATCAGTCCCTGACAGGGACTGGCAGAATCCTCTCAAGAATTCCAGTCAGAATTGAACTTCAAAGTTTCTGGAAGTTTTCATGGGTCCCAGTGAGGGACACGACTGAGAAAGTGTCCCCAGGCTGCAGTCAGAGCAGAGAACTGGAGGCAGGATGACAGGGGGGACAAAGAGAAGCCAAGTCTTGGTGCCCTGGGGCACAGCAGCGTCTGTGCCACCAAGGGCTGGGAGGAGACACCTTGTCCTGAGGCCCTGGGGCCTCCTGGCACAGCCCCAGCAAGGCTGGGCACTGTCAGCCCCTTGTCCTGCCCTCAGCATCCCCCCACATCCCAGTGGCCTCAGGGATCTGCTGGAAGGAGTCCCTGGGGAGCCTTGGTCAGGAATGGCCCTGGGGGGCTCCCGAATGCTCCCAGGGACTGCAGGGCTTTCAAAGGACTTTGGCTTTGGCTTTTGCCTGGGAGTCTCTGAGAGCTTTGTGCAATCCTGGCCCCCAATTATCTGCTCTAATGAGTCCCTGGAGATTCTTTGTCAGTAACAACACTCAGTGGGGATCATTAATGCTTCAGGGTACTCAGGGTTAATTTAAGTGCTTCTTTTTGACACTGACTCTCTGAGAGGTTTGTGCAATCATGGCCTCCAATTATCTCCAATTACTTTAATGAGTCCCTTGAGAGCTTTGCATTGACACTCAGTGGGGCTCATTAATGCTATGAAATACTCAAGAGTTTTAAGGTACTTTGGATTTTCCTTCCCACACCTCAGTGTGAGGTTTTTGGGCACTGAGAGGTTTTTGGGCAATCCTGGCCTCCAATTCTCTCCTCCAAGGAGTCCATGAGGAGCCTGTCTTTGGGATGGACCTCAGAGGGACCCATCAATGCCTCGAGGCACTTTGGGTGTTTCCTCTGCCTTTGACTCCTGGAAAGGCTTGTGCAATCTCCTCTCAGGCCCTGAGCTTCAAGGGCTCAGCCCCAAATGCCCCACGGGGCTCATTAGGATCAAGCAAGTGCTGACAAACCCTGGCTCTGCCTTGATTTCCCTCTGGCCTGGTGCAGTTCACTAGGAAGGTTTCCTTCTCCAGTTACGGAGAAATATTTCAAAGAGCTTCTAAGAAATACTCATTCCTATTTTAAGGGGTGTGTTTTATTGCTGTTCTCTTTAGAGAAGAGGTGATTGCAGCATTCTGTGACTGACACTGATGCAGGGTCTCTCCTCAGGAGGTCTGGCCTGGTCACAGAAGCTGTGCCTTGAGGTCTGACCCAGTGTGGAGAACCCTGCTCCACATTCCCAGCCCCATCCTGTCTCTCCTCACTCACCTGGGACCTGCTTTGCTTGGAGAACTGGCTGCACTCAGCCAAAGGGGGGGTTCTTGGGGTTTTTTTGAAGTGATCTGAAACTCCTGAGTTTCCTCATTGAAAACAGACGCCCTCCTCCAGTGTGTGCAAAGCCCAAGTGAAAGGATTAAAATCATTGTACTTGGGCAAGAACAAAATACACGGTAACCAATGTAGAAGCGAGCTGAACAACTTGGCAGGAGATAAGGAACAAAGCTTGCAGAAATGAGGAACAAAGCTGCTGAAAGCAGGGAAGAAACTGCTGAAACAGCTGCCAAGAGACTGCACATGCCGAGAGGAGAAAGGTGAAGAGTGCAGAGCGAGGAAGACGTTCAGCCTTCATCAAATGCCCACCGAGCCTTCCTGAGCGCGACCACCAGGGAGCCCTGGGCCTGCGCTCCGCATGTGCTACTGATAATAACGAGTGCTGAGAAATGGTTTGCACAACCACACCTTTTCTAGGGAAAACAATGAACATGCCTGAAATGGAAC
This sequence comes from Corvus moneduloides, assembly GCF_009650955.1. NCBI lineage: Eukaryota > Metazoa > Chordata > Aves > Passeriformes > Corvidae > Corvus > Corvus moneduloides. The sequence continues at coordinate 5,141,712 of NC_045502.1, read as the reverse complement.
CACATCTTGTAATCTGCCATGTGCCCGGGGTGGGTGTTTGGAGGAGCGATCCCCGCACACCCAGCGTGCTGAATAAAGCAAACACCCGCTTCTTGGACTTTGTCTGGGAAGTGTCTCTTGGCCCGGTTTGGGGCGAATCATAGAGCTGCCAGAGGGGCCTTTTTGGCTCAGCTGAGAGCAGTCCTGCTGCAAGGCTGTCCTCGAGCTGCTTGGGCTGCACATGTGCCCAGGGAATGCTCATTGCTTGCAGTCTCAGGTGCTGTGGGTGTGCAGGTGTCACTACTGCAGGAGGGAACAGCTCTGCTGGGGGCAGTTCTCTTTTTCTTGGTGGTTTTTATGTTGAATGAACGTTCCCTGCCAGCTCTGGGCAGAGCTCTGTACCTGTATGTGCCACTTGTCTGTGGCATTGTGGCTCAGGAGGTGGCCAAGGGGAGCTTGGCCGAGGTGTGGGCAGAGGAATGGCCATCAGGCCAGGCTGGGGGGTCAGCGGCCGGTCAGTTGCGTTGCGTGGCCGCGGCTCTGGAGGCTTGTGTGGGAGCGTGTGCAGGGCTGGAAGGCTGGGGCTGCCGCCGCTGTGTCCCAGAGCCGGGAAGGCCGGGGCTGGCTCGGCCCTGGCCCGGCCCCGCCAGCTCTGCCAGCTGCCGGCGGGGACACAAAGGGCAGCTCCGAGCTGCGGCCGCTGCGCTGCGGCCGCACAAAGGCAGCGCCCGCAGAGCTGCAGGGCAAGGTGCTGGCCCTGGCTCGGGGCTGGGCCGGGGCCAGCGGCAGAAAATCAACTTGCAGCTTGGGCCCCGCAGCAGGGAGGAGCAGCAATTGCTGGCTGAGAGAGACTCTTGCCAAGGGCCTGCGGGGCCGGGCCCCAGGGAACGGCTTCCCGCTGCCCGAGGGCAGGCTGAGATGGGATGTGGGGCAGCAATGGTTCCCTGGCAGGGCGCTCAGGGCCTGGCACAGGCTGGCCCCAGAAGCTGCGGCTGCCCCCGCATCCCTGCAAGTGTCCCAGGCCGGATCGGCCATTGGCGCTTCCTGCCCACGAGGGCTGGGCTGGGCTGGGCTGGGGCTGCTGAGGGCGGGATGGGCTCTGGCTGAGCCAGCTGAAGGCTGCGCATGATGAGGCCGGGGGGACCCCGTTCCTCAGTGGGTTCTGGGCTATCCCACATTCCTGAAGGGATGTCAGGGTATGTCCCGTTCCTGAGGCAGTTTTGGGGTGCCCCAATGCTTCGGGAGGGGTTCTGAGAGGGGGGCTCTGGTTCTTGGAAGGGGGACCTATTGGCAGGGATGCAGGGAGCCCATTTTGGGAAGGATGCTGCTGTTTCTGGCAATGTTGAGAGGTTCTGAATGGGTTGTGGGGCCTGGCTCTCATTTTGGGACTTGAGGTGAGCCCATGGGCACAGCAAGGCCGGAGGAGAGGTTCCAAGCTCCCATTTGGGATGGAGGGATTGAGCGGGTGCCTCCAATGAACCCAATCCCAGCCCCAATGTGTCGATGGCAGCCCCAAATGGCTCGATCCGTCAGCCCCAAGGCCCGGCTGTGGGGAGTCAGGAAGCACAGAAGGGGAATTGGTGTCCAGGAGGGGTGGGATGGGATGGGATGGGATGGGATGGATGGGATGGGATGGATGGGATGGATGGGGTGGCATCATGGGGGTTGGGTGAAGTTTGGGAGGGATGGGGTGGTTTGGCCCTTTGCAGTGGGGCACTCCAGGGAGGAAAACCAGGAGCCACTTTTGGGGAGGCTCCTGCAGCTTTTTAACAATTTTGGGGCCTCTAAGTGGCTTCTGGGAGGTTGCAGTGAATTTGGGGAAGGTGCTGTAAACCCCCCGCAATTTGGGGGTCTGAGGTGAAGTCCCCACATTTTGGGAGGGTGAGAGGACCCCAATTAGGAGGGCATCTGGCTTCTTTGGAACCCTTTAATGGGGTGAGAAGCGGCCTGTAAGGAAGGGAGGGAAGCGGCCTGTAAGGAAGGGAGGGAAGGAAAGAAGGAAGGAATGAAGGAATGAAGGAAGGAAGGAAGGAAGGAAGGAAGGAAGAAAGAAAGAAAGCAACAAGGAAAGGAGGAAGAAAAGTAGAACAGATGAAAGAAAAAAAAGAAAGAAAGCAACAAACAACAATACAAAAGAAAAAAAAGAAAAATTTAAAAATGAAGAAAGCAATCAAAAAGATAATAAAAATGAAAGAAAGAAAGAAGAAAGGAAAAAAATCAAAAGACAGATATCAGCAAGAAAATGAAAGCAATGAAAAAAAAAAGAAAAAGAACGAAAGCAAGACTAAATAGCATGAAATCAACAAGAAAATAAAAGAAAAAGAAAAAAAAGAAGGAAGAAAGACATAAAAAGAAAGAAAAAAAGACACAAGAAAAAATAAAAGAAAAAGAAAGAAGAAAGAAAGCAACAAAAAATAGAAAAAAAGGGAGAAATAAGATTTAAAAATGAAGAAAGAAAGAAAAAAGGATTCAAGAGCTTGAAGTGAAAAAGAAAAAGGCAAATGAAAGAAAGTGAGAAAGAAAGAAAGACTCGATCATGTGAAACCAAGAAGAAAAATGGAGAAAAAGGAGGAAAGAAGAAAGCAACAAGAAAAAAAAAACAATCAAAAGAAAAAAACATAAAGAATGAAGAAGGAAAGCAAGCAAGCAAAAAGATAATAAAAATGAAAGAGAGGAAGAAAATCAAAAGACAGAAATCAACAAGAAAAAGAAAAAAGAGAAGAAAAAAGAAAAGAAGAAAGAAAGACACAAAGACTAAATAACATGAAACCAACAAGAATATATCAGGAAAAGAAAAAAACAAAGACCGTAAAAGAAAGATGGGAAAAAAATAAATGAAGAAGAGAGCAAAAAAAGAAACAAAGAAGAAAGCAGAAAAAAAAAACAAAAAAGGGGGAAAAAATTAAAGAAACTAAGAAGAAAGCCTCAGTAACATGAACCAGCAAGAAAAAGGAAAAACGAAAGAAAGAGAGAAACAGGGAAGAAAGAAAAAAAGAACAGAAAGAATGGCACAAGGAAAAAAAGTAAAATAAAGGAAGAAAGCAAAAAAAGAAGAAAGAAAGAAGAAAGAGAGAAAGCAACAAAAAAACAAAAAAGGAAAAGAAAGAAAAAAGATTTAAAAATGAAGAAAGAAAGAAAGAAAACAGAAAGAAATCAACAAGAAAATGAACAAACCAAAGAAATAAAAAAGATGGAAAAAAGACTCAATAATGTGAAACCAAGAAGAAAAATGAAAAAATATGAAAGAAGGAAGCAGCAGAAAATGAAAAAAAGAAAGAAAAGCATTTAATAAGAAGAAAGAAAGTGAAAGAAAGAAGACAGAAAGCAATAAGAAAAGAAAAAAGCAGAATAAAAGAGAAGAAACAAAGAAAGAAAGAAGAAACAGAAAAAGAAAAAGCAAAATCTGAAAAAAAGAAAGAATAAAAGCAAGAAAGAAAATCAAAGACAGAAAATAACAAAATAAAAAAGAAGAGAAAAGAAGAAACAAAGCAACAAGCAACAAGAAACAGAAACAGGAAAAGAAAGCAAAAAGAGATAAAAATGAAAGCAACAAAGCAGGAAAGTAAGAAAGGAAGGAAATGAAAAGACAGAAATCAACAAGAAAATGAAAAAGGAGAGGAGAAAAAAGATAAGAAAAGGCTCAGTAACATGAAATGTACAAGAAAAATGAAAAAAAAAACCAAACAAAAGAAAGAAAGAAGAAAGCAACAAGAACACAAAACAAAAAAAAAGAATGAAAGAAGAAAGAAACAAAAAAAAGAAACCAGAAATACAGACACAAGAAAAAATAAATTAAAAACTGAAAGGAAAAAGCAAAAAAAAAGAAAGAAGACAGAAAGCAACAACAACAACAAAAAAAAACAAACAGAAAAAGGAAAAAAATGAATGAAGAAAGAAAGAAAGCTAAAAGAAATCAACATGAAAATGAAAAAAGTGGAAAAAAAAGATGAAAAAGCAACTTAATAACTTGAAACCAAGAAGAAAAATTAAAAAAAAAAAGAAAAAAAGCAACAAGAAACAAAGGAAAAAATATAAAAAATGAAGAAAGAAAGAAAAAAAGAAAGCAAGAAGATATAAACATGAATGAAAGAAAAAACAAGACAGAAAGAAACAAGAAAAAGAGAAAAAAAGGAAGAAAAGTAGAATAAAAGAAGAAAGCAAGCAACAAGAAACAGGAAAAGAAAGAAAGCAAAGTATAAAAAAATGAAACAAAAATGAAAGAATGAAAGAAAGAAAGGAAACATCAAAAGACAGAAATCAACAAAGAAAATGAAAAGAGAGAAGGAAAAAGAAAAGAAGAAAGAAAAAGCAAGGAACAAGAAACAGAAAGGAAAAAGATATAAAAATGAAAGCAAGAAAGCAGGAAAGGAAGGAAGGAAGGAAGGAAGGAAGGAAGGAAGGAAGGAAGGAAGGAAGGAAGGAAGGAAGGAAAAGGAATTGAAAAGACAGAAAGCAACAAGAAAATGAAAAAAGTGAAGACAAAGAAGAGAAGAAAGAAAGAAAAATACCCAATGACATGAAACCAACAAGAAAAATGAAAAAAAGAAAGAAGAAAGCAACAAGAAAAAAAATTTTAAAAAAATTAAAGAAAAATCATTAAAAAATGAAGAAAGAAAGCAAGCAAAAAGATAATAAAAATGAAAGAAAGGAAGAAAATAAGAAAGAAAGGAAGAAAATCAAAAGATAGAAATCAACAAGAAAATGAAAAAAAGGCAGGAAAAAGAAAAGAAGAAACAAAGAAGAAAGAAAGATTAAATAGCATGAAACCAACAAGGAAATAAATGTAAAAAAAGACCAAAAAAAAGAAGAAGGAAAGAAAGAAACAAGGAAGAAAGACAACAAAGAAGAGAAAGAAAGGAGACGAAAGAAAACAAAAAAGAAAGCAAGCAAAAAGGAAAGAAAGAAGAAAGACAGAAAGCAACAGAAAAGAAAAAAAAGGAAGAAAGCAAAAAGAGAAAAATAAAAAGAAGAATGGAAGAAAGCAACAAGAAACAAAAACGGAAAAAAAGAGAAAAACCATAAAAAATGAAGACACAGAAAATAAAAAGACAGAAAAAAGGAAAGAGAAAAGAAGAAAGAAACAAAGAAACAAACAACGAAAGCAAGAGTAAATAGCATGAAACCAAAAAGAAAATAAAAGAAAAAAGAAAAAAAGGAAAGAAAGAATCAAAAAAGAGAGAAAAAACAAAAAAGAAAGACACAAGAAAAAATTAAAGAAAAAAGAAAGAAAGAAGACAGAAAGCAATGAAAAAAAAAGGAAAATAAAGAAAAAAGATAAAAGAATGAAGAAAGAAAGCTAAAAGAAATCCACAAGAAAATGAAAGAATTGAAGAAAAAAAAAGATTAAAAAAAGAAAGATTCAATAACATGAAACCAAGAAGAAAAATGGGAAAAAATGAAAGAAAGAACAAAAAACCAAGAAACAATAAAAACTAAGAAACAAAAAACCCACACCATTAAAAAATGAAGAAAAAAAGGAATAAAAAAGCAAAAAGATAATAACAATTAAAAAAAAAGAAAGAAAATTAAAAGACAGAAATCAACACGAAAATGAAAAACGAGAAGAAAAAAGAAAAGAAGAAAGAAAGATGAGACAACATGAAGCCAACAAGAATATAACAGAAAAAGAAAAAGAAGAGAGCAGCGGGCTCAGGAGCATCCCGCTCTGGCAGCTCTGAGCAGGTGGCACATGTCCTGCTCTCCTGCTGCCCTCCAAAGCACAGAATGCGTGGGCAAGTTCAGGCACAGCTCTGGGCACAGCCAGCATGGCCTGGGCACGGGAACGGGGGGCAAAGCGGGCGGGATCCTTCTGCAGCTGCCTGGTGGCTTCTGCTTTCTGTGCCCAGAGTGCCAGGATGTTCTGAAGAGGTGCTTGTCCATGCAGCCCTTGGCCAGGCCGTCCTTGGAAGAGCTCTTCAGTGAGCCTTGGCTGCAGGGTGTTCATGTGCCCTAGAGGATGGCAGAGCCCCACGGGCACAGTGTGATCCAGGGGCCTGGCAGGTGACAGCCCCACCCATCTCTTGGCAATCAGTGGCAAAGCAAAGCAGACTCTTTTGTCCTGTCTGTAGCTCTGAGCAGGGAGCATCAGAAGGGAACACGCAGCTCTTGGGCTGCAGCTGAGCTGGAGGCCTGCTCTGGCAAGCACTGGTGGCCACCATCGCCCCTGGATTTGCTTGTCTGGTTCACTGATGGCTGGGGCCCTGGGCAGAACCCTGAGAGCCTGGTGTGGCCCCAAGGAAGGAGAAGGAGCCCCTGGAGAAGCTGTAGCAGGTGGGGCTGCTGCTGCTGGAGCCACCAAGGACGAGCTCAAGGATGACAACCTCTTCCTGGAGCTGGCCAGCGGCAGCTGAAGATGATGGACTTTGATTGTGGCACCTTCTCCAAAGACACGCTCCATGCCCAGGGTGCAGGTGGGTCCAGAGCCAGGGGGATGCTGCCAGAGCTGGGCATGGCACGGCCTGGCCGGGCACCAAAGGTTCCCCCTTTGCTGGGGCGGCTGCAGTGAATTCTTCAGTGGCTGCCAATACATGTGTGTCAGTACAAACCTCTCACGCCTTCCTTCCTTTCCTTCCTTTCCTTCCTTTCCTTCCTTTCCTTCCTTCCTTCCTTCCCCTCCCTCACAAGCCGATTCTCACCCCAATGAAGGGGTGCAAAGCAACAGGATCCCCTCCCAGCTGGGGTCCTCTCACCCTCCCAAAATGTGGGGACTTCACCTCAGCCCCAATTGTGGGGGGGTTTACGGCACCTTCCCCAAATTCACTGCAACCTCCCAGAAGCCACTTAGAGGCCCCAAAATCGTTAAAAAGCTGCAGGAGCCTCCCCAAAAGTGGCTCCTGGTTTTCCTCCCTGGAGTGCCCCACTGCAAGGGGCCAAACCACCCCATCCCTCCCAAACTTCACCCAACCCCCACGATGCCACCCCCATCCCATCCCATCCCATCCCATCCCATCCCATCCCATCCCATCCCATCCCATCCCACCCCTCCTGGACACCAATTCCCCTTCTGTGCTTCCTGACTCCCCACAGCCGGGCCTTGGGGCTGACGGATCGAGCCATTTGGGGCTGCCATCGACACATAGGGGCTGGGATTGAGTTCATTGGAGGCACCCGCTCAATCCCTCCATCCCAAATGGGAGCTTGGAACCTCTCCTCCGGCCTTGCTGTGCCCATGGGCTCACCTCAAGTCCCAAAATGAGAGCCAGGCCCCACAACCCATTCAGAACCTCTCAACATTGCCAGAAACAGCAGCATCCTTCCCAAAATGGGCTCCCCGGCTCCCTGCCAATAGGTCCCCCTTCCAAGAACCAGAGCCCCCCTCTCAGAACCCCTCCCGAAGCATTGGGGGACCTCAAAACTGCCTCAGGAACGGGACATACCCTGAAATCCCTTCAGGAATGTGGGATAGCCCAGAACCCACTGAGGAACGGGGTCCCCCCGGCCTCATCATGCGCAGCCTTCAGCTGGCTCAGGCAGAGCCCATCCCGCCCTCAGCAGCCCCAGCCCAGCCCAGCCCAGCCCAGCCCTCCTGGGCAGGAAGCGCCAATGGCCGAGCCGGCCTGGGACACTTGCAGGGATGCGGGGGCAGCCGCAGCTTCTGGGGCCAGCCTGTGCCAGGCCCTGAGTGCCCTGCCAGGGAACCATTGCTGCCCCACATCCCATCTCAGCCTGCCCTCGGGCAGCGGGAAGCCGTTCCCTGGGGCCCGGCCCCGCAGGCCCTTGGCAAGAGTCTCTCTCAGCCAGCAATTGCTGCTCCTCCCTGCTGCGGGGCCCAAGCTGCAAGTTGATTTTCTGCCGCTGGCCCCGGCCCAGCCCCGAGCCAGGGCCAGCACCTTGCCCTGCAGCTCTGCGGGCGCTGCCTTTGTGCGGCCGCAGCGCAGCGGCCGCAGCTCGGAGCTGCCCTTTGTGTCCCCGCCGGCAGCTGGCAGAGCTGGCGGGGCCGGGCCAGGGCCGCGCCAGCCCCGGCCTTCCCGGCTCTGGGACACAGCGGCGGCAGCCCCAGCCTTCCATCCCTGCACACGCTCCCACACAAGCCTCCAGAGCCGCGGCCACGCAACGCAACTGACCGGCCGCTGACCCCCCAGCCTGGCCTGATGGCCATTCCTCTGCCCACACCTCGGCCAAGCTCCCCTTGGCCACCTCCTGAGCCACAATGCCACAGACAAGTGGCACATACAGGTACAGAGCTCTGCCCAGAGCTGGCAGGGAACGTTCATTCAACATAAAAACCACCAAGAAAAAGAGAACTCCCCCCAGCAGAGCTGTTCCCTCCTGCAGTAGTGACACCTGCACACCCACAGCACCTGATACTGCAAGGAATGAGCATTCCCTGGGCACATGTGCAGCCCAAGCAGCTCGAGGACAGCCTTGCAGCAGGACTGCTCTCAGCTGAGCCAAAAAGGCCCCTCTGGCAGCTCTATGATTCGCCCCAAACCGGGCCAAGAGACACTTCCCAGACAAAGTCCAAGAAGCGGGTGTTTGCTTTATTCAGCACGCTGGGTGTGCGGGGATCGCTCCTCCAAACACCCACCCCGGGCACATGGCAGATTACAAGATGTGGTTCCATTTCAGGCATGTTCATTGTTTTCCCTAGAAAAGGTGTGGTTATGCAAACCATTTCTCAGCACTCGTTATTATCAGTAGCACATGCGGAGCGCAGGCCCAGGGCTCCCAGGTGGTCGTGCTCAGGAAGGCTCGGTGGGCATTTGATGAAGGCTGAACGTCTTCCTCGCTCTGCACTTTTCACCTTTCTCCTCTCGGCATGTGCAGTCTCTTGGCAGCTGTTTCAGCAGTTTCTTCCCTGCTTTCAGCAGCTTTGTTCCTCATTTCTGCAAGCTTTGTTCCCATTCTCCTTTGTCTTGGGGTGACTATATGATGTGTATCCCATATCACTGTCCTATGCCCAGAAATTAATTCTTGTGCCTTTCTATGCCTTTAAACTGAGCCTGAGAGGGGGAAGGAAAAACTGAGCAAAGTTTTTCAAAGCAGTTTGCAGCTTGTTCAAGGTCACACTGAGATAGCGACTTTTTTCCAGCTGCAGCAGGGGAGCGAGGAAGCACCCGGCTTGCTGCTCCCGGGTCAGTTTTTGGCCAGTTTCAGCTTCTTTTTCTCCAGAGAGAGACTGAGAGTTCAATTTTTTTTCCTTCCCTGGAATTTCGGATTTTCTCCCTTTTCTGCTGGACTGCTTCAATATCAGAGCACATCGGGAGGACTTTCCACCGAGCACAGAGGGCCTGGCCCTGGGCCAAGCCCCAGCTCTGAGGAGACCAAAGGGAGGATTCTAACACTTTCCCAGGTTTTTTCTCCATAGCGAAATTTCATTATTTAGCATTATTATCCTTTTCCCATGTGTTTGTTAAATAAATAGTTTTTATGTCCTTCACTTTCCTTCAAGGAAAATGTATTTTTCCCAAACCTGGTGGGGAAGGGGTGGTTGTGCCTTCTCTCAGAGGATATATTTCTAAATTTGGCCAAACTGGTACAAATTTAGTGGCGCCCAACTGTGTGGCTCAAAGGAAAGTGAAAAAACCTGTGCTAATTACATTTTGGTTTGAATTTACTTATTCTGTGTTGGGATAAAATAGTCACCATGTTGGTTGAGTTCATAACGTTCCTCTGGCTTGATATACTCATGTATTTCTGGTCCGTAGGCTTGTTTAAGGTACTTTCTGGTCCCTAGGCCTATTTGCCTATCCACAACTTGGCCTGATCTTATCCTTGATAAGGAATTTTTGCAGAACAGGGACATGAATTTAGATTTCTATTTTGCTGTGCTCGGTGATAATGATTTATAAGAAGTTGACAGAGGTACAGGCAGCTGTTCGAAGTGCATATGATACGTGGTTTCTCTGCCCTAACCCCAGTCCTAGCTTCAGTAGCCTGTTTTGGGAATTTATTAGTAATTGCACCCAGATTGTTAGAAGAGGAGGAGACAGGGTTTCCCTTCCCTTTAAATTTGATAGGTTATCTTTTGAGAATGTTCAGTTTCCCCTGGATGTTAAAGAGACCACCCTCCTGGTATTTAATCTGGTAAGCTTCCTCTATGTGCTCTGTATGTCTCGCAGCTTGTCTAGAATGAGAGCTCAGATTTCCAGGGTGACTGCTGAGACACCTGACCCAGAGGTGGAAAATCCTGAGTGGTGGGGGAGGGGTGGTGACCTGCCTTCTCTCAGAGGATGTATTTCTAAATTTGGCCAAACCAGCACACCTCTACAAACACAAGCTGCCCGCTGCCTCTTCACCTGCCTCAACTCCTGCCTGCGGTCACGGCAGCAAAACCAGGCTGTTCCCAGCCAGAGACCAGAGCCCTGTTCCTGCAGGATGCCCTTGTGAGCCCCTTCCAGGACTTTCCCTGTGCACGCAGCACTTTTCATGCCCGCTCTGAGCAGTCTTTGGAACAAGAGCACAACCTGGCTGGCTCTGCCATCAGCAGACCAGTGCAGGACATCTCCCCCTGCCGCAGAGATCTTACCTCTTCTGTCAGCTGCTGTGGTAATTCCAGGCACTCTGCCCCTCACGTGAATGGGTGAGTTAACCCAGGCCAGATAGGAACCCGCTGAAGGAATTCTCTCTGACACCAGCGAGATGGGATACAACAAACATCCCCGCTGACAAGGAACAACTTGCCTTGAGAACAACATGTGGGGAGATAAGCTGGAATTCCTGACTGACAGACACTTCACTTTCTTCACAAACTTTCACGGAGGCAGAAGTCTCCTACACACACCCTGGATAGTACACACAGGTAATAAAGATGAAACATATAAACACTAGGTAAAGGAATTGGAAGGTTTTTAAATTATCCATCTTACATGTTCTACTGGGTGACAAGAATTATTGTAGAGAAAATTAGCATGCAATGATGTGAGGATTTTGAATTTTCTTTCCTTCTTGCATTAAGAATTCAAAACCAAGATTTCTTTTAGTTAGAGCTTGAATTGTGACACCAAGGAAAAAACAGAAAATTAATGAAACATGAGATGATCCCCTACAAAAAGGCAGTCTTTAAGGAAAACTTATAACTCTAAAAATAGAATTACTTTATTAATAAGAACCATCAAGTAAGTGTGAATTCAAGGAACACTTCTTTCTCATAGGGAATCTGATTTAAAATGAGATCAGCAATCGGATTATTTATAAAACCTAGCACAATGCACCACTCTATCCAAGATTAAAGACACTGAGTAATTTCTCATGTGAATGGCAACATGGGAGTTTTTTGTCCTTAAAAGTTCTGTTCCATGCTTCAGTCCTAATCAAGGAAATATAATGTATAGGAATGGAAAACACTGCAATCTTAAGACCTGTTCATTTAGTTTGCTAATCTAGTAGCAGAATACAGATTTTCTTTGTATTATGTATTACAATATGAAACATAAAAATCTTACTTAAGGCAGAAATTATGCAAGATGTGATATAGTCCATGATTATCTGTTTGTTTCTCCTGGATGTTGACCTCTGTGTATGCAATAAAGTATGTACTGTGCATTTGGAACACCAGAATTTATCCTGTCAGGGAAGTTCATCCATTTACTATATTGTAGTGATATGGAAATAAACTGACCTTTCCTCCTTTTCTTTTTCAATAATAAGGCAAAGTTTCTTACCCATCAACCTAAACTGAGACCAATTTAACACTGTTTTTGTGATTCCCTTGTGTTAAAGCCAGTAGGATTACACCCCATGTGGCCCAAAGGTTGTGAGTCTTGCCCCAGCTGTGGGGACACTGAACACAAGCTCACAACTTGGTCCCAGAGAAGAATTCTGGGGTAATCAAAGCAGTTGAGCATGTGTCAGGTACAATGGAATTGTTATCAGCTTAGACTCTCACACTCTGCATAATGATTGAGGAAGGAGCTCAGAGAAACAAATTACCACATCTTGTCTCTGTATGATCAATTCTTTTTCTGCCTTCAGGTATAGGCTCAGCCTGAAAAACACAAGATTACTGGTTTTGCATGTTTAAAACTAACAAATATCAGATAATACTTCATTGAATGGCCTGGCTGGTGAGTCTTTGTTAGTCTCAATATCAGACCTGAATTTTCAATTTCTTATGAGTTTTTTTTTGTTTCTTTTCTCTCTTTCCATCAACGGATTTTTTTTCTAAGATGTGTTTCTTAGCTCATTATAAGTTTGACCTAACTCTGCAAGATGCAAGAAAACTACATTTGAGATACTTCTACTACCTTTCCAGAAAGAGAGATAAGGATGACTGATTGGTAGTTCCCCAGGTTCTAATTTCTATCTATTTTGAAAAAAAAGGTGTGATATTCCCTTTTCTGCAAGTCACTGGGAACTTCACTGACTGCCATGACTTCTCAAAAGACATCAAAGTTTGCCAAATAAAATAACAAACAATTTTAAGTGTTCAACCAGGAGAAAATTACTAGCTCTGTGTTGAAATTCAAATACAGAACAATATTTATTTTTAGCTTCAGATTATTTTGAAGAATGCCACTCACAAAAGTGGAAAAATTAGGAATTGAAATGAAGTGTTGTATTTTATGTATCTATGAAATTATTCCAAAAAGTGTAAGATCTCTTCTCTTTTAATTTTAGTCCATCTTTAAAGGAAAAAAAAATGTAGATGTTAGGCTTCACTTCTCTTTGGTATAAGGTGTGCAAAATCATTGGAGTAACACCAAGGACTAATTTGATTCTCTCACACCTACAAATCCTATAAATGAGTGAAAGAGAACTGCACTTCAGTGAACTAGCAGCTCCTGATGACTGAAAAAAAGATGATGAAGTCAGCTTTTCACTGAGAAGCCTCTCAGGGCAAGATAGCCTTGAGGCTGATATCAGTTGCTCTTCAAAGCTACCAACATCATTCGCTCTTTCAAATTGAGACCTCTTTTCTCTCCTTAACCTACTTCAACTTCCTCTTAGAAGGGGTATAATCCGGAGTTAATACAATGTGACATGTTGTAAAGGCATATTGCAAAAGAAAAATAGAACATTTCCTGTGATAGAAACTTTTTTTTCCCCTTTTTTTATTTAGATACTGAAAAAAGGAGAGAGAAGAGATTACAAATAGTCAGGCTAAACAGAACCTGAACAGAACATCCAAATGGCAGAGAAAAAGCCCCTGTCAGAAGACTGAAATTGCAGTGAAGAAACACAGTATGTACGAAGCTGCCGGGATGTGTCAGGACTGGCTCTGGCTGATACGTATTCCTTATCCTGACTGCTGGCAATGACAGCACTCCATTCTCAGGGAGCACACAGCAATTTTACTGCTCCCCCAATAAAAGTACAGGCAACTCTGTCAACTCACAGTGCATGTTCCCAGACAGCACTTTATTTTGAGCAAAGAGGAATATAAAAGTTATAGGAGCGTTGAACACAAGAACATGAAAATGATTCTTCCTAAGTTTGTACAGCAACCAGTGCACAACCTAATCTGCCACACTCTTTTTAAAACCAGAAATGGGATTAAAATACTGTGAAAGACTGTATGACTTTGTGGTAATGAGTTTACCAGCAGAAACTTTCTTTTATCCTTCAATTATTTTGTTGTTTCTGTGTGACCCCTGTACAGCACGGAGGGCTTACAGTATTTCAGCATTGAGGAAGAAATGCAAACACATATAAGTTAAAAGACAAAGGTGCTACAAGAACATGAGAAAGTAGACTAGTCACAGGCCAAAAGGGACTAGAAATGGGAAGAAAGCTGAAGTCTCAAAGAAAGGCTGTTCTGAAACAGTCTTCTAGTAGAAGTATGTGTTGGTTTAACGCAGCCTGGTTTTTGGTGGGAGCAAGAGAAAAGCTGCTTGAAATTTCTATGTCCAGCACAGAGCCAATCGCTGAAGGCTCTGACGATGGGCAGGTTACTAACCCAATTAGACAAGTTGGTAATACCTGTGTGAGGACATATTTTAAGAAAGGAAAAACTCCAGGAAGTTCTCTTTTTTCTTCTCCTGAGGGGTGGTGAGGCAGTTGCTGGGACCCTTCCCAGCGGGAGCTGCTGGGGACTGCATGGCCGGGGCCCTCCTGAGGCCGGGACTGCGCAGCCGGGGCCCTCCTGAGGCTGAAGCCACCCATGCGGTGCCAGTGAGGACCATGCGGCCAGGGCCAGCTGTGCGCTGCTGGCAGGGACCACGTGGCCAGCAGCGAGAGACACGGCGAACAATTCCCTGATGCGGAGCCTGGAGATGTTGAGATCAACATCTCAACTGCAACTTACAGACACCAACTTACTTCCAAGTCAGAGAAAAAGGAAAAGTGAGGACACATGAGGAAAACCAACATGGCGACACCAAGGTCAGTGAAAAAAAAAGAGAGGGAGGAGGTGCTCCAAGCACCAGAGCTGAGATTCTCCTGCGAGCCATGGTGAGGACTATAATACAACAAACTGTTTCCCTGTAATTCATGAAGTGCATGGGGGGGTGCAGAGATCCACGCGCAGCCCATGAAGAAGAGTAAGCACGCTGGAGCGCGTGGATGCTGAAAAGTTGTAATCTAGTGAGGAACTCAGAGAGGGATGACCCTTGCTTTTAAAGATGGAGGAAGAGAGCCTTTGCTTCCAAACTAGAACAGCTCATTCTTAAAATTTGACAAAACCCCATGAGCTAAAATGACCCATGCTGGGCAGTTGTGGGAAGACTGCTTGGTCCGTGGGAGGGACTCATGTTACAGTAGGTTCGGGCAGGACCGCTGCTTGTGAAAGTTAAAACCATGCTAGAAAAGTTCACAGACAACTATCTCCTGTGAGAAGGATCCCATGGCATAGCAGAAGAAACTCTTAAACATACTGAAGAAAGGTTTTTAAGAAGTGAAATATTGACCAAAACCCCATGTTTTGTTTCCTTGTGCAGTTGGTGGAAAGAGGGAGGGACTGGGAAAGAAAGGTGTGTTGCAGTGGGGATACTGCAACATGCATATATCAAACCAGGAGTCCCGTGGAAAGGAAATATATAGGACAGACAGATTCTTGCTAGATGTTTCAGAGATGTTTGTTTCTCCAGCCGCATGGCCGGGGCTCTGCCCAGGAACTGTTCCAGTCACGGGACCAAGGGTCCTTCTGCCCGCGCAGGGAACACAAACCAACCAATGGGAACGAGGCTGAGCAGGGGCAGGGAAACCCCGTGTCTGTGCCCTCAGGGCCCCTCTCCCAGGGCTCCATGGCAGGGGAGGGACCCCAACATCTCACCCGTTTTATTTTAATAAAAGGAGAATGAAAACAAGTGGATAAACATAACAAGAACAGTTTCCAAACAAAACAAGCCACCCTCCTGAGTCTTTAAATGTCCAAACAGATTCTGTGGAACATCTTAGGGCTGACAGAAGGGAGACAGAACTCTCTGAGCATGCTTTGTGGGGAAACTGAGGTAGGAGAGGGTTTAATTTCTTCCCTCCCCCTTTTCATCCCCCACTTGGCATTGGAAAGGGATTTTTGGGGAAACAATTGGCAAAAGCATGGTTTTGTGAGGGAAACCATGGATGAAAAAACGGATTGGGAATACACTGGGGGTAATAGGACATAGGGTAAAAGGGAAAGGTGGGATTAGGAAAGGGAGACTGTAGGGGGGACTTACAATGGAGATACTGTCTAACATGACTACGATTTTTTGCATATATACTGCCTTTTACAGGAACACCATCAGGCCCAGTGACCTGCGATGCTTGTAACCCTTTTCTACCTCGTATAATTTTGAATTCCACGACTTCTCCATCTCCCAAGCTTGGGATGCATTTTTCAGGGTTATTCTTTTTAATAGCAGTTCTATGCACGAATATGTCTTGCTGGTTGTCACACCTTGTTATAAAACCATAATTTTGCTTAACATTATACCATTTTACTATCCCTAAGATCTTAGCTACTATGATTTTTTCCTTTTTTCGAGTGGCTGCTGTTTTCTGTCTCGCTGCGTCTTTGCTCTCTCCTTCGGTCGCTCCCGTGTTGGAATTGTTGGGGCTGCTGGTGCCTGCGCGCTCTTCCCGGGGTCGCGTTCGGGGCTGTGCGGGCCGGGCTGGGCCGCGCCGCTCAGTTCTCCGTGCGTCGCCTCCTCTGCTCTCAGCTTCGCTGCCAATGCCAGGCGCTGTACCCACGTCTCGGCCGGGCCCCCGAGCGACGACCCCCCCGCGCCCTGCTCTAGCACGCGCTTCGGTTCGGCGCGGCTCCGCTCCACTGCCACCGCCGCCCGCCGCCGCCCGCGCGCCGCCCCTCTCGGCCGGGTGTTCACAGGGCTCGCTCCACCACACGCTGAGCGGGGCCGGGCGGGCACCGCTGGGTCTCGCTGCGCCTCGCTCTGCCACCGACACTGCGGCTCGCTTGGCTCTGCCCGCACGCGGGAACTGCCTCGCTGCTGCTCGCAGAGCGCTCGGTGCACGTGGCCTGGGTCGCACGGTCCCTGCGCCAGGCTTCCCTTCACCAAGACACAGCTGACATTGCTCAACAGTCTCGGTAATTAAATAATATTCACGAAAATATTCTTCCATCGGCATATATTTTGACTCCAATATTAACTGTGTCCAAATGGTTTTCCAAAAGTCCTTCGTAAGAATTAAATCCCAAGAAACATAGAAAAAGTTCTTAAACAACCATGCCAGGAAGTGTTTCAGTTCTTTTTGAGCTTGAATCAAGCTAAAATTTACAAATCGTTGTTCAAGAATTGTTTTAAGATAAATGTCCATATGCGGCTCTGAGAGCCAAGAGTCTTCCCACCGTTCCTCCATAGTTTAGATATGGAATAGCAAAGCAAAACCAAGAAGAGGAATCCAAAGTTTCCAGGGTTTACTCACAGAAATCAGTCGCTTAGGGATCGGGGATCGTTCTGCTCTCAATTCTCCACCATTATGTTGCAGTGCGGATACTGCAACACGCATATATCAAACCAGGAGTCCCGTGGAAAGGAAATATATATGGACGGATTCTTGATAGCTGTTTCAGAGGTGTTTATTTCTCCAGCCGCATGGCCAGGGCTCTGCCCGAGGAACTGTTCCAGTCACGGGACCAAGGGTCCTTCTGCCCGCGCAGGGAACACAAACCAACCAATGGGAACGAGGCTGAGCAGGGACAGGGAAGCCCCGTGTCTGTGCCCTCAGGGCCCCTCTGCCAGGGCTACACGGCGGGGGAGGGACCCCAACAAAGGTGTTCTTAAGGTTTGCTTTGGTTCTCATTACTGTTTTTACTTTTAATTCTGTTAATAATAAATCTTCTTTATACTGTTTAAGTTTTAAACCTGTTTTGCCTTAAAGTGTTTTTATTTTTTTTTTTCAATAATCCTTAACTCAAAAAAAGGAAGTTCTCAATTCCCCCTCCTCTGCTCAACTATAGCAGAGGAAAATAAGTAGAACTTTTTTCATGAGTGGCTGGTGGTTAGCCAGCTTCAAACCACGACAAAGTATTAGAGACAAAACAAACTAACTAGTTTTAAAAGAGATTAATCACTAAATGAAAGAAATGGTGGTAGTGTGTGCATAATCCCAGATGCCTGTGTCCAATGATTATATCCATACACTTCCATCCTACTGTTACTACCCTGTAGTATCTTGAAGTATCTTTGTAGCAATCCAGTTGTGTTCACACTGTATGACAAGGTACATAAACCACAAATATTCTGCATGCTTAACTAGCCCATTTTGTAACTCATCCCATGCTGCTTTACTTTTTTAATATGATGGAATCTGACTCTAACAGTATATACATGCAATGGTCTCATAGTTTTTTCTCAGCTTTTGCACACTTCCCTTAGCATATGTATTTCCTTATGAACAAGATGGAGAAAAAAAGAATGTGAGGTTGGTTCTTTGTGACAATACTATATATGACAGAGGGTGAGTCCATTCAATCTTTGCAATAGGTAATGAAGGAACTCCTATGGTTTGTATTCATTGGGTCTGCGTGCAAGAAAACAGTCCTGTCAGTAGAAAAGCTGCATACCTTTTGCTATACTGTGTTGGCAGAGAGGCCAGACAGATCACTTTTGTGTGAGGTGAGATCTCCTCATGCTTTATCATCTGAAATCTTAAATGATTTTATCTGTCTGCCTTTTCCTTCCATTATTTCAGACTTGTCTCTTTTGTGCAGGCAGAAAAGTTGCACATTTGCCACTGTAATACTGTGGTTATTTGAACACCATGTGAAAAATACAGGCTGTCTCCTGGCATCTTTCCAACAGGGTTCAACAGGGTGAGGGGTCCTGCAAACTTATTCTCTGCTGTCACACAGAAATTTCTTCAGTAAAATAACTTGGCCACTTGCAGATAGCAAGCTGAGAACTTGTATCAGCCAGGGTCTCACTGATAAAATAGCTAACCATTTCTTAGGAAAAAGTGCAAAGATCTAGCTAGTCAAGTATAATCACAGGAGGATTCATAGGCAGTTTATCCTAGTTCTTACAACTAGTCACTGTGATACTTGAAACCAACGTTATTTCACTACTTTTGGTGTTTTGGAGGTTTACTCTGAATACCAGAGGTGTGTTAAAACAGACTCCACAATTCTGCCATGTAGATTCAGTATAAGGCCTGTCAGTGCTGATTATTGTGGTATGCGCCCAACAAACAGCACAAGTAAGCTTTTTATAGTTAATAAGGGCTATACATTATTATTATCTTAACGTTCCCAAAAATATTTTTTTAAATTAATATCATTGTGTTAGATGTTAGTAGCAAGCTCACTGTCTACTTCTTACATGCTTAACATGTTTTTTTCTAAAATGCATTTATGGCCAGGCTTAAGGGAAAATATCATGAAATGATCCAAACTGATTGGAGATTTTATTCTGTGAAAAAAAAAAATTACATTTCCAGTGGAAGATCAAATGTGATCATTAAAGTGCTGTTAATTAATTCAAATTTGAATTTAGTATTAACCATGGAAAGCCAAGGTCTTCAAGTCCTGTGCCATCTAATTGCTTTGGGCTAGCTGTATACATTTGTGCTCAGTGTTGCATTGCTATGTGTCTAAGCCTTCTTGCAAAGGTGGCAAGGTGTGAACTATCTAAGTGAGATGGGGTCATCATTTTTGTAAAGCCTCTGTGGGAGAAGAATTCAGCTTTTAGTCATCCTAAAGTATCTCATATTCTGAGTGCCCTATTGTATGGGAGAATGATGAATAGTCCATCTATAATTAGGAATGTTTTGAACTTTCTATTACCCTAATACGCTTTTCTTTAGAGCAAAGAGAGAATTGCTCTTTCTTCCTTCCTCACTGATATACAGCTTTGTTAAAAAGCAGATGGAAAATTTTTCTAACCTTTCTCCGTATCTCCTGCTGGAGGCTAGCATATTGTGTAACAAATTACTTGTGGCTCTGGGATAGATGAATTTGCAAGTATATTATGCTCTAGACCGAATAAAAATGAAACCATTGAAAAATCCTACCAAAAGAATGTTCTAATGCCCTTACTTAAAATACAGCATTCTTTTTTCAAAGAAATATTTGCATATGTACACACAAACCAATATGTTTGCATATTATATACAGAGAGAGAGAAAGAGAGGGCACAAGATCAGTGTGAGTTTTTTGAAATCAAATCTAGTACCACTGATTACACCAGTTGGCCCAAGGCGAGCTATTTAGCGAACTAGCACCAGAAAGGCTTAAGTGGTGAAGCAGAATACATCTTATGAGCTTTAACATGAACAATATTCCCAATAATGTTAGTTGGGTAGTAGCTCAGAAAAGAAGTAAATTTCTTCATTCTCTTCCTTGATACATATATCACATTACAGAATCAAATAATGGGACTGATGTATGAGAGAAGATGCAGTGAAATACTCTGCCTGGGAAGCATAGGGAGGCTCATAATTATGAAAGGCCTTAAAAAAAAAAGGAAAGAAAAAGGTAAAGGGGGTAAAGGAAAATATTGTTGGATGTGACAAGAAACTGCTAAATTTCTGAACTAGAATATATGTGAATCTCATGATGTGTCACAAGTTAATTTTCTGGTAAGTGAAAGCAAAACCCCGTCTGCAATGTGTAAGTCAGGGATTTTTAACCCTTCAGCTGTAGCTATTTTGATATAATACTTCTTTTAAAAAAGTGAAACTGCATATGCTAAGTACTGTCTCACTTCCCACACATATACATGACAAGTCTTTCAGACAGAACTAATATCAATACTTGTCATTGCCATTATCCAGCATTTCCTGTTACAGAAGGTTGTTCAGCATGCCATATATCATTATCAATTTTTACATTTGACCTACATATATCTCTACAGGTGGTACATTAATGTAAAATGCTTTTAATATTTGTCCCATAAAAATTTTCTTAACAATCTAATTGTCTTAACATTCTAATCCAATATACTCTGGAATATTCTGCTAAAAATGTAAAAAAAATTAGTTACATGTTCAAATTTTATTAATCATTGTTGGAAACTGAAAAGACAAGCAAACTTTTGAAAAGAAAAGACAGAAACATAAACACAGAAAAGAGTTTTCCCTCTAGCAATGTTGGAAACACTGATATTCCCTTGTTGCATGATGTCTGGTAGATATTTTACAGACAGACAATGCAAGTGATTTCATTTCCTTGGACACAACCATTAGAAATAAGAGACACAGGGAATCATACAGACTCCCTGAAAGTT
This sequence comes from Corvus moneduloides, assembly GCF_009650955.1. Classification (NCBI taxonomy): domain Eukaryota; kingdom Metazoa; phylum Chordata; class Aves; order Passeriformes; family Corvidae; genus Corvus; species Corvus moneduloides. The sequence goes on along the minus strand of NC_045502.1, from coordinate 5,121,190 downwards.
ATCTTCTTTAAAACTTGAGCAAATTGCTTCTTCTGAGCTTTTTCATTAAGAAAATAAAAATAATACCTTAATACACTTTATACAAGAATTAGAAGTATTTCACACATTGCACACTCTGCATTTTCCCTTATTGGTTCTTGCCATCAGAATTGCTTCCAATCCTTTTATTTGTTTATTTAAATTTTTTTTTTTATTTCATAGAAAGCCACTTTAATGTCTTTTTATTCTAGTTATTATGAGAAGTGCTTCCAGGGATTGTGGTTTAACCTCAGAAGGCAGCTACTACACCCCACAGAGCTACTCACTCACTATCTCCTTAGAGAAGTTGGGAAGAAATTCCACAAACCATCTTTTAGTAGGGTATGAATGCAGCACTGCCAGGGGGATCAGTTGAGTTGGTCCGCCTCAGAGCATCGTTTTGCAGTTAGAACCTTTCCCTTAGTAACTCCTTAAGGAATTGGAGCCCTTGCCGTATGGGATGAGTGATTATTCATTCTGGGCCACCCTCTTAGGTCAATCATATAGTGCCAATTCCATTTGACATCATTAATCTTTATTCGAATGTAGATAGAGCTTTAGTTAGTGTAATTGGTTTATTTGGTAAACTGGTTTATAAATAAATCTGATTTGAATATATTTTTTGTTTCAGTTTTATAAACCTCCATGACATTTTAATTGTCTGAGTTAGCAGCATGTCAATAGAGGAATTGTTATGGAGGCATGACTGTACTCCTTTTCCTCCAGGAATTAAATGGGTAAAAGAGAAGTGGGTCAGCATGACTGCAGAAGTAGAGAGGAAAGAACAATGTTACAAACACAGTCATGATGGTAGAGGCAAAGGAACTCTGTGTGCCATCTTGGGGATATGTCTAATCCAGGCACAGAAGAATTTAAGAAAACAGCAAAAGATAGATATCTTTCTGGAAAGGAACACTGAAAAGAGAAAGACAGCAGACACATTTCTTAGAGCAGAAGACTAAAATCATTATACAACACACACACAAAAAAACCCCAAACCCCTGCATTGTACAAATCAAAAATAAATCATGGGAACAGAATCAAGGAATTGAGTTGGGGACATTTGGGGAAGATCTGACTAAAATGGTTTAGAAGAAGATGAACCAGAAGACAGGGATGTGCAACCCCTTATAAAGAAATGGAGATCCCAAGTCTCCAAGGTGGTCAACTCCATACTCTGTCCATACTGATATATGTCCATATTGACATATGTCCATGAACACGACCAGAAACTTGCTGAACTACAAGCTAAATTCTCCTGTTAAAAGAGGGAGAACAGAAAATGAGTATTTAAGGGGAGTTTCTGTGATGTGTGTGCATTGGATAACTTTAAGTAATGAAGAAGTGATTGGATTCTGTGATGTCCTCTGTTTGTCATTATTTCTGATCTATACATTGTCATTTGTCTTAACCTTCTTTCCTGTTCCTATACTGAATTCAGAGAAGGAAGTATATAAAAATAGTTTTCTTCCTGAGACTAATTTAGATGAAAGTGGTGTCTCAGTGAAATTTTGCTTTAATAGATCTTGTGGATATGAAGTAATACTCTTTAGAAGTGCTTTGCATGTAAATTTAGAAGGCCTTTCCTGAAAGAATTTGGATATAATCTAAAATGGATACACAGTCTTATGTTCATTAGAGGACTTCTGGTGAATATGATTTGTGAGCAGCAGAACACATAAAAAGACCTGTAACAGTCCAGGTATAACTTCATTGGCATGCACAATATAAAATCTATTACTTGCTTAACTTTCTATATTTTATAAATATAGATTCTATACTTACTAAAATATATTTCCTTGTCATATCAGAAGTGAAACAAAATTGTATCTCCTAGGTGGAAAGGTAGCTGTATATTTCTTTTATGTAGAAGTGTCAATATGAAATCTACTGTACAAGAATTCATATTTAGATCTAGTTTCCCAGCTACAATTTCCATTAAAATACATAGAGAGCACTACTTATGAATAACTCACAAGTCATATGTGAGTCTTAGAGAACTGCATATGAATAACATGAAATATTAAAATAAAATTATTTTCCATAAAGAAATGAAAATTATTTTAAACACAAAAGGTATAATTTGGCATAAGCGCACGGAAGTCTGAAGAGATATGACATCATATAAAAGTAAGGACCATTTGAAGAGCCTGCTAAAGGACTTAGAAAAATCCAAAGGAGCAGCAAATCATGTATGTAAACGGAAATGGGTGTTCATTTGTCTTACTTGGAGCAATTAGCAGATGTGCGCCTTAGGGTCCAGGAGGGTTTTGGCAAGGAGTGCTGATGGGGGCTGGGGGCAAACAGGCAGGCATGCCCTGCAGATTCCCCCAAGCTGCGTAAAGGCGGGCCAAGAAACCATGCGAGGGTTGGGGTGGGCGGTGGAGCCACAGCATCCGGGGCGAAGGCGCTGCAAGGGCCTGCTAAGGAAAGCTCCAGTTGCCATTGGGACACTGGGCAAAACACAGAAAGCCCCAGTCCAAGAGGGCATCTCACTTCCTTCGGGACAACCCGATCCAAACCCGTCCATGCTCCTAGGCCTATCGCGTGTCTCGTTTTTCGGTACTGAGCATGAGCAAGTCACGTGCTCTCTTGATTTGAAAGACAGGTGTCTGCTAAGGAAGGCAGGAGCCTCCCTTGGAACGGCAGATGCAACCCCGCCTTCCCTTTGAGTTATTACAGTTTTGAAATCATGGGGCTTTCAGGCAAAGATATGGCAAATAGGAATAACAGTTCTTTACTATGAGGTATCTATACGTGTATAACAAGTGAAACAAACAACAACAACTATGGCAGTAACAGCAATCACAAACCCAGTCCCAGCCTTCTCGGCTGTCGGGCCCTTTCCCCTCGGGTGCAGTTCCGCTCGCAGCCGGCAGGGGCGCTGGCGGCTCCCGGTGAGCAGGGCAGGTGCGATGGTTCCCCCGCGGCTGCAGGGGGCGCTCCGGAGCGAGCTCGGGGAGCACGCGGCACCGGTGCCCCGGGATCCCGGGAAGGGATGGAACAGAGGCTTCACAAACCCCTGGGCAGCCGATCCCAGTGTCCGGCCGGACCCTCAGGAACAGGAGGCTGGAACAGCAGTGATGAGCACAAATCCCAGGTGGTAGACGAGATGTATCGAACTCCGGAGCGGTGGTGGGAATCCCCAGAGGTCTGGGCAGGCAGGGGGAGCGGGGCTACAGAGTAGTGAAGGCTCAAAGCAACGGCGGGGGCAGGGCGGCCACAGCCCGGCTCCCAGCGGGGCAGGGAAAGGCGGGCTTGGGATCCCAGGGTTTCTCCAATAGAAGGAAGGCAGCTGAAGAAGCAGCCTCTCTCTCCGTCCAAACGCTGGGAACTGACTGCCCACAAACCTAGTTGAAAGAGATGCACCCCCCCGCCTATGGCCAGGTCCTTTGTTTTCCCTAAGAACCCAGTAATTAGTCCCCCTGGCAACATGTATGGGGAAAATTCCTTTAAGAGAAAAAGAAAAACAGGAGGAGAACTAAAACCCCAACACCTGCCCATCAAGAGCCGCCCTTGAGTTTTAGCCTTGGCCTCCAGAGCCGAAGGCAACCTTGTGCTTTGGCCAGATGATAAATTCCCTACACCTGGTGAGCTAACACAATGATTGTTCTCCAAAACTACTGGCCTATGGAAACTGCACAATGCCCATTGTGGAAGAAGGAGAACTGGAAGTTCACCAGCCTCAGTGTTCTGCCAACTCAGCCAGGTGACAGACACTGGAGTCTACAACCCCCAGAGAGACCTCCCGGGCAGAAGGCATGCATAAAGGGGAAGGGAAATATGTTAATGATTTTGGGGAAATGATTATCATATGTATGTTTATTCTGGGACAATCAATGAATATGTATGTAGAATACAGTATATAAACAGAAACTTCCCTGTACCCAGTATGCACAGCTCTGGGAGGAGCTATCCCCCTGTGCATCCAGCCCAATAAAGAATGCTTCTTAATGCTACATTGGTGTTAAGGAGTTTTTTAATTTTACTGAATTTTTGGTAACACTGCCGCCGGTGCAAGCACCATGAACACAGTGAATGTGCTGCCTAAGAAGGTTGGCTATGGACTCTCTAACAATCCAGGGCACAGTTCAATCCAGTCTGTTGTGAAAATGAAAGTTTTAACTTCATCTGAAAGTTAAAACAGACTGTTTAATGGAAGTCTTTAGATTTAGTTTATATTAATTACTTATAATTGAAGAATGAATGAACACTTTTTCCAGGCTTGTTTTCTTTCTTACATATTACCAATGTGGAACACTGATTTAAGGGGAGTGAAATACTCTGACATTTCCACAAATGGCTTTACCGTGACCTTACTAAACTTCCTCCCCCTTCACTACAAGAATGCATGACTGGAGTGCTGCAATGGAGGCCAGAAGGTCTTCAGAAGGGACAATGAAAGAAGGGGAGGTGGTGTACCTTTGTACATGAGAGAATATTTTGACTGTGTAGAGCTTGAGGACAGTGACAATAAGGTTGAGTGTGTATGGTTGAGAATCAGGGGAAAGGCCAACGAGGCAGACATCCCAGTGAAAGTCTGTTATAGGCCACACAACCAGGATAAACTCTTCTGTAAGTGGCTGACTAATGTTTCACAATAGTGTTGTTGTGGGAACCTTCAACCTGCCACATACCTGTTGGATAACACAGCAGAGAGGAGGCAGTCTAGGATGCTCCTGGAGTGTGTGGAAGAGAGCTTCTGGACCTCCTTGTCAGGGAGGTGCCCCACTGGCACTGACTCTACTAGGGAAGGTGCCCCACTGGACCTGCTGCTTACAGACAAGGGCCAGTGGGAGATAAAGTGGTTGGAGGCTCTCTGGGGCACAGCTACCAGGAAATGAGGGACTTTTCAATACTTGGTGAAGGAAGGAGAGAGGTCAACAAAACCTCTGCCCTGAACTTCTGAAGGGTGGACTTTGGCCTATTTAGGACACTGTTTTGAAGAGTACCTTGCAAAGCAGCCCTTAAAATCAAAGGGACCCAGGAAGGCTGGAATCTTGAAGGCAGAGGAGCAGATTGTACCTGTCATGCTGAAAGATGAGCTGGTGAGAAAGCGGATTGGACTGGCTGAGCAAGGAGCTTTCCCAGGAAGTCAGGGAGTCGGGAAGTGTTCAGGGATGTTATCAGGTCATGTAGAAAGAAAGTTTTTACACTGCTTTCTTAAAGACCTTTTTAGCAAAAGCACTGCCATTTTATGTCTGACTGTTGGGGTTTTAGTTTAGTCTTAGTTTTTTTCCTGTTAAAGGAATTTTCTCCCATATGCATGTTGCTAGGGGACAAATAGCTGTACTTAAGAAAGACAAAAAGGGGAGTGGGGCGGGCCTGGCTACTCCTTTGTCTACACCTGGGTGTGGGGGCAGTTCGCTCTGAGTGTCCGGAGAGAGAAGCTGCAGAGAAAGGAGCTGCTGCTTCTTTCTTTTTGGCCGTTCTTTCTTCCTGCTGGAAACAACGCCGGGACCCCAAAAGCCGCTTTCCCTGCCCTGCTGGAGACCGGGCTGTGGCTGCCCTGCCCCGCTGCTGCTTCGAGCTTTCGCTACGCTGTAGCCCTGCTCGCCCTGCCTGCCTGGGCCTCCGTGGGTTTTTCCCATCTGGATACATCTCGTCTGCCACCCGGGATTTGCGTCCGTCCCTGCCGTTCTAGCCTGCCGTTCCAGCCTGCCGTTCCAGCCTGCTGTTCCCGAGAGTCCGGGATCGGCTGCCCAGGGGTTTGTGAAGCCTCTGTTCCATCCCTTCCCGGGATCCCAGGGCACCAGTGCCGCGTGTTTCCCGAGCTCGCTCCGGAGCGCCCCCTGCAGCCACGGGGGAACCATCGCACCTGCCCTGCTCACCGGGAGCCGCCAGCGCCCCTGCCGGCTGCGAGCGGAACTGCACCCGAGGGGAAAGGGCCTGACAGCCGAGAAGGCTGGCACTGGGTTTGTGTTTGCTGTTACTGCCATAGTTGTTGTTGTTTTGTTTGACTGGTTATATACATATATATAGAGAGAGTAAAGAACTGTTATTCTTATTTCCCACATCTTTGCCTAAAGGCCCTTGATTTCAAAATATAATAACTTGGAGGGAAAAGGGGTTATATCTGCCACTTCAAGGGGGGCCTCTGCCTTCCTTAGCAGACACCTGTCTTTCAAAACCGAGACACTGACATTTTATTCATTTTCCAGAAATGAATTGTTATTTCATTTGCTCTTTAGCAGTGACTATCAGTCTAATTTGGTGTGACCCTATCTATAAATTACAGCATATGCCTATGAGAGAAAAGAACATAAGTCCATTATACTAACTACAAACAAAATAAGAAATAGATTACTTAAAAATTATTAAAATATAAATGCATTTCTAAGAGCAATAGGTGAATGTTTCAGGGCTTTCCCGATGTTCAGAAACATGAGTGTGGGCTGCTAACATTTTTTTTTTCATGCATTTTAAGCCCATAAACTCAAGATGTTCTATTTTTACATAATAAAAACATAATGAAAAGTCATGTTCTACTTCTATGAAAATTTATGCTTTATCTTCAAAACACCATACCTTTTCACAGTTCAGGTTGGAAAAAGAAATCTCCTGTATTCAACACACTGTACCTAGCTTTTTAGAGAATTATTTGGCTGTCACCCCTTTTTTTGTTTTTTTTTCAGTCTTTTCTAAACAGTTTCATTAACTTGAAAAAGTTTTCAACTACGCTTGAATGCCTACAATATGTTCCAGTGTATATTGTTACAGAGCCTTGAATGACTTGTGAATTGTCAGTTATACTAGGTCTTCTCAACTGTATAAAGAGGCAAATCTTATTAAATAGTTCCACTGCAGGTTTAAGTTTGGTTTTACTGTGCTGCATTCTCTTCCAGTGGATAATTTGCATTGAACAACAGAAAATTTGGTGGCTTCCACATGGTGTCTGCTTCTCTATCACAGAAGTATACACTATAAAAAGAGTTATTAAAATTATCTACTATGACAGACAAAAATTCATGTGGTAAACCGCTTCCTAGCATTACCAAAGCCAATAGGGCCATGATGCTAGAGAAAGTCAGTAATAGGCCACAGAGGATGATTATATTATGGCAACTCTATAACAGGATTTTAGGCACTGCCTCAACAATCAGGAGCCAATATATTAAGTGATTCAGGCAGAAATATTTTAAACTCTGAAGCTCCTTTTTGCATTGTTGCTTGTTTTTTATGAATAACAATAAATATATTAATTGATAAGCACTAGAATGTTTCATAATTGTTAATAAGCATGCTACTCAATTGATTAGGAAAAAAGGAAGAGTTTTGTATGTTCTTTTATGCTTACATATTTCTATAGAATTTGACATTCTTCTTTCATTTACTCTTTTGCAAGATTAATTCAAAGATAATACATCCTTTTATATAAGGTCACATTTTAAAAAACTTTTATATCAAGTGGACCATGACTGCTCAATATGCCTATTAAAATCAGAGATTTTGTTCATTACTGAGAATTGCTCATGACTCTAACAGAAAGACACTCTTATGGGTTTTTTCCCTATTAAAATGAAAACTAAACCCCCTTGTATATCTACAAAGAGGCTAGGAAGAAATTAACCTGTAAAATTGTAAAGCAATACTTTCTATTCATTCCACATACAACTTTCCATTAAAATTAGAAACTGCATTTCAGCTCCTGGATCCTGACACTTTATGTGGAGTGAAAGTCTAAGAGGTATGCTCTGTATTCATTCTGTGTGCAAAATTGCCACAGATGTCAGCAGAAGAAAACAAATGAGTTTAGGATTTACCCTGCTGGTATAGTAAGTCAGACTAATAAGTCATTTAGAAACTATCCCAGGCCCCTGAGCATCTGTGGAGTTAAGACAAGGGCAACTTTCTTGTAACCTCAGGGGAGAAAGTAACCCCTATCTTAAGCTCATGCAGATGCCTATATTTTCCTTCCCTTCCTAAGCATAGTCACACTTTCACTTTAGTTCAAATACCACTTATTTGTCTCAGAGGGATATAAATGGACTGAGCATACACAATACACCAATGAAATATCAGGCAATGGAACTGGAAAATTAGCATTCTTCTCTACTAGCTAAGTGACAGGTACCTTAAGTTCTTCAAGGCTCTCTAATATTTCCCAAATGACAGCACAAAATACAGCTAATGAGAATTAATATCTGCCATAACAGAAATAGCTACTGTTAAGCAGAGTCCTCTTTTTCTCCCCTCAGTGGTGGACCTCTGAGGAGCAGTTTACAGTTTACAGACTACAAAAAAGCTTGGAAATAACTTGTAGGAATTTATGTTTATGTGCATTAACAACTCCAAACTTTAAAGGTGAATATTCTCTAGCTGTTTTAGCTACATTTGATCATTGCCACAAACTCAAACTACAGCTACTCTTACATCTAATATTAGTTGGCCTTGATAAGTAATCTTTCCTAGCAGCCAAATTGCTGATGTGTCAAATTTTCACTTTGATTTAAAAGTAGTATAAGAATTTTGATCTATCACTTGGACTGCTTAATGTGATCAATTTCCTACTACCTGACAGAGAGAGCAAGAAGTAAATCAAATGAGTATGGATATAGATCTCTAGATAAGAGTGGCAATAACACAGTTTGGTAGGGAAATAAGTGTCAAAAAATATGTTATTCACATGTGTCGAAAACTTCACCTCTGCATTTGAGAAGCATCCACACACAAAGTATAAAACTATTATCAATTTTCACTTCAGAATTTAATATTATCAATTCCACTGAGGTCTCCAAATGCTTTACAAAACATCAGATCCTGAATCAGGTCCTTGAACTGCTGAATGTCCTTGAACTCTTCTCTTAAAAAAACCCAATCCAAACCAAACCAACTAACCAAACCAAACCAGCCAGCCAATCAACCAATCCAAAAAACCCCTCTTAATGCACCCCTGCAAAACCAAACAAAAAATAAACAGAAAAAAGCACTCCACCTGACACCGGACAAGAAGAAGTTACTTTGCACTATAAAATCAACTATAACAATAAGGCAGGGATGTAGTTATACAATACAATTGTAATGCTTCTGGACTATGAAGGAAATAATCAGAGGTAGAATGAATTTGTGGTTGTTGTGGTTTGTTGCAGAAATCGTAGATTACGGTTACTGTAAATGCTATGATAAAGTTCATAAGCTTGCCAGGTAGGCTGCTGATACCAAGTCATTTGTCATAATAATGCTAATAAAAATTTCATGCAACTTTTGAATTATCTCACATAACCAGATGGGCTAGGTTTGTATTTTAGTATCTGTTATTCCTGTTGTTGTGTTCTGCAAAAAGAATAGGCCAAAATGACATGTCATTTGGCACTTCTATGCTTTATTCAAGATTTAAAAAGAAGAATCTGTGAATGAACGAGCTTCTCAAAGATACAAGCAGGTGATATTTTCTCTAAGGTATACTCATTTCAGAGGAAACACCTTTCTATGGGCAGCACTGGAAATAAATATGTAGCTAATGAAAACCTCATGAAAACCTATTGTGAGTTTGCCCTTGTTAAGGATACTTATGTTCCTTGTCAGCAGGGATGTTTGTTGTATCCCATCCCGCTGGTTGTTGGGGAAGATGAAACAGGAAAGCCTTATAAATATGATTGCCTGACAAAAGATTTTGGGAATATGAAAACTACAGGCGACATCGAAATGAAAGCCACCTTTTGAGATACCAAGTCTTAGTTACTGAACAACTGGAAAACAATGGTATGGCCGACTGAAGGTAATCCCCTCTTGATTGAACAATACCCTCTGCTTGCAGGCAGGTCCAAGGGTCAGAGCAGACCCTACTAGCTCAGCAGAAGGGGTCCGAAGAGTAGTTTTTAGAAGTTAAGATGTAACACTCTATGGTAATATAAGAACTCTTATAGGCTGTATGTAAATGCTATAGGATTTGTATCTTGTATTAGATTGGTTAGTGACAATTAGAATATTCAGTACAGAAGATGATTTATTGTATTGTAACCAGGACTTCAGTCACTCTTACTCACACTCTTACTACACTCTCTCTCACTACTTCTTCTTCACTCTCATTCCTCTCTCTCTCTCTCTCTCTTTGCTTACCCGCTTACTCTCTTGCTCTCTTGGGCCTGCTCAGAGCTGCAGCTGGCAGCTCTAAGCAGTGCCCCTATACCCACGCCCTTTGCAATAAACCGCATGTTCCAAGATCTGACTTCAGAGATCTCTCGTCTCCGTCCGTCCCGACCGTCTGACCCACCAAAGCTCCCTACAGCTGGTGTCAGAGAGAATTCCTTCAGCGAGTTCCTATCTGGCCTGGGTTAACTCACCCATTCACGTGAGGGGCAGAGTGCCTGGAATTACCACAGCAGCTGACAGAAGAGGTAAGATCTCTGCGGCAGGGGGAGATGTCCTGCACTGGTCTGCTGATGGCAGAGCCGGCCAGGTTGTGCTCTTGTTCCAAAGACTGCTCAGAGCGGGCATGAAAAGTGCTGCGTGCACAGGGAAAGTCCTGGAAGGGGCTCACAAGGGCATCCTGCAGGAACAGGGCTCTGGTCTCTGGCTGGGAACAGCCTGGTTTTGCTGCCGTGACCGCAGGCAGGAGTTGAGGCAGGTGAAGAGGCAGCGGGCAGCTTGTGTTTGTAGAGGTGTGCTGGTTTGGCCAAATTTAGAAATACATCCTCTGAGAGAAGGCAGGTCACCACCCCTCCCCCACCACTCAGGATTTTCCACCTCTGGGTCAGGTGTCTCAGCAGTCACCCTGGAAATCTGAGCTCTCATTTTTTCCAGCTGCCGCAGGGGAGTGAGGAAGCACCCGGCTGGCTGCTCCCTGGTCAGTTTTTGGCCAGTTTCAGCTTCTTTTTCTCCAGAGAGAGACTGAGAGTTGAACTTTTTTTCCTTCCCAGGAATTTTGGATTTCTCCCTTTTCTGCTGGACTGCTTCAATATCAGAACACATTGGGAGGACTTTCCACTGAGCACAGAGGGCCTGGCCCTGGGCCAAGCCCCAGCTCTGAGGAGACCAAAGGGAGGACCCTTTGCTCGCAGGGAAGGAGGAGGGCCTCTGTTCTTAGAGACGAAATGCTCACAGAGATGGGTGAAGAGAACTTCTGTTTCTGAACGGTTCAACCTTAAAACTGTACCCCAGTGGCTCAAGATTGGACCCTCAAAGCAGTTGTGGGAAAAGCTGCTAGTCGTGGGAGGGGGACTCTCACCTGATGTGAGCAGAGAACCAACCCGGGCGGCTGTCTCGTTGTAATAATGTTTTCATAGCTTGGGCAAGAGAGACTCCTCTTCCTAAATGGACTGAACAAGGCTATTACAGAAGTGATAAACAGACTGAACATCTCAAGGGTTGTCTTTTTACATCATCAGTGGGAGAAGGGAGGAAGGTGGGGGGAGGAGAAGTGTTCTGAAGGTGTGGATTGATTCTTTTCTTTTCTTTTCTTTGTTCTTTTCTTTTCTTTTTCTTTATTTTAGGTCTATTAATAAACTTCTTTATATTCTTTCAAGTCTTGTGCCTGCTTTGCTTTTCTCCTACTTCTTATCTCACAGAAGGTAAACAGTAATGAGTATTTTGGACCAAAGCACTACACTAAATTGGTGTTTCCACCCGGTTCAAACTGAACCTGCTACAAGAGGGCCTGGGGCTGCATGTCTGAACCTACACCTGGAAACACACTAGTGGGAATACGTGCTAGAGCTGGAGTGCCTGTTCTGAAAGGACCAGAAGTAATTCAGCCTTGCCAGGGTTTCTTAAGAGTGTGTTGCTGCTCCCCAGGAAAGCTAGACATTTGGGGAAATGCCTTAGGAGGAAAGGGGCTTGCTTCTCAAGGCAAGGCCTTCCCAAGGAGCTCCCAGTGAGGTGTGTGCAACAGTCTCCCTTTGGCTCTCTATGGTCCTTGAGGCCTGATGCACTTGGCAGAGGGGCAGGGGAAGGGAGAAGGCTGGGAAGAGCAGGTTTGGCATGTGCCTGAACCTGCAGAGACCAACCCAAGCACCAGCAGAAGGGTGTGTCACCCCCCTTTGGACAGAGGTGTGAGCAGGAGCATCTCTGTCCACCTGCGAGCCCTAAAGCTCTCTTTGAGAGCTGGGAATTAAAAGGCCTTTACACACAGACTTTTCACATCTTACCTGTCTGGTGGGTTTCAACTCTTGGCAATATGCATTTGCCTCTTGCTTGGTGGAAGCTGCTCTGGCCCAGGGCCAGCACAGAGCTGGGCTGTGTGGGCCAGGCAGCGTGGAGAGTCTTGGCTGATCTTGGTGTGTCCCTGGCCTCAGAAAAGGCTTGCAAGGTTTGCCTCCCAAAGCATCCTGCTCACTGGCTCTTCCTGTGCATCTTGGAGAGAACAAGGTCGGCATTTCTGGCAGCTGGGCATTAGCAGGCGTTAAAGCTGGGGTGTGTTCTGGAGCAAGGCCAGCTGAGATAGCCTGAGAGGAGCCGAGGGCTCCTTGCTCCTCTCTGCAGACATGCGAGCATTTGTCTGGTTTGGGGATGACCCTGGCTGTGTGAGGGGGTGCTACGTTGAAACAAATGGCTGAAGCAAAGGGTTTAAAATCTTACATCCAAGGTCTGTTAGATGAACCTTCCGAGTAACACCTCTGGCCAGAAGATGGGGACATCCAGGTATTTATTTGCTAAGATATGTCCACCAAAAGAAAGACCTTCAAAGGTTCATATACACTTCAACATCCAGAACTTTCTCATATCCCCCCAACAGCCTGTCCTACATGTCACGTCGCTGAAGTAGATATCTTGCTTCACAGCACTACTCTTTCATGGAGCAGGGCTGTCCTTTTCAGGTAATTCTGTGTAGGGGGTCTCTTCACTTCTTCATCATCTTCATCTTTGTCATTCTGTCCTCCAGCTGACCTGTTCAGGCTGGCTGCTCGTTGTGATACGTGAAGAGATGAGGGACACCAACAACAAAAATGCGGGTTAATCTAGGATTTTATTTGGAAGCACTCAGTATATATACCTCTAAACCTAAAGGCTAATTTTAGCTACAGCTTGCAGGCTTAATCACAGTGCTACAATAAATCTGTCCTATAGGAGAAGAGTTCACGAAGGATGTCTGGACTTCAGGCGGCTCTCTTGAAAGCTGTTTATTGCATAGGCAAAATTACAGCAGTTCAGGGAGTGGGTATCCAGAGCCAGCCCTACAGCTGCCAGCTCCAGCTGTGGGCATACCTGAAGCCGCTTGCTGTTCAAGTTACAAAGCATTATATACTTTTCTTTGCAGAGTATCTTAACACATAACAAACAGTAAGCACCATACCCAATACCTTTACATTTGCCTATAGCCTATCATAGCTACTACCATCACCATATTATAGTCATTAGTATCCAATCACAAGAGTAAGTAAGTTACAATTTAAGCTTACAGTGGAAAATTCTCAGACCTCTCTTTTTCTTCCTACTTCGACATTTCTTGTTTGCCTGCGGTATCTCTCTTTTTGGTAAAAACATGTTTTCTGTTTACTTATGCTCTTCTTGAGACTCATTTACTTGGTGAAAAACATGTCTTTGTTTGTAGTCACATACCTTTGTCCTATTCATAAAAATCTCCTTCCAACGCATCTCCAACCTTTGCCTTCTCAGTTATTCAGCACTCAGTGTTTCAGCAAAACATCTTTTACTCTGTATCAAAACTTTCTTCCATTTCTATCTCATCCTCAGTTTCTACATTCAGAGACCTTTCTGCCAAGCCTACATATCTGTGAAACTTTCTTACCAAACTTTCATTCTCTCCAACATCTCCCCTTTCTGTTGGACTATTAAAACATTAGAAATTGTCTTATTCATTATTTTCTGCACACATTGAAGTACACAGGGTACTACTACTATAACCACAATTATCACTACTAAAATAATTTAGCCTATTTTACAAAGTTCCTTCAGCCAAGGTGCAAAGCTCCAACCATCAAACAAACTGTCTAGCCAAGATGGTTCATCTGTTGTAACTTGGTTAGCTAAATCTCTTAAGTTTTGCAACTGCTTATGAATAGAAGCAGAATGATCAGATAAGTTCATACAACACAATCCTTCAAAATCTTCACAGCCATGCCTATGTACTAGTAGAAGATAGTCAAGGGCAGCTCTGTTTTGTAAAGTGGCATGTTTGACAGCCTCTTCATCTGTCAGCAAGTCACTGATCATAGACGAAGTGGCATTTACTTATTTACTGAGCCAGCATCCTAATTTGTTTAGTTGATTCAATGCAATTGAAGAACTTAGCTGAGGCAAAAAAATGCTTGTAACAATTGATTTTCCAGAATTCCAAGGGTGAAAATCACTATCACAATTGCCCTCATAGTAATGTCCTTGGGAAGATCTTATTTTTCTGTTTTTCTTTTTGATTGCTTTTTTTGACACTGGGAGCAATTATTGTAAGTTGTCCCAGGGCGCAAGGACCACCATCTGTTTTTGAGGGAATACCTTGCCAAGCTCTGTCTCCACAGATGAGCCAAATTCCTTTAGGAAATCGAATAGGAAGCTTGTTAAAGCGATCTGTGTGAGGTTCATCATATGTGAGAAGCTTAGTTTGATTACACCAGGAAGTCATATTACTATAAACTGGGTGGTAAGGAGTGATGTTTAGATGAGGGCCATTTTTTCCTATAAAATGAAACACGTCGCAAGTGTCCATAGTTAATGAGCCCAAAATTTCTAATTCTTGAAGGTCAGATTTATCAACTTTGAAATTATCAATATAAGTTTGGTGCCTTATTACTGCAGGCCTGGTTCCTACGGTATATCACCGTGTCCCGCAGCCATAGGGAGGAGGAGGAGGAGAAGATCCAGCAGGCAGGAATTGTGCAGCAAGATTGATTTATTTAATTATTTTACAAACTCTTTTACAGACTTTTTTCTTCATAATCTATTCGGACAAAGGATCAGCCACTCCTTGGGGTGATTGGCTAAAATTCTAAAACATCCATTGTCAAAATATTTTCCTACTATACCATAAACAAGACTTTTCAAGGTTGCAGGTGGCTTGGTTGTTTCCATACTCTGCTACCTCTTCTGTGAGAGAGAAAAATCTCTCACGGACTTAGATAATAACAAGAAAATCCTCGCTAGCAGCATTTTTGTACCTACAGTGCCTCAGGCTGGGAGTTGGAGAAATGTGATGATCATCATATGGCCAATATTTATCCAAAGTAACATTACCAAAACCTTCTGGGAAAGGCACTCCAACTAAACAAGTTGAGAAGGGTTTGTCAGGGCTCGTGTCGCATAAACAGATGGTGTTGGAGCCTGGGACTTGGCTAAAGAAACCCAAATATTTGTCTTTGGTTGATTTACAGGTAAAGCTTCACTGCAAGAACAAAAACAAAAGGGTAAAAGCAACATGCATCTGTACAAATAATACTAAAACTCCATTCTTTTCTTGAGCTGTTTCTGGCAGACGATCTTCTCTCAGTGGTTCTGCCGAGTTCACATTTGGGTGCCGCTTCTCGGCTTCCACTCGCGGGGTCACTGCCTGAAGTGGAACCGACAACGGGCTTTGATGCGTGGTACGGCTTCACGTTCTTTGCTGGAATCCACTTGGTTCCTTCACCTGTGGAGAGACATGCAAATCCCTTTCCCCATGTTATAGGATCATATGGTCTTTCTATTTTTCCTGATTCTAAATTCTTAATTAAAACTGGAGGATGTTCTTTCAATTTTTCTTTTTTGTTGTTCAAGAAATGTCTGTAAATGGGGGGGTCAGGATCTTCTGCAGAGCTGTTCAAGAAATTATAAACATACAAGGCTTTATTCAACCTTCTTTGAAGTGTAGCCTGGGCTTCTCCCCCTTTCTGTTGATTTAAAATGTGTTTTAAAGTTTGATGTGTTCCTTTTAGGGTACTTTTTAGCAGTTGTTTAAGATACGGTGAGCAAATACCACTGTATTTTACAGCTCTTCTTAGTTCTTTAATTTCGAGAGTGGGGGTGGGAGCCCACATTTTAGGACTGTCAGGCTGTTGGCTAGCTATCACAGGCTTAGCTAACAGACTAAGACTTAAATCTTTACAGATTTGGCGTCTTACTTCATGCCAATCTGTTAAGTGAGAATAATCTGAGCACTTTGAGGGATTTTTTGATTCAGAAAGTAGCGCTGACAAACTCTCAGAACTCGTTTTCTCTTTCTGGGTTGCAAGATCCCCGCCGCTCGCTGGCGGGACTCTGGGGCTCATTGCAAACAAATCTGGCTGCTTTTCAGGGTTTACTTGTGTTAGATTTAAAGCATCAGCTCCGGCAGAGCGGCTCTCCGTCCCCCCTGCCACTGGAGCTGCATCGTTGCCCTCCGTTCCCTCCCTGTTTGCGGCCTGTGAGGCGGGGCTGCGCTGCGCGGAGGGATACGGCTGGGCGGCGGAGGGATACGGCTGCGCGGTGGCGGAGGGATACAGCTGCGCGGTGCCGGGGCGGCTGTGGGGAGGCGATGGGGCCCGGCGGGGGCGGCGATGGCACGGCCGATCTCCGTGGCGGCAGGCGAGGAGGCAGCGGGGCCGCGGGGGACTGGCTCCGTGACTCCGGCACGGCCGATCTCGGTGGCGGCGGGCGAGGAGGCGGCGGGGCCGCGGGGGACTGGCTCCGTGACTCCGGCACGGCAGAACTCAGTGGTGGCGGGTGAGGGGGCGGTGGGCGAGGTGGCGGGGCGGAGCTGCACGGCCGTCAGGGGGGAGCAGCGAGTATTTCTACTAATGCTGCACAAGCCGGGATGAGTTTTGTGGTTCTCTTGTCCCAGCGTGATATGGCATTAAATAATTTGATTCCCACTGAGTCCCAAAAGTCTCTGGTGTAGACTGCTTTAGAATCAGCGACTGGGACATGGGTCACAGTCCATGCTATGAGATCTTTGAGTTCTTTTTTTGCCAATTTAGTTGGACTGGACTTAATTAGAGGTTTTTGGTGATAGACATCCTTCTGTTGGGCAGACACATGCTGACCCATGACTCGATTACTCGGTGCTCACCTTTGCCGTCCCGTCGCGGCAGGTGTCTCTCATCGAGGTCCGGTCCAGGCTCTGACCCGTTGCAGTGTCCGTCCGGCCTCCCTCGTTGAGGTCCGGTCCAGACTCTGACCCGTCGCAGTGTCCGTCCGGCCTCCACACGCCTTCCTTTCAGGGGTCTCCTCTCGTTAGCAGCTGCACACACTTTCCTTTCAGGCGTCTCGTTTGCAGCTTCTCAGGTCACTTCGTTTCAGCGACCGACTACACGTTCACCAAGAAGTCTTCTATATGCGGAAAAATCCCTTTTGGCCCCTCTATAACGCTGGGTGCCAATTTATAGGAGAAAGTTTCACGAAGGATGTCTGGACTTCAGGCGGCTCTCTTGAAAGCTGTTTATTGCATAGGCAAAATTACAGCAGTTCAGGGAGCGGGTATCCAGAGCCAGCCCTACAGCTGCCAGCTCCAGCTGTGGGCATACCTGAAGCCACCCGCTGTTCAAGTTACAAAGCATTATATACTTTTCTTTGCAGAGTATCTTAACACATAACAAACAGTAAGCACCATACCCAATACCTTTACATTTGCCTATAGCCTATCATAGCTACTACCATCACCATATTATAGTCATTAGTATCCAATCACAAGAGTAAGTAAGTTACAATTTAAGCTTACAGTGGAAAATTCTCAGACCTCTCTTTTTCTTCCTACTTCGACATTTCTTGTTTGCCTGCGGTATCTCTCTTTTTGGTAAAAACATGTTTTCTGTTTACTTATGCTCTTCTTGAGACTCATTTACTTGGTAAAAAACATGTCTTTGTTTGTAGTCACATACCTTTGTCCTATTCATAAAAATCTCCTTCCAACGCATCTCCAACCTTTGCCTTCTCAGTTATTCAGCACTCAGTGTTTCAGCAAAACATCTTTTACTCTGTATCAAAACTTTCTTCCATTTCTATCTCATCCTCAGTTTCTACATTCAGAGACCTTTCTGCCAAGCCTACATATCTGTGAAACTTTCTTACCAAGCTTTCATCCTCCCCAACAAATAGAGCTTTCTTTCCTTTCCCTTTTTGTTGGCATTCCCCATAATGTCCAACTCATTCAGGAGATGGTATGTACAGTCCTACATACTCCACTGTGGGGTATGCCCAGCCACTGCCCTGGAGGGATGTCTGCTGAGATAAGGAGATTGAGCAATCTCCCAGCAGGACTCCTTGGGTCATGGCGAGGAAAGGTAGACCCATAATCCTTTGGGAGACACTATGCAGATCAGTCTGTAACCCATTGATCTGTCCCAGACCCTCTGTAATCCATTGGTCCCCTACTGATCCCCTGTATCCCTATAAAGGCAAGCTCCCTCGGGCCCCTCGGAAAGAGGGCTCCCATCACTGGCTCCCCCCTTCACCAGAGGGGACCCACAATAAAGCTACCTTCGTGCGGAACCAGCCACACGAGCCTTCTCATCTCTCTCTCTGGTCTGGTTTGGCCTAGAGGCTGCCCTGCAGAGCTGAGCCGGAATCACGAGCTGATATCACTAAAGAGCTGACAGTCTCTGCAAGGGCCCCTCTGCCAGCAGCTGGGGGAAGATACCGGACCTCGGGAAGGCGATTCCTTTCGGGACCATCTCCCCGGACCGGTCATCTCTTCCTGGGTCACAGCCTCGGACCCCCCTCTCCAGCTGTAATAACTGGTGCCCGAACAGCCTTGGACCCCGGACTCCGGACCTGGCCTGAGCTGCGTCTTGATCGCCAAGACAGAACCAGCCGTTTGTGTGCTGATCCTCTGAAGATAGACCTACGTTTTAGCAGGCCTTTTGGACGGGGACAGTTCGAGACCCTCGCCTCCCACCTAGGACAGAAGTCCCTGAGGATCAAAACTGCCAGACCATCCCCCCAGCAGACCTTTCCAGGAGCCAGCCCCACCCGAAAACGGGATTTGTAAGTTTAAATTTGGGGGTCTCCTCCTCTTGCGCGCATTTTAAATAATTTTGGGGTTTTTTTCTCTTTTTTCTGCTGAGGGAGGAACTAAGATGGCACATAGGCAAGCTAAACCCAGCCTTTCCCAAACTGAGAGAGACCTATACCCCTTTCTTCTAACCCTTCTCTTAAAATCTGACTTTAAATTCCGTAAAGGTATTCTTTCTAAGAAAAATCTTAAATCTTTCAGTAATTGGATATTTCTAAATTTCCCTGATGCTACCACAGATTCTGTTCTTTCTGATTCGTTCTGGGACAGTGTGGGGAACAAACTGTATTCCTCTCAAGCCTCGGGAAACCTCTCCGTTTCCAAATTCATTCCTTTATTTCATTTACTGGTTAAAACGTGTCGTGCAAAAACCCCCCCACCAGCTGTAATACTCCACCTTTATTACAGGAACAGAGAACACGTTAAAGCCGCAACTAAGTTGCAATGTATAAAAGAAGCTGAAGGTCACTAAGTAAAAGAGTCTCAACTGGAGGTAATGGGCCACAGCAACTGGGAGAAACGAAAGACCCGCTGTCCGTCTTTTCTTTGTAAAGTCAGCCGTTTGGGTGAGAGTGTCTGGCTAAGAGGCGGCATGGTCCGTTCGGAGGCTTTCGGAGACGTGTTCTATGCGCACGGTAGTATTTTCTGTATTACCGATGGCATCCCCTCTCAGCCTTTAGCTTTGCAATGAGATTAACGCATAAAATTCATGCGAGACCCGATGCCTTAAGAGGCCTCCTAAAAACAGAGACTAGACAGGAGTAAAGGATTAAAAGAGGCATTTATTTGAAAGGCCTTCAAAGGTACACCCTGGGACCTGAAGCCATTCTCGAAATGGACCCCAAGATGGACCCTGGGTCACGAGTTCTTCACTCTTTTATAGGTTTGGTTCATTTGCATAGCAGGGTTAATTCTTCAATTAAAGCTTCCGTTTTTCCCTTGGCTCGTTTCCCCCTTTGCAGCTCTTTGGTTTATACTTTTGGCCTAGGATGGTCTCGGTGTCCTTGGAAAGCGGGACCAGAGAGGCTTTGCTGTGTCTACTTAGCATGAGAGAGCAGAAATTATCAGGCTACAAGAAACTTCAGAGTCACACACTGAGCAGTACAGAATTCGAAAAATACAAAAGTTTAAACCTAAGGCATCAGACCCATGAGATAAATTGGACAATACATTACAGTTGAAATGCACGACCCCAAAGCGCTACACAATTTTTTCTGCACGGTAGAGCTGAGCTGGTGCCAAAGACAGGCCCAGCCAACAGACAGACTTCCTTTGCCGCATTCAAAACAATGTGACTTAATAGTCCCGGAAATCTTTCTGCTTTTCAAGCGTGTTGATGATCTCCAGTTTCACGTCTCAAGTATTTTCCGTGCTAAGATTCCTAACAATGAGCTCAAGGATGCTCCGTACGCTGAGCGAGGAATGGACCAGTGCCAAATTGGAGGAATCGTGGCATGAATTCTCCCAGGCGTGTCACTTTGCCGAGACGGATGAGACGACATGCACGCTTCTTGTAATCCAAAGCCGTAAGAAGTAAAAGGTTTTTTTATTCTCTGCTGCTGCTCTTATACCTCTTCACAATTACTGTGGCTTATTAAGATTGGCTGCTAGCAAACAATGACAAAGCTATCTAACAACCAATAACCATTCAAGCAGTAATAAAATTAGCTATACAAGCAAAAGTATAGTTGGTGACATATCATATGCACGTTCCTTCTTACACACACTTAATGTTCCATAACAAGAACAACTACTCCTTGTGTCCAGAACATCTTCTTTCATTGGTTATCTTCTTGGCTTTCACTGTGACTGCAAAATCTCACGGGTAGATTCTGACCGTCTCTAGGTCTGACTCTGTGAGGCTTTCAGACCAGCTGTCAGCCTCATCGCGGGCATACTGGCGTGCGAGAAGATACGGCAACTTCAGAAACCCGAGATACGGCAGGAGTAGGAAACATGTACGTATACCTAAACACGTGGCTAGGCTTGGCTGCGAGAACTTTTAAACTTCCTTATAAACCTTTTAGATTCTGGGGCCTACTGGAGCCTTGCAGAAAACTTCTTTGTTAAAAATGCTACCACGGAAACAGCGAGGAGGCAGATTTCCTTGCCTCTAGCACACTTAGGCCCTCGTTTGAGAAATGCCGCAAGAAATATATTCCTAGGGCTCAGAAAAATACTTTGTGAGAAGCAAATATTGGGAAGAAGCAAAGATCCTTAAAAGAGGGCAATATTCTCAAAGCACTTCCCCAAAGGTGCAAAGAATCCCCCAGAAGTTTTCACAAAGCACCTAACCCCGGTCTCATTATGTGCCTTACAATTAGCTGAGTGCTGCTGCCCCACAAATACTCTCAGGAAATTTTCAGGCACAAAAGGCTAAGGCTGTTCGGCACCTGCACGGAGCGTGTGTTTGCCTGCTGAGTCAAAACCGGTTGGAAACAATGTATTTGCTCGTAAAGCGATGCACGGCAGCAGATTTTTGGGCCGCTGGGATTTGTGCTCTGCAAGCTACCCAGCAGTGGAAATGATTATGACATTCTCCTGCTACACTATCAACATCCCTGTCATTAGGTCTCCCCTTCCTAGGACTTCTACTCAAACAAGGGGAACAGCAACTGTGCTATGAGGAAGAACACCCCCTCGCTAGTCCTTCAGACAGTTCTAGTAAAAATAAAAAACAGATTACCTTCTCCATGCGGCAAGGATGGATCCAGCAACTCCATCATGTATTTGATTTCAATCTCCAGCTCCAGTATATCACACTGGGCTAGCACATATGTCAACACAGGCAGGAAGTGATCAGCTCCATACAGCCTCCCTGGGTTGAAGGGAATGCAGGCAGTGAGAGACAAACCACACTTTTTCACCAGTTCCCGTGTTTGAAAGGAAAGCGCTCTTTTGTGCCTTC
Organism: Corvus moneduloides; assembly: GCF_009650955.1. NCBI lineage: Eukaryota > Metazoa > Chordata > Aves > Passeriformes > Corvidae > Corvus > Corvus moneduloides. Next base: position 5,099,408 of record NC_045502.1, on the reverse strand, counting down.
TCTAGGCAGCATGTCTGTATTATTCCAGAACCCCCTGGAGTCACCAATGTGCAGAAAAGAGAACATCGCCTGACACTCACTGCATGGGAGATCAACTCAATCCTGTTCTTCGAACGAGCACAAATCTTACGATGCACGCCTTGAGGCATGCGAGGGAAATTTAGAGACTGGGCTTGCCTTGGCACCAGCTCAAACGGTGAACAGGCTGCCACACCAGTCTGGCCTGACCTTTGCCTGCACTGCTCTCACTGCCTAAGAGGTGATGAATAGGAATTTTATTTATACATCTAGGGATTACATCCGCTTTCTGGAAGTGTCCAGACACAAACACCGGTCTCTGAGTATGAATCCCACAGCCGAGAAGCCTGAATATAAAAGCCTATTCGATTTGACAAGGAAATTAAACTCATTTTCTTGACACAGAATAGTCAAAACCAGCAGTGAGCAAGGCCTCCTGTACCGGAAGGGAGCCTACAGAGAAGATGGAGAGAGACTGTAAGGGCCTGGAGTGACAGTGACCCACAAAGACCATGCTGTACCCAGACCTGTTTGCAATTCTGGCAATTTTCCTGCATTTTGACTTTCTGTTAAGAAATAGAAAGTTAGAGACACACAAAGTGTGAAACGCAGAAAGTTAGAAGACAACAAAGTTAGAGAGGTAGAAACTTAGAAATCAGTTAGACAGCTAGAAAGTTCAAAACATAGTAAATTAGAAAATTAGTAAGATAGAAACAAACAGGGTTAGAAACAAATGAAGTTAGAAACGCAAAAATTTAGAAAGGTAGAAAGTAAGAAACAAACAAATTTTAAAAGGCAGAAAATGAGAAAGGTAGAAAGTAAAAAACAAAAGTTAGAAGGCAAACAAACAAAGAGGGAAACAAAGTTAGAAATGTAGAATGTTAGAAGCAAAGAAATTTAGAAAGGAAGAAAAATAGAAACAAAGTTAGAAAAGAACAAAGGCAGAAGGTTAGAAACAAATCAAGATAGAAGGGCAGAAAGTCAGAGGGGCAGAAACCAACAAAGGTAGAAAGGAAGGAAATAAGACATAAACAAATTTTAAAAGACAAAAGTTTAGAAAGGTAGAAAGTAAGAACCAAAAAAATTTAGAAAGGTAGAAATAAAGTTAGAAATGTAGAAAGTTATAGTAGTAAAAAGTTAGGAAGAAAAAGTTAAAGGTAGAAATTTAGAAACAAAACTAGAAAGGTAGAGACTTAGGAAGATAAAAAGTTAGAAACAAAACTAGAAAGGCATGAAGTTAGAAAAATAGAAACAAAGTTAGAAAATAACAAAGGCAGAAAGATTGCAAGTTAGAAAGGCAGAAGGTTAGAAACAAATCAAAATAGAAAAGAACAAAGTTAGAAAAGTAGAAAGTAAGAAACAAACAAATTTGGAAAGGTAGGCAGAAACAAACCTAGTAAGAAAAGAACAAAGTTGGAAAGGTAGAAAGTAGTTGGAAAGGTAGAAAAATAGAAACAAAATTAGAAAAGAACAAAGTTAGAAAGAGAGTTAGAAACAAAGAAACAAAGAGAGTTAGAAACAGTTAGAAAGGTAGAAACTTAGAAATAAAGTTAGAAAGGTAGGAAGCTCGAATGGTGAAAAGTTAGAAACCGAAGTTAGAAAGGCAGAAAGTTAGGTAGAAAAATAGAAATAAACAAAATTAGAAAAGAAGAAAGGTAGAAACAAAGTTAGAACAGAACAAAGGTAGAAAGATAGAAAGTTTAAAAAGTAGAAAGTTAGAAACAAATCAAGATAGAAAAGAACAAAGTTAGAAAGGTAGAAAGTCAGAAACAAAGTTAGAAAGGTAGATATTTAGAAAGGTAGAGAGGTAGAAAGTGAGAAACAAATAAAAGTTAGAAACAAAGTAAGAAACAAACAATTTTAGAAAGGTAAAAAGTTAGAAACAAACCAATTTATCAAGAAATAAAATTAGAAAGGAAATAATCTAGAACCAAAACCAGTTAGAAACAGATATGGTTAGAAAAAAAGTTGGAAAGGTAGAAATTTAGAAAGGCAGATAGTTAGAAATAAACAAAGCTAGAAAGGTAGAAAATGAGAAAGATAGAAAAATAGAAACAAACAAACTTAGAAAAGAACAAAGTAAGAAAGGTAGAAAGAAATCAAGTTAGAAAGGTTGAAAGTCAGAAACAAAGATAGAAATGTGGAAAGTTAGCAAGGTAGATATCTAGAAAGTTAGAAAGTGAGAAAAATGATAGAAACAAAACAATTTAGAAAGGTAGAAACTTAGAAAGGTAAAAAGTTAGAAAGAAACAAAGTAAGAAAAAAAATGTTAGAAAGGTATAAACAAACCAAGTTATAATGAAATAAAATTTGAAAGGAACTAATTTAGAATCAAAACCAGTTAGAAACAAACAAATTTAGAAAGGTAGAAAGTTAGAAACAATTAGTTAGAAACAAAGTTGGAAAGGCTGAAAGGTAGAAGCAAACAAAGGTAGAAAGTTAGAAGCAAACAAAGGTAGAAACTAACAAATTAAAATGTTAGAAAGGTAGGAATGAACAAAGGTAGAAAATAACCAAGGTAGAAAAGTAGAAAGGATGAAACGAACAAAGGTACAAAGTTAGAAATGTAGAAGGGTAGAAACCAATAAAGGTAGAAACTAACAAAGGTAGAAACGAACTTTTGAAAATTAGAAAGATATTTAGGAAGAAAGATAGAAAGTCACTAGAAAGTCAGAAATAAAGGGAGAGAGAAAACAAAGAAATAGAGAAAGAAAAATAGATTTAGAGAGAAAAAGGAATAGAGAAAAATAGGGTTTGAGAGAAAAAGAAATCAAGTTTAGAAGAGAATTTGTGTTGAAGAGAAAAAGAAATACAGTTAAAGAGAAAAAGAAATAGAGCTGAGGAGAAATAGAGCTGGAGAGAGACATAGAGAAACAGAAACAGTTAGAGAAACAGTGAGAAAAACAGAGCAAGAGAGTTAGAAACAGAGACAGAAACAAAGTCAGAAAAAGTGAGGAATAGACTGAAAAGTAAAGCAAAGCCGAGTAGCAAAGCAAGAAATACCGTGAAAAAATTACTAAACCACACCAAAGAAAGACAGGAGCCAAATGGTGGGGGGGGAAGAGGGTATCTTTATTCAACTTTAGTGAATTAATGTTTTTATTTACACTTCAGCAAAACATGTGGAAATAACGTATACAAACACAAGTACGAATACAATCCATATACATGCTGGTAAAAGTCCAGTTTACATACAGAGCAATACATGGAAATGCAGTGGCAAACACAAATACAGAACAATACAGGGCAATGCAAGCCAAATACATATCATTTCAATAAAACAATTTTTTCTATTTCTGGAAAGTTTATTACATTTTATTTTATTGTTATAGGAAACCCAAAATAACAGCAGCACATGGAGAACATAACACTCGTCCACCACCCACACCTCCTTTAGCTTACACACAAACCTACCCTTGCTCTCATCTCAACCGCTCCACTAACCCTTGGCAGTCCATGGGAGTGTGGTTCCCAGGAGCCTCCAAGTTGTCCCGCCTGACGAAACCCCGGCGCCGGTGGGGTCCGCACTCAAACCTTGGCGATGAACGTCACCTTGCAGACTGGCCAGGACTGAAAGAAAAAAACCCCAGCCGGGGAGGGGAAAAAAAAGCCCCACAACCTGGCTGGGGTTTTTTTAATTCTAAATTTAAAAAATGTGTTGAAAAACTTGAAAAGCAAAAATCACACACACAACCTTAGAACCAGTCAACACACATGCTCTCACAGGCAGACAGAAGCAGACAGACACAAACTCTCACAGACAGACACAGACAGTCACACACTCAGACACAGTCACACACTCTTCAGCTTACACCCTGAATGCAGCCCTTTGTCAAAACACTCTACCGATGAAGATGCTTCGACAAATCTTCCAGCTGCTGCTCCTCGACATTGAACGGTAGATTCTGGGAAAAAAATCGGTAGCGTCGGTGACCGCGGAGATCCAAAGCCGCCTCAGGGACCTGCAAGATAACATGAGGCTTTCAGTGAGAGGCCAAAGGCTAGGAGTTATCCCTGTGACAGGCCCATAAATTTTCTATCCAAGATCCCATAGAAAAGATACGAAGCTTTAAGTTTTGTAACTGCTCCTCTCAACCATGACCCTCTATGCCGGGGAAGGGCAGCTCCAACTGTAAATAGCACATGGACAAGGTGGTGCACTGAATATAAGCAAAAATGACGTGAAGGCTCGAGATGAGTCTCTGGAAGATTAATTCTCTAGCCTGATATGCTTTGAGGCGACAGAACCTACAGAACTACTGCAGTCACATGAGGAGGGTCTAATACGCTCTGTATAGGAGACCAAGGGAATGGGACCTGAAAAGAAGGTGCTTCCAAAAGTGAGAAAGAAGATGGATGAGAACATCTTGTGTACTTCTTCTGGTCTCAAAAAGTAAAAATGTAAAGATGCCAGAATAAGCCTGATCTGGGAAAGTGTGCAAGCAGAGACCCCCCTGCTGCCAATACAGCCCAGAATGATGCCGATAAAGCATCGAGACGTAACAAAGCCCTATGACACAAGAGAATGGACATAAACTACATAACACAGAGAGGAGTTAAAGCTGCCCAGCAGTTTCACCTGATGGACCCAAGATTCCTACTGCAAGATCAGCCAGACAACAATGATGCCAAAGGAAAGAAGGCTCTACGGCAATAGCATGTGACAGTGAAACGTAACTCCTTACAAGAAGTTAGTGCCAAAGCTGTTAAGAGGATGCTCGAGAAGCTCAGTAGGCCTAGAGAAAGAGGCAACGACTGCCAGGCGACCACTCCGGACCCAAGGGCGGGCTCCTCTGGCGAAAAGATCCGCGATGACGTCGAGACTCAAAGAAGGCTGATGATGTGAAGCTCAGAAAAAACATGGGGATGGAACTGCCCTGCCCGGCAAAGGGTCAGGTGATGCTGAGGAGAAACGCTCTCCCTTTACTTCCGAGGGGCCCCTCTCGCTACAGCCCTCTCCTCTAAGCTAACTTCCAATTGCCTCCTGTGATTCCAAAGGTTTTTCCCTTCTCCCGACCACCAGTCCCAACACTTAGCTTTCAGAGATGAGCGGACAAAATCCATCCTCGACAGAAAAGACGCATGGGCACTGTAGACATCGGTACATTCCCTGTAGTCTGCTTTGGAGGCTGTGAAAATTCAGAAAGAAAATTCAGACTACGATGAGACATCCCAAAAGTGACCCCTTCTGCAACGCCCCCCTCCCTTGTTACTGCTGAGGCTAATCGCTTACCGGATGTTTCCAAACTTTGGCTCCACACCTGCTCATGGTACCTAAGACAACAAAACAGAAAACGTGACTACCACCCTCCAGAAGATTAATCCCCAGGGCTCCTCCACACCGCTGCCCCAGCGCACCTCAAATCTTCATCTGACTCTGGAGGTGGCCCGGAAGATACCCACAAAGTGAACAGGTATGCGCTTAGCACGCCACCACATACCACTCACCTATTAGTCACTCCACCTAAATGGGGACTCACCTGCTCGCCTCTGTTCCTTGGCATGCCTAGGGCGGTGGCAGCACCTGCAAAGAAAGCAAAAAAACATGCTGAGAGACTGCGAAATCACAACCTCCCCGCTCCAACTGAAGTATGCCACACCAATACCTTAACCTTGCACCCACCTGGCCTCTGGCATTCTGGGCCAGGACATCTTGCGAGTGGACGGCCGAAAAGGAACAAACAACAGTGGATGCTTAGAGCTGAACCAGACATTGATACTGGAGCAATAACAACTCATTCTGTCCACCAGTCACCATTCACCTCGCTCCATCAACCTTGAACATCAATATCCGGCTTTACTTCCTAAAAATAAAGGACAAAGAACAATGCTAGAACATAGCCACCATTTACACTTGCCCTGCAAACACAAATGGTGACTGACCTTCCTGCAGGATCCCCCTCACCTGGTATGTGGAGCTCTGCCACGGATTTAATCCATCTGCATCTGAAAGAAAGTTACTACAAAAATCAAAGTGCTGCATGATAACTTAACAGTTCCAGACAGCTTGTGTCAATCTAGGAATACTATCTAGAGTCCAACTACAGCCTACATTACGAATCTCAGGTCCCCGGGACTTATCCTATTATACCTACACCCAGACTGTGCAGCAGGGCTGAGCAGCTCTGGACCAAACACACGCAGACACCTGTGACACAGGAGATGACAAACAAGGGGGTGCAACATGGAGAGAAAACTCGCTGCGAGAATGACTGCAAGCACCTCAAAGGGCTAAGGAAAAAGACGTGCAACATAAAATACCCAAAGACACAGAACACACGATAGACAAGTGACGCAACACGCACTGAGACTGTTCTGCCCTGCGTGCCTCAGCACTGTGATCAAAAGTGAGACTTTCCCATTATGTGGCCTAAGGGGCCCTTTCTTGGACATCCCCGTCTCCAGAGGTAATTCAAAAATCCCTCTGGGTGAGTCCTGACCTGGCACCCCCCTCACATCCCCTCTATGAGGCATAGCCCTTGACTTATCTCTCGGCTGTCCGGGGATGCAAATCTGCATCAGGTGTGAAAGAAGGCCACCTTGCCATCTGGGAACTTCCAGCCATCACCGGGCTGTTGTCTCTTAGACGGCTACCATAAAGAGAATCAAACATCAAGGCGTGAACTTAGTGGGACATCGGCCAAAACCCAACAATTCCTCTACTCAGCGTCTCCTAAGAGGGCCGGGCTTCTCGGGGCCACACGCTTCAGCCGCGCTCCGAGGCTGACGCTGTCATCGCAGCACATACCTGGGTTAAGAGGAGACAAGGCAATGCGGCACCGCTGAAACTTGAGTGGACCCTGGCTCTTCCTCCCTCCCCAACTCACCGCAACTCCTCAGCTGTTGCCTTCACATGGAAAAGGTAGAGGCTTCATCGCAGAGTCCTGTGATACTTGCGGAGGGCTCATGAGGGCGGCGAGCCGGGTATGTTGGCCGGTCGGCGAGGGGTTTGGCGTAATACAAGTGAACCGCCTAAAACACACAAATGACAATGGATGTTAAGAGCTGCACCAGAACTTGGCACCCAAGCAATAACAACTTTTTCTTTCCACCAGTCACTGCTTACCTTACTCACTTGACCTTGACTGCTGAGATCCGGCTTTACCTCCTAAAAATAAAGACAGAGAACAATGCTGTAACATAGCCACCATTTACACTTGCCCTGCAAACACAAACAGTGACTGACCTTCCTGCGGGAACCCCCTCATCCGCTGTGGGGTGCTCTGCCACGGATTTAATCCATCTGCATCTGAAAGAAAGCGATGACAAAAGTCAAAGGGCTGCGTGAGAACTTAACAGCTCCAGTCATCCTGTGTCAATCTAGAAATACCACCTAGAGGCCAAACTACACCCTACATTACAAATGTCAAGTCCCCAGGTCTAGTCCTATTACACCCATACACCAGGCTGTGCAGCAGGGCAGAGCAGCTCTGGACCAAACACAAGCAGGCAGCCGTGACACAGGAGATGACAAATGAGGGGACACAACAAGGAGAGAAAACTCTGGGCTATATGAACACAAGGACCTAGAGAATAAGGAATGAGATGACCTAGGCGAGACTGGTGGTGAGCCGACGAGGCTCCAAGAACCCTGGCAGAAGAGGATGCTAACAGAAAGACTTAATCCAAGAACCACAAAGATGGATGCCTGAGAATTGTACGGGAAGAATCCTCTATCTATCTTCGCATTCTTACAAGTCCTCATCCCCTATAATGAATCATTGCGGTGCACAGCTGTTGATGCAGCTCAGAACAAGACCAGAAAAGACACTCGACTCAACATTGCTAAAGAGATGAGATGAGATTCTGATGTGGCTCCAAGCTCAAGAGTCAAAGGATCGATGGTACCAGCACCACACTGAGGAACACCAAGAGCAGAGATGCTAAGAATAATGGCCAGCATTTGCGATAAGCATCTCAAAGGGCTAAGGCAAAACACCTGTGACGCGAGATGCCCAAAAGACAGAGAACACACAATAGACAAGTGACGTACACCAGGACTGCTCTGCCCGGCACACCTTGGCATTGTGATCAAAAGCAAGATTTTCCCTTTATGGTGGCCTAAGGGGCCCCTTCTTGGGTATCCCAACCTCCAAATATGACTCAAAAATCCCTCCCGTTGAGTCCCAACTCAACACCCAGCGGTCACCCCCCCGTGGGTCACAAGCCTCGACTTACCTCTTGGATGTCGGGGGATGTGAATCTGCCTCGGGTATAAAAGAAGGCGGCCTCGCCATCCTGGAAGCTCCTGCAGTCGCCAGGCTGTTCTCTCTTAGTCAGCTACAATAAAGAAAACCAAACCAAACATCAGTGCACGAACTTAGTGGCACCTCGGTCAGAACCCGACAATTCCACCGCTCACCGTCTCCTAGGAATGCCGGGGTTCTCGGGCTGCACGCTTTGGTCGCACTCTGAGGCTGTCGCCGTCGTCGCAGGGTATGCCTGGGTTAAGAGGAGACAAGGTGATGCGGCATTGCTGAAATTTGAGCAGACCCTCACTCCTCCTCCCTCCCTCCCCGACTTGCTGCAACTACTCAGCCATTGCCAAAGGCTGCCCGGACAGCACCTTTGAATGCAAAGGGTAAAGGCTTCATCGCAGAGTCCCGTAATACTCTGGAGGGCTCATGAGGACAGCAGGCCGGGTCTGTTGGCTGGTCGGTGAGGGGGTGCAGCGTAATACAAGCGGACTGCCTGAAACACAAATGACAATGGATGCTTAGAGCTGTACCAGAACTTGACATCCAAGGAATAACAACTTTTTCTTTCCACCGGTTACCGCTTACCTCGTTCACCTTGACTGCTGCTATCCAGCTTTATCTCCTAAAAATAGAGACAAAGAACAATGCTGTAACATAGCCACCATTTACGTTTGTTGGCAATTATTAAAGGATCAGGGGCATGGATCATTGATAGAATTATGGGATCAATAAAAGAACTGTAGCAATAGGCCTGTAAGCAAAAGGCCTGTGTGTGAGAAAAACTCTCCATGAGAAAATTCTTGTGTGAAAAAAAACCAGGGCTGGGAACAAAGAGGGAGTTTGAAGATTTGCAGCTGTTCAGATAAGACCCAGAGAAGGGAGGTAAACTCTGAATTCTTTTAATCATAACGTAACTGTAGAAGCTTGCCAATGTAAGTCCAATTAGGTGGAAGTAGAAATGCGCTTTGATAAGTTTTAAGCCACTTAAGAGTTAACAAGCTGGTATACTATATAAGTGCCTCTGGACTGCTAATAAACGGAGTTTTGCTCTTATCAACCATATTGGTTTTTGACTGCAAGTTTCTCCCCCCGCCAGAGTCCTCGAAACCCTTCCAACATCTGGCGCCCGAACTCGGAGCTCGGAACTCGAACTCGGACTGGCACTTCTCGACCCGGCGGAAGCCGACTGCGGTGCCGGAGCAGCGCCGGTGGGCGTAAGGATCGGCAGCTCGCCTGATCCCAGCCTGGACTGACCTGACATCAGGGGTCCGCCGTTTGGCTGACGAGGGCTAAACCTGAAGGCTGCACGACCCTGACAGCAGGAACATCGCGGTAGGACGCGGTTTTGCAGGAAGACGCAGTGTGTTTGCGGGAAGACACAGTTTGCGGGCAGACGCAGTGTGTTTGTGGGCAGACGCAGTTATTGTGGAGGGACGCAGTTATGGAAACTGAGGTGGCCATTGGTTTATTTTTACGCTTTTTAGAAAAGCGGGGAATTAAGGAGATAAACCTTAATAAGGAATTGGTGGGGTTAGTGGAGTTTGGAATAGCAAGAGGCTATTTTAAAGAGTCAGGATCGCTGTTTCATGAGCAGCAGTGGAGAGAATATGGTGAATGTTTGTGGAATTTGGTTACAGACGACAGTAAGGAAGCTAGGAAGTTAATGAAGCCATGGAGAGCAGTTATTAATTGCTTAAAACACTATCAGGTTGAAAAGCAGGTAGCAGCAGTTGCTACAGCTCATTTAGACGGCAATGACCCTCCACCAGGTATAATGACACTTGGGAGCGATTATGTTCCATGCCACCAATAGGGTGTTCCGTGCCTGTGAAACCCCCTACAGATCCGACACCGGGTACCGTATCTACTGCACCCCCGGTGCGAACGCAGGCTGAGCTATCGGACGGCGACAACAAACAGTTGGGCCAAGAGGCCGCTAGATGTCGCCATGAGCCTGCGGGAACTGAAATTCGCAGAGCATGTAACACCCCTAAGTTACAATGTAGTTGGGTTGATTGGAGAAATATCATAAAAACAGCCCTTGAAAATAAAGATTACGAACTCCCCGAAGCGATCGGAGATCCGGTTGCCTTCCCGGTAATATATCAAGCAGCTGGGGATGAAATAGTAGGAGAATATAGTCCGGTAAACTGGAAGTTGTTAACTCAGCTGCGGGGCACAGTCAATGAGTCCGGCCTGCGCGGCCGAAAAGGACACGTGAAACGGCAGTGTCAGGTCCAGCAAGTATGGTGCCGCAACTGCAATCTCAGTACCCACTCCACGGAAGCCTGCCGGAGGAGGCCGGGAAACGGGAGACTGAGCGCGAAGAGTCACAGCGCGCTGACACCAACAGTGGCCCCAGCAGTAGCGATGCCAGTCTCCGCAGCTCCCTGCAACCTGCCGGCTGCCTTTGGCCAGCAACCCGAGGAAGCCTCGGCTTGGACCTGGCAACAGCAATAGATGTGACTCTGATCGACGGCCGGCCCCAGAGGATTCCAACTGGCATTAAAGGGCCCCTGATTATCAATGGACAGTACTATGGAGCTTTGCTGTTAGGCCGCTCTTCTAGTAGCCTGAGAGGACTTTTTATATTGCCCAGCCTAATTGATAAGGACTATGAAGGAGAAATTTGCATTATGGCTCAAACTCATTTTCCACCTGTGCGCATCCCAGCACATAGCAAGATCGCTCAATTAATTCCTCTGCCTCACCTGACTGCAGCTATAGCCGAGGGAACGCCGGAGCGGGGAACGGGAAATTTTGGTTCGACTGGGAGTCTCGCTCTTCTCACCCTCCCACTAGCTCAGCGGCCAGTTGCTACTGCAGTGTTCACTCGTGGCAGTGATTCTATAACATTGTCTGCGCTTTTGGACTCTGGAGCAGACCTGACAATCATGGCCAATTCATGCTGGCCTCCGCACTGGCCCCTTCAACAGGCAGCAGGGGGGGTCGAAGGTGTCGGAGGCACTGCTTCAGTGCAGCGCAGCCAGGAGCGAGTTCAAATTATACTAGACGGACACACTGCATCTGTTGTAGTCACAGTGATGCCTCTGCCGGAGAAAGTTAACGCTTTAATAGGCAGAGACGTGCTCAACCAGCTGGGTTTTGTGCTAACCACTGACAGGCCTTTTTGGTAGCGGCCGCTGCACTGACTTTCCCGATAGCCTTGCACTGGATTACAAATGCCTTAGTGTGGATCGAGCAGTGGCCGCTCAAAGAGGAAAGTCTGCAGCAAGCTCATGCTCTAGTGCATGAACAGTTAAATCAAGGACATTTGCGACCATCTACGAGTCCATGGAATACACCCATCTTTGTAATCAAGAAGAAATCTGGGAAATATCAGCTGTTGCATGATTTGCGTGCTATTAATGCTCAGATGCAAGCTATAGGGACCCTGCAACCTGGTCTTCCCAATCCTGCAGTTGTACCTGAGAACTGGCATTTACTAATAGTGGACTTAAAGGACTGGTTTTTTACTATACCATTGCATCCTGATGATATGCATCATTTTGCTTTTACTCTCCCTGCCATAAACAGGGCAGGGCCTGCTTCTCGATATGAGTGGACAGTACTTCCACAGGGAATGAAGAACAGTCCCACCTTGTGCCAGATGTATGTTGATGCTGCACTGAAACCGGTTCGAGTGCAGTGGCCGAAAGCCATCATTTATCATTATATGGACAATATACTGATCGCTCAGCCAGATCCAATCACCCCCCAGCAGGAGCTCCTGCTCACCAATCAGTTGAACCGGTATGGTTTGACTGTTGCGCCCAAAAAGGTTCAACATACACCTGTTTGGAAGTACCTGGGGTGGAATATCACTGAGGCACAAATCAGGCCACAGAAGGTGACAATTCAGACCAGTCTCAAAACCCTGAAAGATGCACAAAAACTCTTGGGTGACCTGCAGTGGCTGCGGCTGGTTGTTGGCATCAGTAATGAGGATCTAGAGGTGCTACAGCCCTTGCTGAAAGGGCCTCGCCTGTTCAGCCCACACCAGAGCAGGTGGATACTATCCAGCGTATCAGTACCGTTATTGCAGACAGAGCAGTTGATTGAACGGACGCTGATATTCCAGTCGATTTTACTGTCCTCCACAGAGAGTGTCAACTTATTGGTGCACTGACTCAGTGCAAAAAAAAAAAGGGGGAGCAAGTTAAGGTCCTAGAATGGATGTTTACAAGCCTACAGCCTAAACCAACATTGCAACAGAAAATTGATAATGTGGCAGACTTGATACAGAAAGGCTGCACCTGTATAATACAAGTCACTGGGCAAGAGCCAGGAACGATCTACTTGCCAATGAAAAGAACTGAGCTCGAGCGGTATTTACAAAATTCTCAAGCCTTGCAAATTAGCTTGCTAAGCAATGCCCAGCAAATTGAAGTACAACCACTCAAGGCCCCAGTACTGAAATGGATGACACAGCATACATGGATTCAGATTCCCAAAAGGAGCAAGCACCCACTACAAGAAGCGGTAACAGTGTTCACTGACGCTGGAAAGAAGTCCCAACAAGCAGCTGCGACATGGCAGGTTCAAGGACAATGGTGCCATCAGATACTAGAGGCTGAACCTGGAGACTCTTTGCAGACCCTTAAATTAGCTGCAGTGGTCTGGGCATTTAAGCGATGGTTGTCTGTTAAGCTCAATGTAGTAACAGACCCATTATAAGTTGCTGGCATGGTGGAACAGATAGAGGATGCTAGGATCAAAGACATAAACAACAGACGACTGTTTGAACTACTGCGCCAGCTCCAAGCAGCTATTGGTCAGAGATCATGTGCCTATGCTATAATACATGTCAGGAGTCATCTATGGACAGAGGGCCTGGGCGAAGGAAATGCCTATGCAGATCAGTTAGTCTCTGTGACAGTGCCATTGAATGAATTTGCAAAAGCATGAGAAGCCCATAACACATTCCATCAGAATGCAAGAGGTCTTCATAGACAGTTTGACATCACCATGGAAGAAGCCAAAGGAATAGTATGGGCACATCCTACATGCAGTCATCACTGCCCGGGTCTCGGTGTCGGGGTTAATCCCCGAGGCTTAGGCCCGAATGAACTATGGCAAATGGATGTGACCCATGTTCCTGAGTTTGGCAGACTGAAATATGTGCATGTCAGCATAGACACTTGCAGCAAATTTATATGGGCATCAGCACAGACAGGTGTGTACTAGTTTGAAAACAAACCAGTGGGAGGCACCAAGTCAGAATAACAATTTAATGGGGAAGTTAAAGAAAAGGAAAGCAAAGAAACTAAAAGAGAACACTGGTTCAAACTGACAGAGTCAAGATACAACCTGAGTTGCTGTTAGGCACGGTGGTGGTAGCAGTCAGGTAGAATGGTGCCTGCAGTCCTCTGAAGCGGTGATCCTGTAGAAAAAAGGGGCTGCTCTTCCTCAGAAGGTCACGTGGTGGCTGTGTAGCTCCTGTCCACTGGAAATCCAGTGGAAGGGTTGTCTCTGGTGTTCAGAATCTCAGCTTATATCCACAATGGGATGCTTGGTTCTTCCTTCTGGGTGGAGCATCTCACAATGGGGTAATGAGTCATGAGGCCAAGTGTTGATTAGGCTCATTAACAGAAGATAGTCCGGCGGGAGTTATCTCTGAGTCATGCGGCAGGACAATGATGGGCCATTAACAGAAAGATAGTCTGGGGGGGAGGAGGCAAGGAAACCCTGCCCCACCTGATTTCAACGGCTGATGGGGATGGTAATAGAATACACTGCAACCCAGGACAGGTGAAAAGGCCCTTCATGTAATATGACACCTGACCAGCTGTTTCGCCATGATGGGTGTACCAGAGCAGATCAAGACAGACAACGGTCCTGCCTACATTAGCAAGCGGCTGCGAAAGTTTTGTCAGCAGTGGAATGTGCGGCACATCACTGGAATCCCTCATGTACCCACAGGGCAAGCTATTGTAGAGCGTGCTAATCAGACGCTGAAGTTATATTTAGCCAAGTTCAAGGACATTTCAGATGTGCAGGAAAAATTAACAAAAGCCTTGTCTGTATTAAATTACTTGTGTTTGTTTGGGGATAGTGACGCTGCACCTGCCTATCTTCACAGCAGTATTGTAGAAGCAAAGAGAAAAGTAACAAAGCCTTTTTATGTGATGTATAGGCACCCAGCTACAGGGATCTGGCAAGGGCCCGCTGCAGTTCAATATTCAGGTAGGGGTTACATGTGTGTGCTTACCTGTACTAGTTTGAAAACAAACCAGTGGGAGGCACCAAGTCAGAATAACAATTTAATGGAAATTAAAGAAAGGGGAAAAAAAGTAAAAGAAAACACTGGTTCAAACTGACAGAGTCAAGGTACAACCTGCCACCCTGTTAGGCACGGTGGTGGTAGCAGTCTGGTAGAATGGTGGCTGCAGTCCTCTGAAGCAGTGATCCTGTAGTAAAAGAGTCTGCTCTTCCTCAGAAAGTCCAATGGTGGCTGTGTGGCTCCTGTCCTGTGGAAATCCCGTGGAAAGGTTGTCTCTGGTGTTCAGAGTCCCAGCTTATATCCACAATGGGATGCTTGGTTCCTCCCTCTGGGTGGAGCATCTCACAATGGGGTAATGAGTCATGAGGCCAAGTGTTGATTAGGCTCATTAACAGAAGATAGTCTGGAGGGAGTTATCTCTGAGTCATGCGGCAGGACAATGATGGGCCATTAACAGAAAGATAGTCTGGGGGGCAGGAGGCAAGGAAACACTGCCCCACCTGATTTCAACAGCTCATGAGGATGGTAACAGAATACACTGCAACCCAGGACATTACCCCAGCAGGACCTCTGTGGGTACCCAGCTGCTGGACTCGTGCTGCGACAGAGCCTGCAGTGAACAGCGCCGACCCTGGATCCAGAAGTGCATCCACGTGAGGAGGAAAGGCTGAAACAGGCTGTTGTGCCCTCTGTATACAGACTGCAAACCTGACTTGGAATAAGGGCTCACCTTATGTCAAGAAACTGTTTTAACTGTGGTTTTGTGAACTGTAGAGCTTGGGTTAAAATACCTTGTGATTGTTGTAATAAGAGAATTTGGGTATAACACCAAACACAGAAGTAAAGTGAAAAATTGTTTTTTGACTGTCTTGAGACAAGAGCATTAGCAGGCATTTTCAATCAGCCGTCTGCCCATTTAGATCAAGTAAAAGCAGTTAATTTAGTTAGCATTTTTGTTTTTACCTGGTACTTTAGCAGCCAGGGCTTACGCTATATTACATAAACTTGCTTGCTGGGAGAGGGATAAGTTTAATATGACCTTGCAAATGCTCAATGAGTTAAGTGTGTATGTTATTAGTGTTAGACATATAATATTACAAGATTAAGCAGCCAATGATTTTCTACTACTAGCCCACAGCCACGGCTGTGAAAGGTTCCAAGGTATGTGCTGTATGAATCATTCTAACCACTTTTTCCTACTTCACAAGCAGATGAATTACATCAATTAACTACACAATTACAGAAAAAAGAAGACAGTCTCAACTTAGAGGGATAGTTAAAGTTATTACATTTAAAATCATGGCTAGTTTTATTTGTATAGCATTTGATTACTGTAGGACTAGTAATATTATTAGTAATAGCATGTTCACCTTGCCTTCCAATGCTTGCAAAGGATCATATACAAAGTCACTACATCTGTGACCAATCAGGTATTGCTTGTACAAAAAGAAAAAGGGGGAATTTGTTGGCAATTATTAAAGGATCAGGGGCATGGATCATTGATAGAATTATGGGATCAATAAAAGAACTGTAGCAATAGGCCTGTAAGCAAAAGGCCTGTGTGTGAGAAAAACTCTCCATGAGAAAATTCTTGTGTGAAGAAAAAACAGGACTGGGAACAAAGAGGGAGTTTGAAGATTTGCAGCTGTTCAGATAAGACCCAGAGAAGGGAGGTAAACTCTGAATTCTTTTAATCATAACGTAACTGTAGAAGCTTGCCAATGTAAGTCCAATTAGGTAGAAGTAGAAATGCACTTTGATAAGTTTTAAGCCACTTAAGAGTTAACAAGCTGGTATACTATATAAGTGCCTCTGGATTGCTAATAAACGGAGTTTTGCTCTTATCAACCACATTGGTTTTTGACTGCAAGTTTCTCCCCTCGCCAGAGTCCTTGAAACCCTTCCAACATACGCTTGCCCTGCAAATACAAACAGTGACTGACCTTCCTGCGGGAACCCCCTCATCCGATGTGGGGTGCTCTGCCACAGCTTTAATCCATCTGCATCTGAAAGAAAGCGATGACAAAAGTCAAAGGGCTGCATGGTAACCTAACAGCTCCAGACATCTCATGTCAATGTAGGAATACCATCTTAAGCCCAACTAAGCGCTATATTACAAATTTCAATTTCCCAGGCTTTGTCGTATCGCATCTATACACCAGACTATGCAGCAGGGCAGAGCAGCTCCGGACCAAACCCACACAAGCACCCATGACACAGGAAACGACAAACAAGGTGATGCAATGAGGAGAGAAAACTCTCGGCAAGAAAAATGACCACAAGCACATCAAAGGGCTAAATAAAAAGACATGCAACACAAGATGCCCAAAGGACATGGAATGCACAATAGACAAGTGAAATGACACGGACCAGGACTGCTCTGCCACGCGCACCTCGGCATTATGATCTGAAGTGAAACTTTCCCTTCATGTGGCCTTAGGGGCCCCTTCTTGGGTAGCTCCATCTCTGAAGCTGACTCAATATTCCCTCCCAGCGAGCCCCGACCCGACACCCCGCTTTCATCCTCTCGACACATCTATTGGATGTCCGGGAATGAGAATCCGCCTCAGGCGTAAAAGAAGGCGGCCTCACCGTCCTGGAAGCTCCTGCAGTCGCCGGGCTGTTCTCTCTTAGTCAGCTACAATAAAGAAAACCAAACCAAACATCAGTGCACGAACTTAGTGGCACCTCGGTCAGAACCCGACAATTCCACCGCTCACCGTCTCCTAGGAATGCCGGGGTTCTCGGGCTGCACACTTCGGCCGCACTCTGAGGCTGTCGCCGTCGTCGCAGGGTATGCCTGGGTTAAGAGGGGACAAGGTGATGCGGCATTGCTGAAATTTGAGCAGACCCTCACTCCTCCCTCCCTCCCCGACTTGCTGCAACTACTCGGCCATTGCCAAAGGCTGCCCGGACAGCACCTTTGAAGGCAAAGGGTAAAGGCTTCATCGCAGAGTCCCGTAATACTTCTGGAGGGCTCACGAGGGCGGTGGGCCGGGTCTGTTGGCTGGTCGGTGAGGGGACGCAGCATAATACAAGCGGACTGCCTGAAACACAAATGACAATGGATGCTTAGAGCTGTACCAGAACTTGGCACCCGAGGAATAACAACCGGTTCTGTTCACCGCTCACCTCCCTCCATCGACCTTGACTGCTGCTCTCCAGGTTTACTTCCCGAGTAAAATAAAGACAAAGAACAGTGCTGTAACATAGCCATGGCTGCTTTGTCTGAGGTGTGGCTCGGGTAGCTAAGCAAAGCTAAAGGCTACCTGTAGTCTTCTTTCTACTCCACCTACCCCCCAGTCTATTCCACAGGGCAGAGCAATTCCAGGCTAAACACAAACTCAAACAACACATTATGCTACAAACAGTGTGACGCGGATAATAAAAAAAGCTCTTGGGGAGAAGAATGATGGCAAGGACCGCGATGACACTAAAAGAGATGACCAGTATCATGGCAGCAGTGAACAGAGGAGGCTCTAGAGAGCAGAAGACAAGACTGTAACAGAGTAACCTATTATAAGAACAGTCGGTCACAATGATCAAGATGGCTACAAGACAATGGTATGTTCAGAATGCTCCCTATATCCTTAAAATCATACAAGCCCCAGGACATTACAACTTACAGCTGGAAAGGATGAATGGCAATACAGCTGGGAACGAGGCCTCAAAAGACATCCAACACAACGCTACTGAGATGCAGCCAAGCCCACCAGTAAAAGGACAAATGATATTGGCATTGTGCCAAGAAGCACAAACATTTGAGAACCTAGAGATGACGGCTCACATTTGTAATAAGGTCCTCAAGGGGAAAAGGCAGAGATAGCTGATCCAAGGGATCCCAGAAGCACACTAGACAACACAACACACTAGACAACGCAAGACAGACTGGAACTGCTCTGCACACTCTACAGTTACAATCAAGAGTAGAGCCACTGCCTTTAGCTGTCCTAAGAGGACCCTTAGAGGACATTCCTTACCCTGCACTAATTATTGAATCTCTCCCAGGAATTTCCACCTTGCTATCATCCCATCTCCGAGTCAAAGCCCCCAACTTATCTTTCAGACGACCGGCAACATGAATCCACTTTGGATGCAAAATGAGTCCTCCTTGGCCATCTCGGAAGGCCCCGTGATAGCCTGGTTAGGCTCTTAGTCAGCTAAGATAAAGAAAACCAAAATCAATGCACAAGTTTAGTGGCATATGGGCCAAACCCCAGCAACTCAGCTACTCACCCTCTCCTAAGTGTGCCCAGGTCCTTGAGGCTTTGTCCCGAGTCAAAAGCTGTGGCCATTATTTCAATGGACACTTAGGTTAGCGAGGAACAAAGTTATATGGTGTTTCTGTGACCATGGTGAATGCATTTCTGTGCTTTAAGACACGTAAATGCATCTGCTGTGCTTGAGGAAAAACCTTCGGGGGCCCCAAATGGATACCTTTTCCCACCATGCGGCTTTCAAAAGCCCTCCTTGCTCTTCCTAAACCGGTTACCCTGCTCACAGTCCCTCTCCTGGACATAACTTACCTATCAGAAGCCTCAGTTTTGGATGTCATCCTTGACATGGGGCAGGTCCATTTTGTGACACAATGAACATGCTGAATAAATTTGAAGCTTCATACTCAATGGAAGCTGGAAGTTACAATGCTCCTAAAAAAAAAAAACCAAGAACAAAAACCAAAATTACAAAAGCACCTTGCCACCCCTGAACACTCAACCCAAAATCATAAGCTTAAATACTCCCTGCGTTTAAAGCTATCCTCTTCTAGGTGTCTTCAAAGCTTCTATTGCTTTAGAAGCTAAAAGCATCTGCTGAAAAAAAAAAAAAAAAGCTGAGATAAGATGAAGGACCCCTCCCTTTGTTGAAGTGAGAAGAGAGCTCTTACCCCACTCCATCCCAGAGAAGGAAGGAGCCCCTTTGGCAAAGGCTGGGGTTAATATACCCCTGACTGGGCCCGCCTCTCGTTCCCATGATGCCCAGGAAAAGGGAGGAGGCAAATACCACAAGGTATAAAAGCCCTCAGAGGAGCTGCTGCTGTTTGGCTCCTCTGACTTAAATTCAAGTTAAGTAAAGGGCTCAAAAGAGAAGAAAACTTCTTCAGGGAAATGATGATGCTTTCTTTTTTTGCTTTTACTTTGAGCTGAAGAGCAGATGAGTGGTAAGACATAAAATTTTGTGTTTTGGCAGCACAGCTAGATAAGTGCGATAATCTGTTGTTAACGTGCATAATTATTCCTTAGTGATTACTAAGTAGTACTCCACATTTGGTTAAGTAGGGTGGAGAAGAATAGTAATTGCATGAATGATGTAACTCTCCTTGGGACCTCTAATTAGGGCTATATACCTTATAAATAAAAATAAGAAGAACTAATAGACTCCTGGGTGGCGTTGGGGTTACACCTGTGCTGGACTTGCTCCTGTATGACATTTGGTACTGGGGCGTGGGTAGGAGTGCCCTGAAATGCAGATTTAAACCCTCAAAATGCTCAAAAAGGGAGAGCTTCCTTCAACGGAACCCCTTAAAATGAGGGAACACAGAGGGTGTTTACCTTTACTTAATCCAATACAATGGCAAATAAATGGCTTCTCCCCTTTAACTTAACTCCCTAAAATACAAGAAAAAGAGGTGTTTTCCTTACTTTAAATATCTCAAATGATGGAAAAGGGGGATTTTTACCTCGATTCAAATGCTTTAAAAGGCAGGACGACTGGGCTTCACCCTCAATTTAAGCCTTAAGATGATGCAAATGGGGGAGTTAGCTGTAATTCAAACCTATAAAATAGCATCATCAGTGTTTTCCCCTTCCCTTTAAACTGGAAAATAATGGAAAATGGGGATTCCCTGTCAGTTGATATCCCTAAAAGCATGGAAGAAGCAGGGCTTCCTTTAATTGTTACCATTAAAATTGTAAGGGAAGGGGATTCTCCCTCAATTTGAACACAGACAGTTAGGGAAAAGGAATATTTTCCCCTCAATTTAAACCCTTTTTCTCCTAGTAACCCCATTCTTTTCTGTGGGCTCTGGGGAGGGACTGGCAAGATGAAAGGGGAGAGTTGAAGGTTTTACCCCTGGGACCCCACACGTTGGCCCCCCCTGCTCAGGTGCTGCCCCTTGGCAACAAGGGCTTTTCCCTGGGCATTTTCTTGAAGTGATGCTCTCTATGCCCAGGTGCGGCTGGCTGCTCCCCGGCCCCTGCTGGATGCTCCAACCGCTGTTCCTGATGGGGACGCTGGGGATGGCCCTATTGGCCCCTCTGGACTAGCAGCTCCCTGCACAGGTGTGCCCGGGTAATGCTCTGAAAGCAGCTGGCCACACCTGGAGCTGCCACACCTCAGAGCGAGAGGGTGGAGAAAGGTCCTGCCGGTCGTTCCCTCCCCTACATGGGCCATTGTCTGCCCCTGAAACACTGGGGTGCTGGGCTTTCCTTTCTGTGGAAAAGGACTGGCTTTCTTGTCCGGATGCCCGTGGCCCAAATTGGGATCCTGCCTCCAAAACTTCCCAACGCCCTAGGTTTATAATTACCGAGGAAATTTCCCACAGATCGTAAGCGATCACCAACAATTTTTCCTCTGCAATTGTTACCAAATTGTGTTTCTGTTGAAGCGTTTGACAGTTCCCTTCAGGGGCCAGGGGTTTGACTGGGTTTTTTATGGCTGATCCTGACAGGCCCAGACCTAACTCAAGCACCTCTGTCGCTGGTCCACCCTGAATTTCAGTGAAATATTGATATATTTTATAAATACTCCCTTTGTTTGCCTGCTACTCAGTCTTTCCCTGTCCATCCAGGGAGCAGATTTACTCCAGCCTTTGTTCTCGACCGCAGCTCTGCGGCCCAAATGCCGGTTCTCACAGACACAATCTAAGTGGGAAATTGCTACGAGTGTTTGCTTTTAAACAAAAAGTAAAATTCTTATTACATCTGGCTGTATGATTAAAATAAATATATGGATTGATGGTCATCAGGGGAAAGCTTTTCAGAGAAGAAAATACTCATTTTGGTAGCACAGGTTCCATTTTGACAACATCGCATTCTTTTGGGTTTGGGAATCCTGCCCATATGAGAGATCTGAAAATCGGTATTTTGCGATTTGATATTTTGAAATTGGGACGTTTTTATATTTTGGAACTTGACGTTACGGTGTTTTGAAATGGAGTCATTTTGGTATTTCTGAACTCGCTGTTCTGGTATTTTGAAACTGGGTTACTTTGGTATTTTGGAACTTGGGTTAGGTTAAAATTCTGATATTTTACATCTGAGATTTTGAAACCTGGTTTTCTTTGGTATTTTGAAGTTTGGTTTTCTATTACTTTGAAACCGGTTTATTCTGGTATTTTGGAACTGGGTTACTTTGGTATTAGACCGCGGCTGCCGATGCAGCCTGGAACAGTGCCGCTAAAGCAGACTGGCCAAAAATCTCAGATACGCGAGGCAGAAACATGCGTGCCGTGCGTGAAAAGAGGGGCGCGTGAGGAGCGCTAGGTCGATAAGTACGGACGTTCGAGACC
Organism: Corvus moneduloides; assembly: GCF_009650955.1. Classification (NCBI taxonomy): domain Eukaryota; kingdom Metazoa; phylum Chordata; class Aves; order Passeriformes; family Corvidae; genus Corvus; species Corvus moneduloides. The sequence goes on along the minus strand of NC_045502.1, from coordinate 5,077,462 downwards.
CAGGTGATGGCACCTGAAGCCCACGATACTTGGCTACTTGGGTAAAAAGAGCTACGAGGCCATCAAGACGTGAGGAAGGCCCGTGACACGGCACACTGGCGTTCAGCAGCACAGCGGCCACGGGCCGATCCTCTGCGGCCCCCGCGGCCCCGCCGCGGCCGCTCCGGCGCTCCCGCGCACGCGCAGCGGGGCCGGACGCGCGGTGACGCCACTGCCGGAAGCGCCTCCCCGCGATCGCTGCCCGGAGCTCCCGCGGGCGCCCGGTGCCGGTGCCGGCCATGAGCAAGCGCAAAGCTCCCCAGGAGAGCCCCAACGAGGGCATCACCGACTTCCTCACCGGTAGGTGTGTGCGCTCGGTCGGTTCCGTGGGTGGGAAAGGCCGCGGACTGGCTGCTCTCACCGCGGTTCTCCTGCAGAACTGGCCAACTACGAGCGCAACGTGAACCGGGCCATCCACAAGTACAACGCGTACAGGTACCGCCTCCCTGCCGCCGCGCCCCCGCCCCGGGGCCCAACCCGTTCGGGCGCTGACCGGCACTGTTCCGCAGGAAAGCGGCCTCGGTCATATCTCGGTATCCGAGCAAGATACGGAGCGGGGCTGAAGCCAAGAAGCTGGTAGGTGCTCGCGCCCGGGTTGCCGGCGGGAGGATCTGGGGCACCCGGAGCGGGGACGAGGTGCCGAAGGTTCCTGGGAAGCGTGGGGGCAGCCCCGCTTCTGCCAGCGCCTCTTTCCGATACCCGAGTCAGAGTTCGGGGACGGGGACGAAGGGTGGCCACTGTGGGGGTTTCGCAGCTGGAACTGGGCGTCCCATCTGAGTCTTTGCCTGTAAAAATATCTTTCCCCTTTGCTCTGTTACTCCTCTGTTGATTGAGATCTTGAGCAGTAAGAATCAAAGCCTTGTTCAAAATTATTGCTTCGAGGAAACTTGCTATAGCCCTTGAATTACAGTGTTTATGCCATTTGTATTGTGCCCCTGAATTCTTGTGCTCTTTTATAGCCCAATATTTTATTGTGGTCTTGGGTGCCCCATAGTTCTTTCTGGACTCTAAATTCTAGGGAGTTTTCCTTGCTTCCCCCATATAATGGTGATTTTGAAGTTAACTTGTTTGTACTCCCCCCCCCGATATTTAGGATGGAGTAGGTGCTAAAATAGCTGAGAAGATAGACGAGTTCTTATCCACTGGAAAACTACGCAAATTGGAAAAGGTGGGTTTCTTTCCCCTGTTCTGTGGTTCTCGATAGTTGCTTTCCTTGATAACTTGCAAAGTAGCCTGCTTGCTTTGCACATTTCTGTTGTTGTTGTCCCTGGAGAATCTTAGGAATGGTGAACGCAGAGTGTACGGTAAGTAAGAATCAAGGATTGAGAAGCTCAGCCAAAGCCTCAAAACCGTCTGTTTATGAAAATATGTTAGCTTACGTGATTGGCATGCGCAGGTCTTCTGTCAGAAGTGGAATTCTGTCTCTGGAAGGCCGTGGAGTTTTGTGCTTTAGGCCTGCTGTTCGCCTTAGCATGGATAGTTGGGCGGTTTTCAGGCTAGTTACGTGTGGCATTGTTGTGATATGCCGTACTACCCTCGGTACTGTTTTCCAGTGACTTACAGTGAACCTCCAGACCGGAGCCTGAGCCTGACTAGGCTGTTTTGTCTTCTCAAGGCTTTTTTTTTGTTTATTGCAAATGGAGCAAAGAAGGATTTGGGTTGCGTTGTTTTGTTTTTGTAGATTCGACAAGATGATACAAGTGCTTCTATCAACCTCCTGACACGAGTCACTGGCATTGGGTAAAAGTTTCTTGGGGTGTTTTTTCGTTTTTTATTTTCCCCCCCTTCTCCTGTTCATTTGATAGACTTATGAGCAGAATTTGGGTGATTGCAAATAATGAAGAGATTGAGCCTGAGCTGATGATGTAATGCCCCCACTGACACACTGCAGTCGTGATTACAGGATTGACTGAGACAAAAGGGTATAGAATCATCAATTACAGACTTTGTGGCACAGGAGTTGAAGTGGGAAGCTCCTGTGTGCAAGCTGAGAGGGGAACGAGGGAAATGCCAGTCAAGAATGGAACCGTGAGAGTCCAAGAAAAGCGGCAGTAAGGATCTGGCCTTGGGGTTTTTGTAAAAGGAGAAGCAGAGCCTTGAAGCAGGCATCGAGACAAAAACACGCGAACAAAAAAGCCCATCGGGACTCTGCTGTGATGTTACCGTGCACTTGGTGTTACTGTCTGAAGCAATACTGCCTATTTGATGTGATGTATTTAATTTTTTACAATTATACATTACTGTATAGTTATATTGATGCTAAGAAATGTGCAGGCCAGGCTTTGGATCTCTGCTGACCGAAAGCATTAACTGAAAATGAGTATGCTGAAAAGATGTAAACAGCACAAGCAACCTCAGTCTTGGCCTTTAAGAACTGAGATAGTTATAAAGAATTCTAGTGTCCCATTCAGTGTCGTAAGATTCTTACTGTTCCTGATGCCAGACTGCCTTGTCTCTTCGCAGTCCTGCTGCCGCTAGGAAGTTTGTCGAGGAAGGAATTAAGACTCTAGAAGGTAAGTGTAAATTTGGGGCCTCTGTTCATGCTCCAGTAATCTTTTTTTCTGTCAAGCTGCCTCTTTTACAGTGGTACTGTAGTAGCATATATGCCCTAGGTTTTGAGGAAGGTGTGCAAGATTGTAAAGCTAGTACACAGGCTTAAGGTATAGTGTACATATCCAAAGTAAAGGACGTGCAGGTTACGTGGACGATAATGAGGATTTTGGCTCTTTGGTGGTCTATTAAGTCTTTATCAGAAGTGCTCTGTGCATATGTGGTCATCCTATCAGCTGTTGCGTAGATAGCTTGAAATTCCCTGCTTTGAGGTTGCGTTCTCGTTAGGTATTTTTTGCATGTGTCATCTTTGCATTGGTGGAAACTTACTGTAAGATTTTTAGTCCTCGGTTAACTATTTTGTTTGGGGTTTTTTTCCTAGATCTAAGAAAAATTGAGCACAAGCTGACCCATCACCAGCGAATTGGGTTGAAGTAAGCTTTTTTGGGTGCAAGTGCTTGGCATTTTTAATGAGTCCTTCATACACCAGGATGTAACGTAAGATTACGCAGGCCGAGTAAGGTTCTCTTCTCTCTGTGTTCTACGTGCTTTTCAGCAGTTATTTAGAGCTTTTGTTTCATTGGGGTTGAAAGGCTTAGTCTCCATTCAGAAGGAAGTTAATATCAAGTTCCTCAGTTAGCTCATGGAGAACCACTTTAGTGAGGTTGTAGTGGTGTTTCTTCATGATCTGCATAGAAGTGGCCTGGACTATTTTTTTATGTGCTGTGAATGAGGTAAGACCTTTGCATGTCTGAACTTGAGAATGCTGTGCAGAGTGTGTGTTTGTCCTTTGGTATTTGTCTACTTGAATGCTGCTTGTTGAGTGTCTGGTGTGCTGGTTCTGGAAGAACTACAGTTGTGTTTGTCAGAAGCTGCAAGTGAACCAGATGTACCAAATGCTGTTTTACTTGGCCTCTTTTTCTCCACAGTCAAGCAGCATGCTGACAATCTGATTTTTACAGTGGAAGGCAAATATGTCTGGAGCTGTATTTGAGTCGGGAGCTTCCATTTAACTCTTTCCAGAATAGGTCACCTCTGACCATGGGTGAGGGACCCCTTCCACTCAGCTGGTGGGCTGAGTTTCATCAGGAACCTTTTGTATTTTCAGAGGGCTAAGTAAATATTAAGCAATTGGTTATATGGTAATACTACTCCCACCTCATAGCAGCTCCTTGTATACAGTGGAAATACTGAAACCGTGTTCCGAGCGTTGTCAAACTTGCAGTTGTGAGTTTTTGCTGTTGCCTTGCAAGATGTTTTCTGAGATGTTTGATGAGAGTTGGGAGCTTTTGTAAGATGGTATTCTTTCCTCTGACATACATTTAATTGACTACAATTTTAAGATGCTGCCCCTGCCACTCTTTGAGATATTTTTATTTTTGTACTTGCAGGTATTTTGAAGATTTCGAGAAAAGAATCCCAAGGGAAGAAATGCTGCAAATGCAGGTAAGATCTCTTTGTTAAGAATGTGAGTACTGATGGCCGGTGAATGACTGACGCCTCTAAACACGCTTCTTTCCTTTTTACGTAGGAAATTGTGCTGAAGGAGATAAAGAAGCTGGACCCAAACTATATTGCTACAGTCTGTGGCAGTTTTAGGCGAGGTTGGTATGCTATGATCTTGTTATCTTTATTTTGGGATAATAAGCAAAACAAGTTACTCTGTGTGCTGTTCTTCTTGAGAGAGCCTATGCTGGAACCTGGCCTTTCCTGTTAGTATTGTCTTGACTAGCTAGTTCGGTGGTGAGACACATAAATCTTTGCTTCTCCACCCTTCCCCCATAAAGAGTAGGATGTTGTAACATAAATTGTTTGCTTTGTTTTTACATGAACGACATTTGTGCTTCATTGCTATAGAGTGCAGCAGGAAAGCCTTGGATCTTTTCTTAGGTATGGGGTGTATAAACCTTTTGATGAAATAACAAGATTCTTTTACTATGAGACTTTTTTTTTTTACTAATACCTAGAATAGCGACCATTTTCTGCTAGAAAAACATGTTTCCAAGAAGAGATAAGATGGACATTCACCAACATTAGTATACTTTGCTGTACACAGAAGGATTTTTCTTTGCGTCTTTCTTGCCTAGGTGCAGAGTCAAGTGGTGATATGGATGTTCTCCTAACCCATCCCAGCTTCACATCTGAATCATCCAAACAGGTGTGTTTCTCAGATGCTGTGGATCAGTACTGTACCTTGCATACAGTCTCAGACTTGTATTGCAGCTTTTTGTGGTTTTGTATTTACTATAATATTAAACTCTTCTCTTGGATCACCATGTTTATTTTGAGGAGTTAAAATTACTTCTCAAATCCGTGTATTATATTGCGTTTCTCTTGCAGAACTGGTCAATATGCTTGTTTTTATCCTTCTGTCCTTCCTCTTCCTGTCACACGCATTCCCCCACTCCCTTGAATTTGAGTGCTTTTATAATGCAGAACTGTAAAGCCAGCTGGATTAAAGGTAGACTGAGTATCTCTTTATGTAGCCATAATCATTTAGATGATAGGAAACTGTCCTGCTGCCCTTGTAATGTTTTGGGACTAACTCTGAAGTGATATTAATGACAGTGGTTTTTCTTCTTGTGTTGCTTCTATAGATTCATTGTTTAAAACCTGAATTAGATTTGTCATTTCCAACTAAAGGCAATCTCACATGGGGGTATTGGTGGAAATGGTTTTTATGTTGCACAACTATAATTTTATTAGCTTTTTCCCGGTATCATTGTTAGGTTTTTTCCGTTTGGGTCAGATTTTGTGTAGAATAGTACATATAATTATGATGATGTCCTATACTTATATGAGCCTCTGTCTAGTAAATAGGTAAGATATTCTTGTTATTTGTGAAGTAATTTCTTCTTCTTTACTGTTGTTCCTAGTCGAAACTTCTGCGTCATGTTGTAGAACAGCTAGAAAAAGTCCACTTTGTCACAGATATGCTTTCTAAAGGTGACACAAAATTCATGGTAAGAGCTTTTTTGGTGGTGAAGGATGTTGTGGGAGAATTACTTTTCCTGACGGAAGCTAGGATGAATACAAGATATGTTGCTTAGACTGCTGGAATTGGGGGTGGGAGATGGTGTGTCTGTGTTTGTTTTTTTAATTCTCCCCCTTGCACCTCGTAAGAACTTCTGCAGTTAACTCAGGGAGTCCCATATGGTAAGATGTCAGTATTAGAAAGTGTGCAGGTATTTGCGTAGTTCTGAACCCTGCTGACATAACCTTCCTCACATAATGTCAGTTGTGTCTGTATTGCTGGATGTTTCCTGGAACCTCAGCGCAGCATCGCCTCTTCAGTTGCACCGGTGACCACTTCTGTTACTGTGCGTCAGGATCTTGGAAACATTTAGCTTTGATCTCGGAGCTATTTTTACCTGATTTTGTCTGATACATAATATACTTTTGTCTCCTTTTGTGTCAGTTTTGCTGCAGAACAGATTTAATGGATAAGCTACTAGACACAGGATATAATAGGGATTATGTGAGATGCCTAAAGCAAGTAATGAATTACAAGAACATTAATTTTCTTAGATCCCATGCTGATAGTGCAGGGTTTTTTTTCTTTTCTTAACCTGCTGATATTTGTATGTACTGAAAACCCTGATAATAATTAGGACAGGGAAATGAGGAATCCTGCGATCCTTCCTGGTGCAATAAAAATTTAAGAAGCAGTTATATGCTACATTGAACAACAGTTGTCATAACAGTGTAAAATAGTGATTCACTGTATTCTGATGTCTGGCTGTCCTAGTAAAATATTTATTCAATTCAGCAGGGATTTATCTTTGCTTTCCAGGATGACTGAGGATTATTTAGAGGTTGTTTAGGGATGGGGAGGTAAAGATGGTTCTCAAATCTGTTTAATTTCATTTGAATTTCTTGCTTGCCTTACTTCCTCACAGGGTGTCTGTCAGCTGCCAGATAAAGAAGATGGAACAGCCTATCCACATAGGAGAATCGACATCCGGTACACACATCAAAAACCCCCACCCAAACCCCTAGTTTAGCTGTCTGCTACAGAGTAGGCATTTGCATCAGTTTTCGCATTCAAATCTCTATTTCCGTGTTCAGAATGTGACATTTACTGGGTTTCTAATGCCTTTGCAGTGTGGCAGCCACTGGACAATTGCCAGTAACTACAACAGGTTATTAGCAATAATGCTGTGTTTCAAATAATGATATTCTCTTCAGATTCAGAATTGTCCTATTTTATCTTCCTGCTTTGACACTGATTCTTGGCAGGAGTGCAAGCATCATAACCGGGTAGTGGCTGAACACCAATAACTTCGGGGTAAGGGTGGATGTGTTGAACCTTTCTTTGATATGCAGTTCCTTTCATTCTTGCATCTGGCTTGTGGGAAATTAATTGTACAGAGTTGCAGAATGTATACACATAAATACAAAGTAAACCTACAAGTGTCGGAATGACTGAATTCTAAATGGCTTGTAACTTTTTTGTTACGTATTTGTCCTAAGTCTGCGCTTCTGTTTTTTATTCTAGGCTTATCCCGAAAGATCAGTATTACTGTGGTGTACTGTATTTCACAGGAAGTGATATATTCAATAAGAACATGAGAACTCATGCTCTGGAAATGGGCTTCACAATCAATGAATATACCATACGTCGTTTGGGTGTTACTGGTAAGTCTGGGCCTTTGCATGGAGTATTCTTTCTAGTTATGCAGTTTGTGTGATCTCCTTCAGTTGATTGCAGTGTTTTGGAAATACTTCTGATAAATGCTATAGTTGGTGAAATTTTTCACGGTGTCCTTTTTGGTACTGGACACCATTACAGCAAGAAGGGGCAGCCCACTTATGTACAGACAGCTCTGTGGCACAAAGTTACCTCTTTGGGCCACCTAATCTGCTTAAAGTCTTACTGATTTAAAGATTTTTTTTCTGTGTCATGGACAGCACATACTTGGTTTCCTACTCTTTTCACAGGGTATGTCATATCCTTCAGTTGCTTTGTTTTGGAGGAGAGGTGACTCTATATACCCACACACAATTATGAATTTATTCAGCTGCATAACCACATGGCCCCAAAGTTAATTCATGACCTTGTTTCCTTTGATGCTAATGAGAATCAGCATGTAAACACTATGAAAAGTTCACAGAGGGTGGGGAGGTCATTCTGGGTGGGTTTTTTAGGTCTTTTACCTACAGCAGTTTTGTCTTAATCTTGCAGTGCATTTGGCATTTCTGAATGGTACATGCTTTCCACCTTTCAAATAGCCTGTGTAATTTGCTTGCAGGAGTTGCTGGAGAGGCCCTGCCAGTAGAATGCGAAAAAGACATCTTTGACTATATCCAGTGGAAGTACCGAGAGCCAAAGGATCGGAGTGAATAACTAACTGCTTGCCTGGATTTGTAGCCTAGAGAGATGTTTTCATAGCTTATGAACATGTGAAAGTCCATAGTCTTACTTTAGATGTTACTGGAAAAACTGTATATTACTGATGTCTAAAGCAAGTCCATGGCACTCGTACAGAATGTCTAGCGAAGATAAATCCTGTGAGATTTCATTTTCATATAGTCACAGAATAATTGGGGTTGGTAGGGACCCCTAAATATCATGTAGTCCAGTCCCCCTGCCATAAGCAGGCCATCTTTGACTAGATAAGACTGCTTAGAGCCCAGTCCAATCTGACCTTGAATGTTTCCAGGGATGGGGCTTCCAGCATCTCTTTTTGTATCTTATATATTTATATATGTAGATACCAGAATGAAAAAGCGGGCTATATCGTGAAGTACTCCTAAAGAGTACTGTTTTCAACTACTGTCTGTATCTCCTCATACCTGTGTGAAGTGTCTTGGTGTGGTGCTGAAGCTCACGATGAGTTGTTTGTGTAGTTACTTGTAAAATCTTTCAATATGGGTTATATGCTAAGGTGACCATTCTGCTGTTGCATGTGACCTATGAATTTTGCTACTAGATATGTTGTAGTGCCATTGATTGCAGTGCTCTGTGTTTCATTTAACTTGTTTGGCTTGGTCTGATTAATTGATGCACTGCTACTGCTCCTGTAGATTCAATCTGCCCTTTTTTATATGCAAACCTGTCAAATCTTATTTTACATACCTCCACTTTAATTGTTGGGAAAGGTAATGAATATTTTGGATGTGAGAAGAGGTCTCTTCAAGAATGCATTACTAGTTGTATTTGGGACAGGGATTCTGTTGGTCAACTTAAAACTTTTCAAAGTAGTAAACTGCTAGCTTCCGTGTGTTACAGAGCATGAGCGTAGAATGTATTGCTGCTGCTGTATTTGAATACCTTGTAGCAGTGAGGCAACCATATTACAGAACTGCAAGCTTGAAAAGATGAGACTATTTTGTACATAGTCAAATCGACTACTGCTAACTATATAACAGTTCTCTTGGTTTCTTAATGGTTAGGCTCTTTATCGGCATCTATGAGGGCAGAGAGGATTATGTATTGTTAGACTACTTAACCTGGCCTGAATCATGAAACAGGCATAATACTATTTCTTATTTTTATCTGACCGAAGCCTGCAGAACAACTACATTTTTAACTTGTTCTTATACAAGGAGAGTTGATCAATTGTAGTAATGGAGATTATAGGCTGATGCTCTTAGTTATCCCTATATTTTCTTCCATTTTTCTTGTTGGGAGTTTTAATTCTTTTCTGGGAATATTCTCCAGTGTTAATGCATGCAGTAGTATGTAAGGTAACTAGAAGTTAAGTTGGTACTATGTGAAGTATTTTGATGTCTGATTGTAAAAATACATATAGCTGATATACTTAGTATTTTCTTCAGTAGTCAGTAGGAATAAACAGACTGAATATTCCATCATGAATGTGTAATGGCATTTGATTATTGTTTTATTAGCTGTAATTTTAGGAGATCAAAAAGCAGTAACACATATTTACCATGTTTACAAATGTTTCCTGGGCAGCACATAGCATTACACTGATGCATTCTCCATCCTCTTCAACAGGTAGCTTGGAAGACTACTTTGTCTTGGGCCTTGATACAGAATTTGTTGGCTTTGCAGTCTCTCTCCATGATACTGTGAATTCTTCTACATGCAAAAAAAACCCAAAAGGCTTCTTCAGAGAGCTTGCTTGTCTTTGTGAACTGTATAAATACACAATGTGTCCTATTTTTTTCTTTCTTTCCTTTCCCCACTCCCTAAATATCAGTTTGACTGGCTTTTCTTCTAGACTGCTTTACTAGACTGCAAGATGTCTGGTAGTCTTGGGAGGCAATAGCTGTGAACCTTGTGCCTATTGCAGGGAACCTGTGTAATTGGGCATGTACTATACTCTTGGTGGGCACATAGGCAACCTTATTTATGTGCAGAATAACGGTTGGGCTTTGTCAGCAATACTGGCTGCACTGTTCTGTCAGTGTTTGGTTTTGTCCCAGTTGCCAAGTCTTGCTTCAAGATTGGGTGAGCCTGTCTCCTTCCTTCAATTCAGGGCTATAGTGGCCCTTACGAAGGAGTTTGAGCAGTAGTTCAAAATGGGGCTGACGATGAGTTAAGGATGTTTGTAGGTAGGTTGAAGGGTTTGAGAGGAGCTTTAGTGCCCGCTAGAGTCTCATACCGACTCTGACAGGCTGGGTGAGGCAGGGCTGCCCTGCAGCTCCGTGGGCGCGGCGCCTGCGGCACTGAATACCTCCGCAGGCGCCTCCTCCGTGCCTCCCAAGCACCGATTTGTACCGGCCGCCGAGAGCGGCGGCGGCTCCGGCTGCAGTGCCGCCTTTGGCCGCACCGGCACGGGCCGGGGCGCGCTCCTGGGCGCGCTCCCGCGGCGCCGCCGTGCCTGGGCCGCGCGGGGGGAGCGGGGCCGGCGGCGGGCCCGGGGGGCGGGCCGGGCCAGAGCGCGTGCGCAGCGGCGGCGGCGCGCATGCGGACGTTGGGGCGCCGGGAGCCGGAGCGGAGGCAGCGCGGGCGGCAGGTAGCGCCGGGGCCGGGGGCGCGCAGGGGCCATGGGCCGCGGCGGGCCGGGTCCCGCCATGTCCGGCCGGAGCCCGGTGGTGTCCTCCGGGCCTCAGCGAGGCCGAGGCGGGCGTCCCCGGAGTCACCTTGCCGCGGCGGGGCTGGGCCAGTGGCCCGAGGGGGCGCCCACCGCTGGCTCCGGCGGCAATTCCTCGTCCTCAGGTCCACGGGCTGCCGAAAGGGGCACCCCCGGCACGCGGGCCGGCTCTGTCTCTTGAGACCGGGCGGCCGGGGGTCTTGCCAGCCGCTCCGGTTTCTCGGCCGGGAGGGACGAAGTGGTGGGGCGGCTGCGACCGAGTGTTCCCACGGCGCCGGTAGCCGGGGAGACGAAGAGGCGCCGGAGCCGCCCGCTCCGTTACCCGTTGCGTAACGCGGGCAGTGCCGGGGCGGGGGCGGCGCTCCCGGGCCCGCGCAGCCGCCGCCGCTCCGGCTCTGCCGCCAAAGGTGCGCGACGCCGGCCATGGGCAAGGCCCCGCCGCGTCCGTCAGGAAATGTGAAACCGGCCTCACGGGTATTGTTATTTCTTGTGCAAAGCCGGGGGGGGGGGGGGGGGGAGGGCCAGCTACAAATCCACGATTATGGAGCGTTCTGTAATGTTTCCACGGGCTCCAGATCCTCTAAACCCACAGGTACGTATAGAAGCATAGAATATCCTGCATTGGAAGGGACCCACAAGGATCATCGAGCCTGTGTACTGATAGATAGATAGATAGTGCAGGTTAGTTATTAAGTCACCGAACAAAGAGTTTTTGTATACTGTGTGATGTAAATTGCCCAAGTGCTTCATTTTAGGAAGGGCTTGCTGTCTGAAAGCAGGACAGTAGTGCTGCATTTGCGACAGGGAAAGTGAGTACATAGGTACGCAACTAAAATGGTGGAATACAAGTGATAACTTTAGGACTTCCACGTGTTTTGCTCGCATCATTGCTTTATAGATTAGTCTTTCAGTCTTTTGGTATAAACAAATGGGGGATCAGGGATTTCTGGTGCTGGGTGTTGCAGAGAAGAATATGACCAAATGCATCAGCAGTAGGAATGGCAAAGAATTGCCCTTAAAATCAAATGAAAGGAGCATCTTTGATAGCTTTTCTCTTCCAGAGCAGGTGTGCCTTTGCATTTATGCAAACTTATTTTAGAAGAGGAAGGCTAATTTTCCACTGGGGAAGAGTTTTCCTACTTCTTTACTGTGGACTTTCTGATGTAAAATCCCTAAATTGTGGTAACTAACAAAATGTATCATCTAAGCTGCAATATTAAATGCCTGTCCTTTTGAGCTTTGTCCTCCAATGTAGCGGTAACAGTATTAGGAAATGTACCCATGTTAGCAAATTTAGTTTTTGTTGCTCTGTGGGTGCAGTGCAAAAGTACTCACTGATGGCTACTGGACAGTGTACCGAGATGTGTTTTATATTTTTCACATCTCTGAAGAAGCTTTCTGTGAAGTCACAAGTGCAGATGGAAGTGAGACTGGTTTTCCTTTGGCCTTGTTAAGTGCTGACGTCGTTTGCCACGTGGGGTCCCTTTCAGAATGGGTCCTGTCACAAAAGCGATGTTTCCTCGTTATCAGAACAGCAGTGAGGCTCCCGTGAGTTCTTTTTGCAATGTAAGACTGTGAGGCCAGCATATGTAGTTGAATGTAATACCTGGGGTTCAGTGATTCTAAATAATGGATTGGCTTTCGTAACGTCCTTGAATCGAAGCTTGTTTTTGACAAAGCAACAATGATGCAAGGATGACTTTGATGAACATTCTTCAAAGATCTGTTAGTTCTGTGTTGGTGATGTATTCATAGACATTTATAAATGCTTTGGATATAGTTTAGATTCTATGCTGTTACAGCTAAAATTCTTACAGCTTTCCGTATGTTTTAGATCCAATGGCTGTCCCACCATCGTACAGTGACTTGGGAAAGTCTGCCAGGGATGTATTCAACAAGGGATATGGTAAGTAAGACGGTGATGATGGTTTGATCACCTTTCACATTTTTTCCTCAGGCATCTTGAAAATGCCAGTAAGAACATGAGTACCTCAGAGATTCCCTAACATCTTATGGCAGAAAATCAGCAGAGGCCTCTGGAGCATCCAGCCCCTTTTGATTCTGAACTTTGGATATGTGTTATGAAAGTACTGCAGTGGCAAAGACTTCCCTTTGAGGGGAAGGTTACAAGTTTGACCCCGAGATGCACTCCAGAACAGTCTCTGAAAAATGCTGCACCCTTTTTTTACCTTCTGATTTTTCTATTTAGTCATGAAATCAGAGATACTGATGTAGATTGTCATAGGGGAGACCATGTGTGGCAATAAACAGGTTCCTGAGGCAGAGTGATCTTTAAGCCTATTGTTAAAGCTGGAGTGCAAATATTTTCATGCTATTTGCATTTCTCCCTTTTCTGGAAACAGTACTAGGAAGTGTTGATTTTTTAAAATCTGATTTTGTGTGTAATAAAGATTTCATTTGTATCCCGAATCCACATGCTACATAAAACTAAAATGCACTGTGGTCTGTTCTCTCCCACCCTGGAGTTCAGACTTTGCTAAAAATCAACTCAAGTTTCCTGCTTTGGTGTCAGTTACTTCAAGCTTTTCTGCTTTGCGCAAGGTATTTCCCCAAATTCAGAGCAGACAGAAAAGGAAGAAAGCAATAGTATCTCTGTATATGGCACTGATTGAAGTAAGTTGAAACATACGGTTTTTGGAGTAGAGGAAAAGACAAGTTTCCCGCCTTGCAATCAGAAATACAAATGTAAAGTAAGTAAATCAGAAGAGAGGGTTAACTGTGTTGATGGGTCCCAGACTGCAGGTAGCTATAAAAGGTGGAGATACTTGACGAGTGGTGTCTATTATGACTATAGATTATGAGGCCACTTACTCTGGGTTGTCACAATTCCTTCAGCCATTCTTCTCATAATCCTCATAACCACTGGTATGATCAACAACTGTTTAAACATGAAAATAGGCTGTTTCAGGTCGGTGTACCCTACCTGGCCTACTCTGGGTATCTTGGAAGTAAGACTTGTTTGTATGTTGCAGTGAAACAGGCGCTGTGTGCTGTTTCATTTTCAGGATTTGGAATGGTCAAGTTAGAGTTGAAGACCAAGTCTTCCAGTGGGGTGGTAAGTATTGGGGGCTTTCAACATCACCAGCATGGCAATGGAAGGACAAATTCCTGAACTGGTAACAAGTATTAACTTGCTGGCAGGTGTTGCTTCTCTCTTTCATTTCTCATTTTAAAACTCATAGCTGACTGAACTATTTCTACAATAGTATGTACCTGATGTAGCAGTCTTTTCTTTTCCTGTGGTGTGCAAGAATTTTCACTCATCTTGTTGTTACTCTCCTCCCTGTTCCCATTGATGCATCCCAAACGTGAGTTTCTTCACCTTACGTAGCTCTCATTTCTACTTATGAATGCAACTGAGTTTCCCTGCTGTTACTGGTTTTCGTAGGATTTTTAGTCCAGAGGGACTTTTATCCACAAGGTCAAGGGGCAAATAAGCACCAGAGTTTAACTTAACTGCATTCTCACTCATTTCCACTATGCTTAAAATTCAAGACCTAATTAAGACTGAAAACAGTCCTTCTGTGGTACCCAATACATAGAATTTGAGATTTTAAGTAAGCTTTAGCATTCCAAGTAACAAGAATATTCTGTGGTCCCCATTTTAACGATGGAGAATTGAAGCTTCCTCACAGTTTCACAGGAGGGCTGGCAAAACCAGGAATGGGTGTCCTAGTGTTGACCTTTAACCACAGGCATATACCGTTTACTAGATAATATTTTTCTCACGCTGACTCTGAGTTCTCCACATCTTACCACTCAATGCTGTTCTGATTGGTAAGATGAGCTGCTTTTCAGCCTACTTCATAGCCATATTTGCCTTAGCTCCCTTCTTTTCTTGCATTCTTATTATGCAAATGGTGTAAATTCTTACTTCTGTATTACTGTATTCTGTCTCAGTTGAGCTTTTGATGATTACTTGCATTGTGCACCAGGAATGTGTGGGCAAGAGGAACTGTGTGGTCTCCATACTGTGGCTGCCTCCGCTTACTGACATCTCGTTGATAGGCAGTTTTCCTGGCTGGAAATTTTCCTGGCTGGAAGTTTCGATTCTCAAATAATATGCTAATAGTTAATGATGCCATCTCCTGATTGTGATGGAACATGAACAACTGTATTAAGTTCTAAAATGGGCTTTTTCTTTTCCATGCAATTTTCATTGGATGTTTATCCAGTTGGTAAGAATAGTGACTGTTTTGACACGTTGGTTCTTTATTGCTTTGTCTGACAAGGCTTTCTGTGCTGCATACTGTCATTTGTAAACCGTTAAATTGTTTGTAGTCGTGTTGTTATTCACGCTGTGCAATTTGACTGTTTCCATAGCTCTAAATCTGCTGTATGATCCATGTATGTAAAGCCATTTGCAATCTTTGTCCAACAATCCACAACAAGAACACTGTAAAAACAGCGAGAGGGAAAACAAGATTGATATGGTATTGGTACAGTTGTCTGTTGCTTCAGGATTTGAGCTTGTTAGTGTTTCTGATGAGGATTCTGATACAACAAAATAGAGTTTTGGGGATGGAGATGAAGTTAGGAACAAAGCGTGAGATCTAATTCATACATGGATACTAATAGTACCTCTGATTGTTACGACACAAACGTGGATGTTTTTCCTGTGGACTTAGAAAACAACAGTGATACCTGTGGACCTAGAAAACCACAATGATAGTATCTAGTGACTATAATTGTTTCATAGATTGCAAGTGGTTTTGCCTACTAAGTGCATGGCATTCCTGTAGATGCCGGGCACCATCAGCTAGAAGGACAATGAGAAGCTAAGCTTAACTGCTGGTGCAGACTGGTGTGTGACATGGAGCCAGAAGGAGTTTGATTTTTCAGCTACAAAAAATTCATGAAATGATGGTTTGGTGAGATGTTCTGGTTTGCACAGATAAAGACTGATTGGCAGCAGACTTCTGACTCTGTGGCTTCTGCTTCCAGAAGCAGATTGAGTCCTTGATGCCTGACAGAATGCTTTGGCTTTTGATCATAGGACAATGCAGGGTGTTCTGTATCCTCTGGCTTTGAGACAAGTGATTACAATCCCTCCTTTGCTTGATCTGAGAAAGAAACCAAGCTTTTTTAGTCAGTTACCTGCTCTAAGATTAGAAGAAAGTTACTTCAGTTACTTACTGAGTTCTGACGCAGGTTTGAGTTGTCTTTACGCTGAATTTGTGGAACCTGACATTAGAACACTGTATAGCAATTATCTTAAAGGGTAATCTTAACGCATCCTGGCTTCTGTCACGTTTTTGTTATCTGGCTAGATGTGTTGTTATAACTGCTGTGCTGTTGCAGGGGTGCATTAGCTTAAGCAAGTCTGCCCCCCAGGCCAGCAGTGTCCCTCACGGCCCCAGCCTGTGTGTAAGGAATGTGACCTGGCTCCCTAGCACTTCACAGCCATTTAAAGACAGTCTTTGTATCCTTGTATGCGTTGCAAAGTCCAGAATTGTGAAAGTAATGTGCACAGCATCCAGGAATACAAACCTGGAATTAGAAGGATCTCAAAAGTCAGGGTTCCAAAGCTTGGATATGTTGGCAATGGATCCTGCCATTTCTTAAGTACTGTATCTTTCAATGTTGAAACTTCAAGAGAGACGTAACTTGGAAATGTAGTGACAGATTATTTGTTGTTCTTCAAGGAAAATATTTGGGAGATGAGGATAACAAATGAGAGCAGTTCTCAGATGCTTCTTAAAACCTAACTCATACACCTTGAGCTTACTCTTGCGGCAATATGCCTATTCGCTGCTTAATACTCAGCTGCACATGAAGCACTGAGTAGACCTCTTGAGCTATTCCAGGAGAGACGTATATTGCGACTTCAAGTCCACCAAATAACGGGAAGCTCTGATGTGCGGAGGACTGGCCGAATAGCACGTTACAGAATACATGTTACACAAAATTCAAAGTGGTTGGTTCCATTACACGACTCAGTGAAGGACCAGCCTGACAGAGAGATGTCAGGGTGCTGTGGGGGTCACGTTACTTTCTGATACTGTAAAGGAGGAAAGGTCTACAATTTGAAGGTACCTTATGAAGGGTGACTTAGCTTCTGAAGTGGAGTTACTGGCTGATGCAATGAAAGAGAAGTTGTTGGGGATGGTACTAAAGTCATCACCACAGTATATGAAGAGTCTAAATGACAGTAGCATAAATGGTAGGGGGAACCATAATGTTAGGGTGCAGTAGTCGGTGTGAAAAGCATCAGTTCTCCAAAAAACATTTTCACTGCTGAAACACGGGCAAAAAAATAATTACAATGAAGAAACACACAAAATGTCTGGAGAAATGTGAGAAAAAACTTTTTTTTTTTTTCTTCTTTTTGGTATTCATCTAACAGTGTAACTTGAATGTAGGATTGCTTTTCCTAAGGGGGAGCGGATTTCCAGGACTGCAGCAGGTGCTTTTTCATCCACAGTTGGGACAGTACTAGTAAGATGATAAAGGGAATTAGAAGAGATTGTGAAGAAAAATCCAGGAATATATACAGCTTTGTATCCTAAGCAAGTATCTTTTTATATCTGGGTATGGATTCACGTGAGGGTACAGGAATGTTGAAATAACTGCTGCTTTGGCAAAAAAAAAAAAAGAAGTCAGAAAAAGGATTTTTTGACAGATAAGCTAGGGGAAAAGTGTGGTAAAGTTAAGATTGGGGGGAGCAAGTAATCAAACTGCCATGACAAAAAGTAAATGAAGGTGTCATGTCTTTGTGTAATAGGGCTTTTTCCAACCTAGGCAAGTTCCAAGGCTCTATCAGTACACCTCAATAAAAGAAATATTCAGAACCGGGATGCCAGAAGGCGTAGCATTTTGTGACGCAAAAGAAATTATTTTAGGCGGGGATAGTGAAGAGGACGACGATGATTTTGAGGGTTCTGTCAAAAGGCCTAAGGGTGTGAGTGCTGGCACTTGACAAGTGGTAAAACTGAGTGTAATTAAATATAAAGGCTGCTGAAACTCATGACCCTGTGATTAGCTCAGTCGATCGGAGCATGGTGCTAATAACGCCACGGTCGCAGGTTTGATCTCCGTATGGGCCATTCACATAAGAATTGGACTCGATGATCCTTCTGGGTCCCTTCCAACTCAAGACTGTTTTGTGATTCTGTGATACTATGCTCTTGACAGGAATTCACTGCAACTGGTTCTTCCAACACGGACACAGGCAAGGCTTCAGGCAGTCTAGAGACCAAATATAAGGTCAAAGACTATGGACTTACATTCACCCAGAAGTGGAACACAGATAACACATTGGGAACAGAAGTTTCTGTGGAGGATCAGGTAAGACCAAATAGATACTTCGGAAATGTTCCTGCAACTGGTATGAGAAAGTGTTGAGTTGAACAGAAAACATTGGAGAACGAAAATTGCACAAAAGAATCTGGAGTACTAAAAGAAGCTATATATATTTGCAGAACACGCAGGCTGGGAGTGGGGGGTGCTGGCATTCTCAGAGCCGTGTGCTGCTAGGTAATGATTTGGGGGTCCAGTTACTGCAGTTACAGGTGTGTGGAATTACCTAGCTGATTGAATGAACCTAACCATGTAGAACTGTCACTGCTGCAGTCATGCAGGGAAACCAAAGACAGGTCTCATAATTTTAAGTGCTTTAATGTATAAGGACTTAAGTTTGGCTGCCTTGAGATTGAATATATTTTGTAAGGTTGAAGAGAAAGATGAGTGTTTGCAGCTTGGCGCTCCTTACGCAAAGGACTGCTAGCATACAGCACTCTCAAAACACGGTTCTTTTGGACCTTAATAGGTTTATGCCTTTCACTGAATGCCTTGAGTACAAGGTAAAGATGCCAAAGATAGTAAAAATTCTGTAGTGCTGTCTGCCACGTACGGCCATTCATGTTTGTACTTTTACCCGTGCTTTAAAATGGAAAATGCTGTCTGAGCATAACAAAGGTGGGGGAAAATGAGACGGTTATACACTTTGGTTATACGCTCTGTCTTAACAGAGTATCTGTAGATTATGAGAGAAATTTTTGAGCTACTATATGGATTGCTGGAACTATAAAGAATAAGCAAACGTGAACTGAGTAGTTTTCTTTCTGTCATTATTCTGTGAATAATTTCTTGTTTTCAGCACTAGATGTGTCATCTTCCTGCATGTAAAAGCATACCCACCAAGTCTGTGCTGTTAAAGGGCTTCGTTGTGGGAAGAAAAAGTTCTATTTTAATGCTTCATCATGCAGCATCTTCAGATTTTGTTGAAAATCATGGGGGAGACATTAGGGTTGTATTTTGCTTTCTCTATAGACAGGAAGTAGAGTTCTAGTAGTGGAATACAACAAATTATGTTTCAACCGATTTTTGAGCAGATGTCTATTTTTCTTTGCAGTTGGCTGAAGGATTGAAGGTTGCTCTTGACAGTACATTTGTACCAAACACAGGGTAAACGTTTTCTATTGCCTTTATCTAAGGAATGCTAGAATTTCCCATAACTTCTAAAAATACTTACTCTGCTCATTGTGTAAATGCTCAGCATTTACTGGAGAAGATTCTGCAGTCACTGTAGAATCTTCTGCAGGCAGTGGATAATACTGAACTCAGAAGGACAAGGTCTGCTAGAAAGCATTCTTCAGCTTTTTGGCCAGTGGCAAATTTACTGTTTTGCAGTAGGTACTAGATCTCTAACTGTCCCCTTAAACAACTAGGTCTTCATGGTGTTGACAGTCCTAATGCTGTCAACTCAGTAAACCAATTTTTTTTTTTTGCTAATGCTTTTGGCCAGATGTCTGTGCACAGTTCAATGAGGAGGTAGAATGGGCAGTGGAATAGCACTTAGCTGTCTTTCTCAATTCTCATGTGCTTAATTTCGGTAAGTAGTAGAGCAAAGGAGGGGTGTTTATGTCTGAATAATGCACAAAGCTTGTGCCTGCTTTGCAAATAATGACTGGTATTTATTTATTGTTGGGGAGAGCCTGTCAGAAGAATCTTGAGTTTGAAATACTGCTTGGATATGAGGAATTAGAAGCTAAGTCAAAAATGAGACCCCAGGCCTAGGTGTGAGTAACAGGCACACTTCTGTCTCTTGAGTGGAAGAGAAAGGAGGTTGGGGAGAGAATTAAAGAGGTGGTAAAGTTTTGTCATAGTTGTATTTGAATTGGTAGCAAAATCAACAGAGACATGCATTGGAGAGAGGAAGAGGTATCACAAGAGGGACAGAGAAAGGCTGACTAAGTGGATGATGTCTGGAGGATGAAGAAATCCGTTTTCAGTAGAGCAGACTGGTACCCAGCAGTGAAGAAAGGAAAGCAAGCACTGCGCAAAGGAAGGAACAGTGGGGAGAACCAAACAGACAAAAAAATCATTGAAAGACAGGTGTTGCTGCAGGGTTATGGATGCTCATGAAAGAAACTGATGATGCCGTAACACATGACGCTTGCGGGGAAAAAAAATTGAAACCGGATGGGTTTTAAAGCATTACGGAGAAACGATTTTGGGTTTTTTTGCTTCTTGAGGATTGCAAGGAGTTTGAGGTGGGAAAGTGGGAAAGTTTGAGGGGGAAAAGTGGCACCATGTGAATATACGTAACACCATTATCCTTATTCCATGCCCTCTTAATCAGCACTTAAGTTTTGAGTAGGAATTACAGTAGTTTCATTAACTGGCCATAAAGGAATATATATCGGAATAAAACTACATACATTATATACTTGTATCCTACTGCAGATAAAACGGCTTGTTTCTCTCTGCAGGAAGAAGAGCGGAAAGTTGAAGACCTCCTACAAAAGAGATTATGTACATCTAGGCTGCAACATAGACATTGATCTCTCTGGACCAACCATTTATGGCTGGGCAGTGTTGGGCTATGAAGGCTGGCTTGCTGGCTACCAGATGGCTTTTGATACAGCCAAGTCTAAGCTTTCACAAAATAACTTTGCCTTGGGATATAAGGCAGGAGACTTCCAGCTGCACACTAACGTGTAGGTATTACCTGAGCCTAGAAATACATTATCAGAGGAGCAAAAACTGTAGGAGTAGTTAGCAGTAATGGCCTTAGGTCAAAGGTGGGTAAATGGAAGGGGATGCTGATTTGTTTCAAATTAATTTATATTCAGTGTTTTCATTTTCAGTACAACTAAAACAGGGGTAACCTCCCCAAGTCTTGGCTGTCTTGATACCTTGTTTCAGAGTGATTTTGGGGTTTGTATATCTAAGATGGTGATGTAAAGCCACTTTATGTTAATTTGTAATTAAAAGCTGTGAGCTTTAACTTCTGTTATGGCACTAGGCAAAAGAGCCTTCAATTAAACTACTGTACCTTCTCCCTCTCTCCATCAGACAGAAGGTTTCTCCCCCCAGAAATGCCCAAGGTGAAGGAGAGAGGCATGTGTTGCCTTGTGTTTGTCTCCAGCTGTCATCACTGTGCAGCTCTAGTCTTGGCATTCAGATGCTTTGAAGATGGTGTATTTAAACAACTGTAATGCAGCAACGTTATTTTCAATCTTCTCATTCCCATAATTGAAGTCTCCTGTATTGTTACTGAAGTCTCCTTTATGTGTTACTGCACACTGGCTTACTTGAGACAAGCAACCAGGTTATCTGGGTGTGGGGTTTGTTGGTTTTGGTTTTTTTGTCAGAACCTCAAACTGTAGGTCTCTGGCCATTGCAAAGTCTTCTTCCATTCTGCAAGCAAAACATGTTTTGTGTAAAAAAGAATATAAGCAGGAGTCTGCCAGCTCCAGCTTCGAAGTAGTGAGCCTGCGTTCAGGGAAGTATTGGATCTCTTGGTTCATTTTAGGAGATAATGATCAAATGACTGTGGGGATGGGTTAATCTAAAGAGTTACTGAACAAGGCAAGGCTTGACATACTTGCATCTATTACAAACAGGAATGATGGCACTGAGTTTGGTGGGTCTATTTATCAGAAGGTTAATAATAAGGTTGAGACATCAGTCAATCTTGCATGGACTGCTGGCAGTAACAACACACGTTTTGGTATTGCTGGAAAGTACCAACTGGATGAGAAGACTTCCATTGTGGTAAGAATTTTGTTACAGAAATGAGTATTTCAAGCTCTCCTAAATACTGAAAATTTGTGTTATGAAGCAGTTGCTTTAACTAGTTACTGAGGAAGTACGGTAGATGGCAAACTGTGGCTTCTGTTGTGGTTCAGATTTAAATTTGGACCTCACACATCACACTTGTGAAATTATGGGGGGAAAAAAATCTAAAATACAATTTTGTCCGTAGGGAAATAGTCCAACTAGTGTGCTTGGAATAGTGTGCTAGTGTGCTGCAAAAGGTATTTTAAAAGGTAATGAGAGGACGCAGTGTCCTTTTAATTCTTAAATCCATAACGTGAAACCATGTTATAGTTACAATGGTGCAAATTCAGCTGAGCTTACAGCCTTCTCCTAACAGTAAGTTAACCCTTGAATGTTAGCTGACGTGTGTGTGTTTTAATACTAAGAACTGAAGTAGTGAGCATTTATGTTTCAAAACAACAATTACTTCCAGGACCATTGAACCAAAATTAAAGTTGAGAAATACTACTGTAAAGAGCTCAAAACTTAGTAATGCAAGAAGGGGATTGCATATCCATTCATTGCTCATTAGAAGAAAAAAGAAAATCACTCCTGAGTGATGTGAACAAGACAGGCTCTGAGGGACTGTAGTAAGTAGCTCTTTAAAGGATATAGAGACATAATAGAGGGGGCAGTGAAGAACAGTGTGGCATTTTGTGTAGGCAGAATTGGACCACCATTTGCTTAAACTGGAAACTCCTGAGAAAAGATTGGAACATGCTTCTAATTGAGGTTGGTCTACAAATAGCTGAAGAGCATTAATGCATAAGCCACCTTCTCAGGGCACTGGGACACTTCTGTATGAATACTTAAAAACAGAGTATAAATACTGTGATTTTTTTTCTTGTAGGCTAAAGTGAACAATGCCAGCCTCATTGGAATTGGTTACACTCATGCCCTGCGACCTGGTACGTAATTCTCACTGGTAGCAGAAAATAGTATTAAGAACAGAAGAGATGAACAAAGGAGCTAGAAGTCTTTATGCAGACTCAGAGGAGTAAAGGATGTGTATGTACACAAGTTCCTGCAGCAACTAAGCCACATTTAGTGAGGTCAAGTACCTGAGGGAGAGCACTGTACAGGGATCTCAGTGTATGATGGTTCTCATTACTTGCTTTTGTAGGTGTAAAGCTGACCCTCTCAGGCTTGATTGACGGCAAGAATTTCAGTGCTGGAGGTCACAAAATTGGTCTGGGATTTGAGCTGGAAGCTTAACACAGCTTTAAGTAAAACAACTGGTGGTGCTCTGGAAGATGAAGGAAAAGTGTACCCAGTGCATTTCAGCCTTAATACTACTCTGAAATTTGAAGAAGTGTGAACTTTCTACTCTTCCCAAGAATGACTTTAACCTGTTGCTGAAGTCCAGAGAGTGCCAGCACAACAAAGAAAGACACTTGAAGGCGTGCATGGAAGTTGTGATGTTTGTGCCACATTTCAGTTTTCCTGTATTTTAAATATGTTCCAAAAAAACCAGAAGAAAATCCAACCTCTCCCCATTATTGTATTGCATTTTGCATGTCCTATACTTCACAGCCTTTTATAAAAGGAGGTCTCTGTGCTGTAGCGGAAATTTGGGGTTGCAGCAGAATGAAATAAATTGGTCACAGAACGTAAGGTTGGCATGTCTTGACTCTCACCAAAGTTCCATCAAGCTGGTGGTTTTTTGGGTTTTTTTTTTCTTTCCATGAAACTTTAAGCATGGTTAATAGATAATCTGCAAATGCTTTGTTACGAGATACCTGTATGCTCAAGATACCTGTACCTTCTACTGTGGTTTCTAGGATAACATCCTTACACCTTTCATGTTTTAGAGATCTGCACAGTGAAAGCAGCTTTTTCCATTATAATGTTATCGAGGGCATCCAAAAGAGCAAACCAAAAATATACATGTTTTAGATAATTTCGTTCCCATATAGGAAACAAGTATTTGGTAAATACAACCATTACACTTAAAGAAAAAAAGTGCAAATCAGCAAAGTTAAGAAATTACGTTCACAGTTCATTAGGAAGGTGACATCTACCAGTGACTGGGTACACGTTGTTGTCCATTGTTCATTAGAAAGCCTAAAATGCAGCGAAATAGCCACAGGGTGATGCCTAAGGGAAGATATATCAGGACAGAGAGTATCTGCTGTCTTAAGGCACAGTTAAGAACATTTTCCAAGCAGTTAGAACAGGCATTCCCTGCTGTATCTTTGTGAAAAAAAGTGTCTGAGAAGTGGATACTAAAAGCTAGGCCATAAGTATCACAGAAGCAGTAGGTGACAGTAGAAGGAGGCGGTTGATACTCCCTTCTCAGAGGCAGCAGCTTTTCACAGTTGGCTTCCCAAAGTAGCATGGCTTCAGAGGCAACCAAAGTGATTTTACATCTGGGTTTGTTCTGGACTGTTTGTTTCTTCTACCTGAAGCTGCAGCCAGCTCCAGTCTAGAGCCTAAAGAATAAACGAAGTTCAACACTAGCTTACAGTTGAGCTTTCTCTAGAATAAAGGGGAAGCATGTTAAGAGTCTTAAAAAAAATTACTGTGAACAAGTTGGTCAATATCACTTCATGATGAGCCATGTGACTGCTGCCAAGGAAACCCTCAAGTTACTTGCATTCTCTAGTATTTTACACTCTTTTTAATATTCTGCATCATAAGCATCCCTGCCCACATCCCTGTATTGCCACCTGATCATCCCAACTTTGCGTGCGGTTTTGCAGTACTTTTGTACGATGGCCAAGTGCTTTGCCCCATCCTTTACTGTTCAGTGCAACAAGTCCCCAGCACGTGGCTCCCAGTCTTGGCAAGCAGAATCAGTCAGTCAGCAGATTATGGGGGAGCAGGTGCTTCCTATCTCTGGAACTCCTACTCTCCCCTTGTCCAAGAGTAAATTGCAGATTTCAATCAGCTGTGTTAGTGGTGGCAAAGTTACACAAGCAGAACTCTGAAGCCATGCACTTCCCCAGTCCATTTATAGAAGAATGAATACATTACCAAGAAACTCTGCTCTTGATCCTTCATTGTGTCATGCATCACGTTTTCTAGTTGGCTACAAAGTTTCCGGGACTCCAGCAGTAGCTCCTCACTGAAAGGGACAATTATTACACTATGATTTTCTATGGCAGTTTAAAGAGATGCTGCCTCTCTCATTAAGAAATATTTCTGGCAGATATGCTGCAGAACACTGAAGTCAGTCAGGTCATAGGCTTGTAATTCATGCTGCAACTTGAAAAGTTGGTGGCAGCCCCTGATTCACTGGACAGGGGAAAGGAAATGTATTCCAAGATGGGACTGGGTTCTTATTATGTGGAACCACTGTTGCTAGAGAAAAAGCTGAGAACAGCCTATAAACTTAAGGATGGGGCAACATGCAAATAAGCAAACCAAGGTCTCTCATTCCAAGTGGGGACCCAGTTCATTTAAGCAAGCCAGAACTACACATGCTTGGTTACAGCAGTCTCCTCAAAGATACAGCTCAGCTACTATGACCTTACATGACAATGCTTCAGCAGTTCTTGTTGGCAGTGTACTTCCAAGTGAGCCCAACCATCTCAGATTAAAGGAAGAAAACCAAAAAACTATCTTTATTATTGAGGCAGGGGGAAGTGAAGCTATACATGATTCTCCATTTTTCATAAGGAAGATCTGCAAGCCCCACGCAGGAAGTCTAACTACTAAGTAAACCAAGACTACTGACAATGCAAGCTGAATGCAAAGTGTAAAATATGAGAAAGCCTGTGTGCTGTTATTTCATAAAGCAGGAAGCCCAGCTTTGTAGTGCTGGCGGTAGCAGCTGAAGAACTCCAGACTTTGCCTCACCTTTTTCTTACAGAGTTGGATAAATTGTATGTTCCAGAAGGGACCTGCAGCAGCAGCTGACCTGAGCTACCAAGACGTGATGTGTTCATGCTCTCTGGACTGCCAGTAACAGGACCACGTACTTTACTCTGAAGAAAACACAGAATATTCAGAGTGCAATTATTTCCACTAGTTTTCAGCAGCCAGGAATACGAGACAACCTGGAACTTGGCTTTAATACTAATTCAAAATAAAGAAAAGGATCATAGGGCATATTTGATTTACTATTATTTCAGGAACCTGTGCTACAAACCATATTTTCAGGTTAAAGTGGAGTTTTTATTTTACTTACACAAGCAATTTTTAGCAAGTTCCACAGTTCTTTCTGTCGTTTCTCCTGAAGCCTAACAACTGTTTCCTCATCTTCACTCATCAGATTCATCACTTTCTCCACTCTGGGGAACAATTCCAATGCCTTCTGTTTGCAAACTACAGTTTTACTATAAAAAAAGTAAAAAGTAATCAGATCACACATGGGCCACTGCAGTAGGAGAACATTTCTGAAGTTACTTATTTCCTGTAATACGGCAAGATCTCCTTAGGTGTATGCATTGAGTTTTAAACCTTCTCTTGCTGGAAGAGAAAATGCCTCCTCTCAACTCCGAATAAAATCTACAAAGCTCACCTGAGCTGAGCATAAATGACTCGAACTTTTTTTTCAAAGGTCTGGATTGCCTGTAGGAGCAGTCGTACTATTTCCTGGCTGTCACCGCTTGTCCTCTGATCTGAAATGAGAGTCAGCATTACACAGAAAGGTAAGTTTACAGGACAGAGTGAAAAGAGTCTTAGTGGCTTGTTTCCACTGCTGCTTCAATCCTGTAACATCCAAAGTTCAGGATATGCAAGTTTGAGTGGGATGAATTACACTGAATTTTAGCCACCTTCTTCAAAATTTAAAGAACTTGAAAAGGAGAGTTGGGACTGTATCAAAGGAACAACCATGTCTTTTATCCTTCCTACACAGAAGCAGCAGCATATGCTTGTAGCAACAGCCTGCTCTGAGAAGAGCTCCAGAGGTGTTTCGAGAACAGCTTACAAAGCACCAAGAAAGGAAGGCTGGCCTAGTGTGAAACTGACTCCCCGACTCCCCTCTCCAAAAAAAAGGCAAGTCCAGGAGAGTCCGTGTGCTGCTAGTGTCTGGGCAGGCCTAGAAGGCAGATAGTTTTCTCAATACTACAAAAAACTAGTAGTATTCTGGACTGTTTGTTTGCAGATGTTACTACATCTTCAAAGTTACTATCCACACAAAGCAAGCTGACCCTGAGCTAAAGTGTCTTTTACCTCTTGGCTTCTCTCTCAGTCTTCGGTACAGCTCTCTGGCTTGTTCTTCTCTAGAAGAAAAAGGCAGGAAAAAACAAAGGATTTCCAAAGAACCAAAATTAAGGACAAATAGTTTGAGAACTCAAATCTTTTCTACACCTGTCTGCCATTTCAGACCAATGACAGATGAGTCAAAAACCATCTTTTAGTGTTAAAGTCCTCCCAGTCCCCCATAATTTGGGTGGAAGAAATGGCCCTTTCATTGTCCTGTAGTAAGCTTAGCTAGAAACACTCCTGCATCTGAAGCTCAAGGTAGTTCAACTCACAAATCCTCCAGTGTTCCTCCTTGTTTACGACCTAGTGGGCTTCTCTGTAGGTCCACAATGTCTGTCTGCAGGGCCATCATCCTCTTCACTAACTGGTCCACATCATCCTCCTGAAAGCAGGGTAGAACATAAGCCATAGAACAGTCTCGTACTTAGAGACACTACCACTCACATTGGTTCTTCCTTTCTCATTCACATTTCTAAACACACCAGCAAGATGCAAACAGCAGCCTCGGCCAAAGACAAATGAGAATACAAGTCATTTCAATTCAAGGAAATTAGGTTGGTGCTCTTGGATAAAACCACTTCCGAGACATTTTTGGGGTTTCCCCAAGATCTCCCTTTTTCCCCTGAGCCCTGCAACAGAGTGAGCTTCATGTAGTACTAGTAATGGACAAAAATGGTGCCATGCAAACCAAGGCAATGTGAAATATGGAATCAGTCCAGACACAAGGAGTTTCCATTTAAGGCAGGGGCAATGAAGAAAAAGGGTGGGGGGGAGATAATAGAAACAAGCCTCTTTTTCTTTATGATAAGCAGTTGCATTTAGAAACATACCCGCCCACAAAGTTCCACTGCTTGCTCCATCTCTTTCCAGGCAAATAGCAGCTTCTCAGAAGCTACAGGAATCAAAGAACAGTGATTGGCTTTCTCAGGTTCACAGAGAAAGAGGTAGGTGTTTTTGTGAGGATAAGAGGCATGAAAAGACCTGTTTGCCAGATGCTATACTCACTAATTCCAAATTCAATCTGCTCTTTATACTTTTCCAGATCAATTTGGATGCTTGTTTTAAAGAAGTCCAGCTTTGCCTTCAGCTGCTGAGAAAGAGAGGCCATAGAATTCTTCATCTTCGAGAGGGTACTGTTGTAACGCAATAGATTCATCCTGCATGGACAAGAAGGTCCTATTAGCCTCTGAAACTAAAAATCCACCAGGCTTCCACTTACATCCAAAGCAGATAGTTGAGATAGCAGTGAAGACAAATGCACTTGTGCCAAAAGGCTAACTCTCAGCTTTTCACTAATTGCTTACAGCTCCAATCATGGGCTTCCCCATTCCAACAGGGTCCCATTTCCATCTTCCCTTTCACCAGAGCACAAAGACAGAGATAAGTATTCAAGAGAAACTGCCACCGTACATGGCTGCTCGCTGCCCCTGCTGAAGCCGGTTACAGTCCTCTTTCAGCATCCGGATTGTGTGCCAGATCTGACCCCACACTTTCCGCAACTGGAAAAAGTGGAGATTCTTCTTTGGATCCTGAACTGAAAACAGAGGAGGCAAGGGAAAGGGAAATGTACAGTTCAGCATGAAGTGTGAAAGTAGTGTTATCACAAAACAGACCAACATTACTCCTTTGAGGGGCATGTTACCACCTGCAAAGCCTAGAGCTGGATAACCCCTGTGCAGTTTCCCCAGTATATCAAAACCAAACACTTCCTTTTTTCAGTTATTCTGATAAATTGAATGAATGACAGTCCATTTTACTGCTTCTTCAGTCCCAATATGCAAAAGCTCCCTCTAGTCTTTGCATGTGATATAACCACAGAACACGGACACCCCTCTCAACACAGAGCCCACCAACCTCCCTCCCCGCACCACGATTTCATGTTCATGCCAAAGTCCTTACGGATGCAGTCAACACTTTCTGGATGAGGACGCAAGGCCACCTGAGCTTCATAGGAAACTTTCCTGTTATCAAAGAGGAAGAGAAGGTCTGTGTCTGCAGCTGCAGTATCATTCACCTGCAGAAAACAAAGACCCAACTAGGTTTTCTCAGGAAAAGCAAGCCTTGGTAACACCATAAACAGAACAGTCCTCCTTGGCCAAACACAGAACACCAAAGGCAATAGGGTGCCTATGCTGCAACAGCTGTTAGGTCTGTGTAGTTACCATGACGAAAGTATGCCACAACAGCAGGGAGTGCTGTGATCCCAAAGTGAGAGCAGTGCCTGCCGATTCACTCAAAAGCAAGAAAGGGAGTATCCAGACTCACCTTGCTATCAGCTGTGTGTTTCGTGACCAGCTTCTGAGAAAACAATTCAAGTCCTGCTTCCTGCAGTAGCTCCTGGTCCTGTTCTGGAATTCCCGTATCTGACTGAATCCTGGCCGTCACACTCTGCAGAGTCTCTTCCTCTGTCACAGGGTAAGTGTGCACAGTTCCCGTAACCATGTTCAAAACATGAAGCAACTACAAGAAGAGTAGCATGGTTTGAGAAAGGCTGAAGACACATTGGTCACGTTAGAGCAGAGATTTGAGGGACTGAGACAGTGCCCACCAATAAACTGTTCAAAGCACTTGGCAGACTCAAGAAGTCACTTTGCAGCTACTTCCTAACGTTACGGCAAAGTTCTTGCCCTCCATCAAGCGGAAGAGAGGCTACATGGCAATTAAACAGCTTCAGCTGTAGCATCCTCTATCAGAATACGGAACTAAGCATGCACAGAAGCTATTTACTACTCCCAACAAGCTCAGGAAGTATTTGTCCTCGAAGAAGCAAGAGTAAAGCACCTGTCACTAACTGTCAGGAGACAGTTCTATGAGTTTCTGCCTCATTCTTCCTCCTAAGTCTATGATTCAAGCCTCTCCTCTCATAGGCTACAGGCAACTGCTCTCTGGAAAACTTTCCAGGGTAATACAGACCATTGCTTACCTTCAAGTTCAAAATGTCATCCAAAGCTTTGAAACACCCATTGGGTCCGTACGTAGGATCTGTACCTCTCTGACGTGGGTGCCACATTAACATGAGTTGCAGCCATTTCTCCAGCCTCTCAGACAAAACACTTAGCAATAAAAACCAGAAGGAGGTCAGAAGAGGTCAAAGTGCATTTGCAGTAACCATATGGCCTGTTCTGTGTGGGAGGACCGACAAAACCCACCCCCCCCTCCAACACTCCACCTCTCCCCATCACAAATGCAGCGTTTAGAAGGCAGAAACCAAGACTCACAACTGCACAAGTGTGACAAGCAACAAAAGTACTGCCTGTGTCATGCACTCCATTTATTCACAGGTTAACACAGTAAGGCATATAATATAAACTTGGTCCTTTTGCAGAAGAATCGGTTTATCTCAGTACAGCAATTTCTAGTACTCACCTGTTTAGATTGTTTGGGCAGGGCAAACTGCTAGAAAACTTGACTTCTCCGGATAAGTCTTCTGAAACAACAATATCCAGCTCATCCTTCTGACGCACTTTTGTATGCCTAATGTAAGCAAGTACAATGGTGAAATAATTGCCTGCCTTTCCCAGCCTGCATGTTAGTAGGCTCTTAAAGCTACCCTTGACAGAAAGAATACAGATACCACTTTGGTTTCTGTTATCTGCCCTGTAGGAGGCAGCCCTTATCCCATAGAGCAAGTATCAGGAATGCTGAACTTGCTCAGGCAGGTCAAACTCCTGCGAAGGGCATCAGTTTCCATAAGAGCAAGGAACATAGGGGTATTATCCTCAGAATCAAGGGACCACACTTCTACTTCCTGTAAACAGGAAAGTCACATCATGCCCATTCATCACCAAGCCACGGCTCACTCACCATTGCACTGGCTGCCAGTTGGGTAGGAACGGTCGGAAGCCTGTAATGCACTCAAAGGCAAGTGTGCCAAAGCTCCAGTAATCCACTGTCACCGTATATTTCTGCTGTTCCAGCAGCTCTGGAGCCTGATACAGTTTGCATACATGAGACAAAGCCACCCAGCTCTTAGCTTTCTCTGTCCCTTAACATCTCATTAACATTTGTACAAATGATTAAAGACATTACTGAATGCTGCCTCTCACGAGCTTTAAGACCCTCTCGGAGAGAGCAGCATAGGTTGCTGGCACTCTTGCTTACTTATAACAGGCATAGCTAGCAAAAAAAAACCCAGTCACCTTTGCTAGCTTCAGCACCACAAATGCACCCCATACCACTCAAGTACTTAATCCCAGCCCAAAGCTTGATAATGGTTAATTCTATCCCACTAGAAAGCAGCAGCTGCTCTTCTAGCCAAACTCCTTCCTTACCAAGTACTGCAGAGTCCCAACAAAGGATGTGCATAGGCTACCCTGATCCAACTCCTTAGCATAACCAAGGTCAATGATTTTGTGTATTAACTGAAACACACAACAGAGAATAAGAACACTAGACTGAAGTCCTGTTAAAAGCACATCATACAGCAGAAAGAAAAGGTTCAGCTCTTCAAAGCTACGCAGGAAAGGTGCCAGCGGAGAGACAGAAGCAGAAATGGGAGGCTACTGTATATTCCTAAAACTGCAATGAATTTGAAGGTGTCGTGGCACACTTAGCTCCTTCCAATCTTTGGTCAACCAGTACAGTCTGGTTCTTTCCTTAATAGTTGAAAGTCAAAATGTCATGTGTTAACAGATGTGTAACACAATGTCTCATCTCAGCTGCACACAGAATACTATTCATCTGACACAGTGACCTGAGACAGGTGTTATCCTGGGCTGAGTGCTCTTGCGGAGGGACAATGCAACTGCATGAAGCACATGTGTGTTCCTCTTAAGCTTACTTGTCTGTGCAGGTAGAGACAAGTGGCTCCTGCTTACCCTTTGCTCTCCTTGCTGCAGCACAATGTTCTCTGGTTTCAAGTCTCTGTGGATGATCCTGTTCTCATGAAGGTATCTGAGAGCAGAAGCTGAGACGCAGAGAAAGCCAGTTGTAAAAGCATAATTAATGCTACCTAGCACGAGCTCAGTAAAGGTTCAGTTCTATCTAGTAATAAGCATGGCTTTTGCATCAAACCTTGTACAATCAAACATACAACGAAACACTAAGTGCAAGAGGTAAAGTCAGCATCATAAAACTCTGGACATAAGCTGACTTCCCTCTCACATCCTTCCTGTGAACTGTAGTAATGCTGGCTAGCTTCCAGTAGGCAAGGACCTCCCCAGCCTACCAAGACTTTTGGTAGATGATCAAGATCACAAAAGGTCAGTCTAAAATGGAGTCACTAAGGTCATTGCTGCATACTCATAGTGTGGATTCAGGACTAAAAGGATTTCCATAGCTCAGACAACTGAAGGTACTGCTGCCACTTACCAATGTCAGATAACAAGATGAGAATAGCTTCTTCCCGCAAGCCACAGCAATTCTCCAGCTGGTTCAGGTACTGCAAGTAAGCAACACAGAATGTAGTCTTTCCCTCCTCTATCCTGAGTGAGGCTCACAGTCCCAAAAATTCTCAGGGACGCAAGAAGTTTCAGCAACAGCAATTAAATTCTCCAGGTGCACAAAACTCTATGGACTGTGACCTCCGGTAGCAGCAATTACAGCTTCGTGCCTTGGTTTAATTGCATGGGAGGATAAAGGAGCAGGTGAAGGAAGTCAGTGTCATCCCATTCTCATCCTTCTATTTGTTCCATCCTACTTTGCCATTTCCCCTGTGCCTGACAATATCAGCTCAAATCTGAGGTCTAAGGTCTGTGCTTTAGCTGTGGGCAGATTATAGCAAAGGTTAGAAAAGCCTTAGGATTAGAACTATCATGTGTTATTTCTTCCTATGACAGACAGGAGTTAATCACTTTCAAGAAGGGTATAGCCTACAGATGCACCTATCCTACAACGGTCTTGGCCATACTCACGTACTGTTGCACATCCCTTCCACATGAAGGCTCATTATGTGCAAACTCCTCACAGTGTCACTTGCATCCAAAAAAATACAAAGAGTTTCACAAAGCACTTAAGTCTTCAAAAGCTGAACATAATATCAAGGACCAAGCCACCAACACCTGTTGATGCCATGACTAGAATCAGGAAGCATTGGGATATGAAAACAAAGGTTTTAAGGGAAAATTTCAATAGAAAACCTAGGATCAGATAAGACCTTGGCCACCACCCCAGGGACCTCACCTTGCGGAGGTCTCCACCTTGGCAGTACTCCATGGCCAACAATGGCAAGTCATTTGGTGCGAGCTTCTGCATCCCTTCAGGGACATCACGGGCAGCCACCACATTGGGATGGTTCAGCCTGCAGAACAAAAATTAGGCAAGTACGCATGACGTTCTGCAACTGCTATGCAGTTTCACATGCTCATGGTCATCCCTCAAAGTCCCACATGGTCACAAATCTTTTTAGAAACTGAACTAGTGAATTCTAAAGGTTTGCATCTTTCATGGATTTAGACTCATTCCAACTCCTGGCATTTCACGTGCAAGACAGTGTGCTTCTTCAACACATGTGCATGACAGATCTGTCTAGAAGGCACAGAAACAAGCCCTGCAAAGGAGTGCAAGGCAGTCTGTCGTCACCGTCCAGAAAAGACCCAAACTGCAATCAGACCACTACATCCTAAAATGTCAACCCAACACCCCAAGGGACTGTCCCAGCACAGCCGTTAAGGCAGGCAAAGGAGCGGCTAGGTAGGAGCGTTGTTGTAGCGCTGAGGGCACGGCAGACGAGCCGAAGACGGCAGTGTGAGACCCAAGAGTCTCATGCATCATAACGTGAAGTTTTCTTAAGCGTGAACTTCCACGCACTTGCCATCGCAGCGGACTGGGCACCTCCCGGAAGGGGATCCCTTGGCGGCCGGCGGCCAACAGCCTCTCCCACCATTTCCCACCATTTCCCTCAGCGCACCGTCGGACCCGCGCTCCAGGGCCGTCTCCGCCGCGCGTCCCGGGGCACTGACGCGACACCGCGCAGTGACCCCTCCGCCCGGCCCGGCCGGGCCGCAAGCGGGCACCGGGCTCGGCCCGGCAGCACCGCCGCCCCGCCTCACCTCTTCATGATCTGTATTTCCAGCGCCCAGCGGTCGCGGTTGCGCGGGCTCAGCTCCTGCCGACACTGCTTGATGGCCAACTGCTCGCCGGTTTCCTGTGGACAGAGCAAGGGTTGGGCTGAGCGCCGGCCCCGAGCCGGGGCGCCGCGGGCCCGGCCGCCGCCTACCTTGTTGTGCCAGCGGATGACGTTGCCGAACCCGCCGGTGCCGAGGCGCTCCCGCATCTCCCAGGGCCCGCAGGTCAGCGCCTGCAGCGCGGGCGGCCGGCTCATGGCGGGCCCGGCTCCGCTCCGCGGGACGCGCGCTTCCGGCTCCGGCGCGAGCGCCCGCCCGACCTTAAAGGGGCCGCACGGGGTCGGCGCTCGGCCCGGTCCGGGCCGCCCCGGCGCGGAGTGGGGGAGTCGCGATCGTCGGGGCCGCGATACCGCGTGGAGTCAGGGGCTCGGGATGAGAGGAGAGTACAGCTCGTGGGCTGTGTAAGTAAAATTGCGGAGTTGCCGTCTTGTTCCCACAGCATCTCCAAAACTTGCCAATCCGGGATGCACCATTTGCGTTTCGCACAGCACCGCCCGAGCCAAAGCGCTGTTCTGGGCATTACATCGGGTTTGTATACTTCTTCCTCCTGGGCTGGCTGGCGTGAGGTGCTTTAATGCCACTGCAAAGACGCAAAACAGCACGTGGGGGTGGAAGGTGCACTCCAGGACCTACCACAGCTCCAGCCGCCTGCGCTGGACCTGCCAAAGCCACCGGGCACAGAGGGCCCCGTCAGGGTGATACGGGCCTGCTGCGGGATGGCACGATGTCACACTTCGTCACTGACATTAAACAGTCCTGCTGAAATTACCCCGAGGATGAACTTAGAGAAAAGCCAGTAGATGGTGCTTGAGAGAGGAGACATTTTTATTGCTGGCTTTCCTAAAATATGTTAACCGCTACAAATGGCACCACACTCTGTAGACAATTATAGTTGTCCGTAAGCTGTGAAAAGCCAGGAAATAATTTTTGAAATCTTCCCCCACGGACATTAGTTTGCTAGCATCTTTAGTCTAGAAGTCAAATGGCTGTTGTCTTTAAAAATAAAATAAATTGGCCCCATCTCGCTCAGCAGTGTTCAATCCTTTTTTTTTCAACAACTGAAAGTCCCTTCTGGAAACAGTCAAACGCAGCTACACTTAAATCAGATTTATAGCAGTAATGTTATCACCAGCACTGTGACTTGTGGAGAAATGCCTTTGATAATCTTGACATAGATCTCCATGCAGAGAAGGGCTAAACATACAGAGTAACCAGTGTTTCATCTTTACCATTATGCAAAATAACCACTGCCATGCTTTCCAAATGAGGACTCCACACAGCTGCTTCCTGAAGATGGAAGTCCCTCGCACACCAGTTCTTACGTCTTACACTAAACTCTGTCAGGAACCTGATTGCTAGTGCATCAGTTCCAAGCAGGTAGGACACATTCATCACTGTAACTGCACCACTGACTGTTTTCATAACAGTGCCCTAAGATCAGCTCTTAAACTGATCATCAGATTTGTCTGCCACACTTTGATAACTGAATACCTCATGACCACACCCTGGTGAGTAGATCTTCATTTTCTAGGATGAGTAGTATCAGTGAACATTTAACTCTGGCCCTCAACATGCTGTTCTTTATTTCTATGTAAAGTCCATTAGAAGTTTTGCTCATTTAACTTGCAAGCTCCTCTGACTGTTTCTTCTCCCATTGCTCTGCTCAGGGCATGCTTTGCTGCACATGCAGGTCAGGCTCTCTCTGCCAAACATCTTAATTAGGAGTACAGCACACCACACTTATGCTTGAAACAGGAGTTTCTCATTATTAGGACTATATACTGCAGACCTCTAATTATATTAGAAATAATACAGCTGTGCACTCACACTCCTAGAAGCAAAATGGGACAGGACAGTTCATTGTAAGGGATACATACTGTTCTGTCACTGAACAGTACGGTGTTCAATGGGGAAAAATTGTTTCGAAGATTGAATCTGCTCTCTGACTGGAAAAGAGAAAGAACAAAACAAACTGGCTGTAAAATCCAGCGTCATGACAGCAAGCAGCTTTCCTCCCATCCCGCACAGGCTCCCTCCCCGACAATCTGGATGCCAGCCGCCTGCCTGGACCATCCCCTAGATGCTCGGGAAGGGGTGGGATGCGGACAGCACGGCCCAGGGAGTCTCCACCCCCTCGAATGGCGCTACAAGTAGGACAGGAGCTGTTCAGAGAGATCAGAGCAGAGACACAGAAAACACAAACCCAGACTGGTCTGGAAAGAAAATCATCAAGAGAATACAGAAGAGAAAAAGCAAAAAGGTAGGTACTACTCTGCACCCGTTTCAAAAA
Organism: Corvus moneduloides; assembly: GCF_009650955.1. NCBI lineage: Eukaryota > Metazoa > Chordata > Aves > Passeriformes > Corvidae > Corvus > Corvus moneduloides. The sequence continues at coordinate 5,041,295 of NC_045502.1, read as the reverse complement.
GGGCATTTCCTGTTTTCAACAATCAATGGCATTGTCATTAAATACTAGTAAATATTATTATTTAATAAATCTCACTGAAGCACCGTGATAGTTAACTAACTGAGCTATTGCCTTTCTGCTTTTGAAGAGATTCATAGTGTGGGTAAAGCTGCTAACTTTCAGTTGTTTCAAGATTGCTGAAGCTTTCTAGGGAAAGGGCTGACAGCCTCGGGCTCTGACCACTTAAGCAGTCTCCTGCACAAAGGCCATTAGCAGAAGAACTGAAAGGAAGAGTTATGGACAAATAAATACCTTGGTGGTAAGATAAGGAGACACAGAGAACTAGCTGCAAAAGGAGAATCTATCTAATCTTCCCAGGAGAAGATCAGACTATGCCTTTCACCCCAGCTTCCAAAGCACGATAATGGAGGGACACAGAGAAGGAGGAGGGTGGGTCATCTTCAGTTCTCCCTAAATATGCTTCTCTTTAAATGTGGCCAAAACCACAGGAAATACTGAGAATGATTCCCAAAACAAAGCCAGACTTTGAAATATTAATTTCCTCCAAAGTCATCAAAGACTACAGCATCTTACTTTTGTTTTCTTTTGGTCTTTTTAGCTCTTTCCCCCAAAAACAGAGGTCTGCTTGTTATATTTTAAGGAGAAATAGTACAAATCTGCTATTCATTTGCTCTGTTCAGAAAAGGGATACAGAAGCACTTTATCCAGAAGGCGGGAAAAGGCAGCAAGGGTCTGCAGTCTGTTGCCTCAACTAAATCAAGATAGCTGCTCATCATCAAGAAAGCTATTAGTGCTACAGATTCAGAAACAATGTATTTTGGAATGGACACATTATGTCATTGGAAGGAAGGAGAGCTACTTTTAATTTCTGTATATATAGATGTGTCACTTAGGGACATGGTTTAGCGGTGGATTTGGCAATGTTAGTTTTACAGGTGGACTCAATGATCTTAAAGATCTTTTCCAACCTAAATGATTCTATGATTATTGACTTTTTGTATGCCCTTAATGAGTTACAGCTCTTTTTTAGGTCTTATTCCACATTGGTAAGATAATGCTCACATTATTCCTGCTTAGAAAGGCTGTTAGTAATAATAAGTTACTATGTGGGATTTTAAGTATTCCTGTTGATGATGCTTCGGCAAAAAGAGACAAATTCAGGGTATCACATATTTTTATGTCCTAATGTACTTGGAAGTGTAAAATCAAAATGTCAGAACATCACATCTAGGTCTTTGACTTATTGCTCTAGTATTTTTAATCGGAAAGGAAGCACAGGCTGAGATCAGAAGGCACACACTGTTTATGAGAGCCCTACCAGAATGCACGTTGCTTGCAGGTTTCAGCTTGGAGCCTTGTAAACACAGTTTTCAAACAGCCGTATGGTTTCAATTTGATGGGGCTTATCATTCAAGACATTCCAATTGACTGGCCTAAGTTGTACCTTTCCCAAAACTGAAAATAAACATATGGTAACATCTGTTACCAGTTTTCCGTGCATAGTGGGACAGCAGCCATCAGTGGATGGACGGGTATCCCACATGGAGAGGGGGAGAAGTGGGGGAAGGGCTGCAGCATTATAAGCTAAGATAGCCTGAACAGGGGCAACAGGAATCAGTGCAAGAAAGGATGTGGCACCTGATGCAAAACAGCTTTAGAGAGACTATCTACGGCATTTTGCAGTGTAAACACATGATGTGTAAGGCCAGAACCTACTTGTACAGATGAATATATGAGATAAACTTGACTATAACCATGAAGTTGATTAAACCATGCAGGTGCTTTTTAAGTAGAGACTCCTCATGTCAGTCTTGCAGGCAAAAAAAAAAAAAAAAAAAAAGGACATTTTAAAGTTTAAGAGATGTTTCTGAAAATGATCTATGGTTTCCTGCTGGTTTCAGGTAGCTAGGACTTCGTCCAAGACATCAGTTAGGCCAGCTGTCCTCCCACAAAAAACAAAACAAAAAAAACAACTAAAATTTCACTGCTGTCACTGGTGTCGCCTTGTTTTTGGGGCATCTTAGCAGATACCTCAGAAATAAGGTCTCAACAGTTCTTTACGGTGCTTCCCATGGAGAAATTCTGACAAGGCAGCTCAACTCAGGTCTAAGTAGTTTCACTGAAAAAAGCTTTCCTTGAAACCGTCTTAGCTACCAGAATCTTGTTTCTTAAAGCTGTAAGAACTTCAAGCTTTCTCCACAGATAGCAACAAAGATCACCAGTGGTACTAACAATTAGCAAGTTAAAACGTTGCCACTGTGGGATTCAGAACGCAAGCCTGCATAGCTGCATAGTAATAATGAGCCACAGCTGCAGGGAGTAAGAGTACTATAACAGGGTTACAGCAGAAACCAAATGACTGGATAGCGGTTCAGATCGTTCACTTTGGCTTTGGGAATGCTGCTGATTTAGTTCAGATTCAATTGAAATTAATGTCTATTTGAAAATCACTTGTACAGCTTTTAAAAAGGCTTGTTATACAATGCAAAATGTTTCCTAAGAGATGAAAAATGTCTGTAAAGTGTATAAAAAGTGTACTGTGAAATCTACGTACTGATACAAATCACTGAGAGATGCTCCAAATGATAAGGGTTTTATCATCAAGATGTAATTTTATCATCAAGACGCAAAGATAAGGCGTGGAGTAATTAAGGTTCTTGGAAGATGTTCTTGTGAATCTTTTCAGTCTGACTTGCAACTTAAGTCTCCTCTTTTTGCAGCCTAATGATGAGAAATCACAGCCTAAACTATCCTGCTGTACTCCTAGTTCTGCTTCAGAAACTGGACTATTTGTGCCTTTTGCTTTGAACAAATTTAAAAGCAAACAAACCAACCAACAAAAAAACCTCAACGACAAGACTACTAAAACACCACAGAGTCTTTCTTCATATTAGCCTTGAATCCCAATTTATGACTCATCTGTCATACTCCAATTTCACCAGCTGTTATCCAGCTGCCTTCTCTGGCTTTATATAAACAGAGTCTGAGTTCCTGATTTCTGGAAGTAGTAGTTTTCTCAAATAATTGGGTTAGCTTTCTACATATGAAATAGATGATAAAAAGGTGATAGTGTGAGTGACAGTGCCTGAATATTATCTCAAATACTTGGAACTTCAGGGCAGTCCTAGAGATTGGGAATTAAATTGTATCTTCTTGCCTGTATCTTGCGCCTGCTGCGCTATCTCACTCCCAGCTCTTGGTTTGTATAGGAGGTATTATATTTTAAAAGGAAGAGAGAAAATGGACTTCTGGTGCGGGACTTGTTCAAAGCAGGGGGGATCCACCACATCTACATCACACCTTCACAATCTCCCACTAGAGATCAATGAAGGTTCTCTCCCAAGACTATTGACATAGGAGTCAGACTATGTAAATCAATTTGGAGAAAGTAGAAACTCTTCCTGGTGGATTGAGGAGGGCTTTGAAGTGTAAAGCTGCTGAAGGGGTTAGAGGGAATAATATGTAATTGTGACTGCATAGAAGTGACATACAGAAAGATGCTGCAACAAATAAAAGAGAACATCAGAACAAAAGCTAGCCTGCCAGCCCATTGCCATACTCCGCCTTTTTAGCAAAAGCATATGATAATAGTAAAAACTAAAAGCTCAGTTGGGGAGAAGCAGTAGAAATAATGAAAATAAAAGACATAGCAGTACTGTTCTCACCTATCATCAAGCAAAGTTATTTTGCCTGCACATCCTCTACACCAGAGAGAAGCCTTCAGTCTCACCCAAAGCAGCAGTCTGTACAAAAATTTAAAATCCTCTTAAATCACTCTTACCACAAACTGATCCTTCAGCAGATGTCTGTGCCTCTGCAAGAGATCTCTTAAGTAGGTGTCTGTAATCTGAATCTCAATTAACGCATTCAAATCACCATTACAGTGCATCATCACGCAAGCCCATCTCTTTAATAGTGCACATGGTACTGCTGGCATCCAGCAACTTAGGGAAAAAGTACTTGGAATTTACTTCTGCCTTATTCCCCAGGAAACACTCTCTCGGTTTCCTCCAGCCTAAAAGAGTGTGCTTTAGCTTATCCACTTTCTAAGTTTATCAAGTAAAAGCACATCTGGATCCAGCCTGGCAGTTTCCCCAGAAGGCCAGGACAGCTAGACCAGACAGCTGAGAAGTGACGGGTTGAAAATGTGTAAAAAGAATTTTCATAATTTAAAACTTTCATTTAAAGTTATACCTTGGACTCCATTCACACTGTAAACCTCCTTTCTTCAACATCTTATTTTTTGTCTCTATGGATAATTTGAGATTTGGAGCTGATGTGGAAAACACTCAGAATGGAAGGCAAACTCCCATGTCTCCTTGTGCTGGTGGGAGCAATCATGACTGCCCAGTGCCAGGTAAGAGGCTAATGCATCAGATCATTCTCTTGCCATCCTGCTGTACTTTCAGCAGCACTTCCTGACCATCGACTCCAGCTGTCTGCATCAGGCAGAAGGAGAATCTGCTTAGCTCACTAGAAATCAGAGGAAGAAAAATGTTACAAAGTAGTCTACCTCTTGTTGTGGATGTGTTGTGTGTTATCCTGGCCGGTTTTCATTTCAGTAGGCAAGTCTTCTCCAGGTATTCTTGGTGTATCTGTTCACTGTCACCTTTCACTGTTAATAAGAATTTCATTGTAACCAGCCTTTCATTTTCTATGGTCATCCTCTTCATCACTACTCTCACTTAAAACTGGACATCAATGGTTCCCTTGTCCCCTCACTTTAGGCCTCACACTGTGCACAGCTTGAGTAAATGCTACGCAGTTCTGATTACTCCCTTTCTCAAAAAATTGCTATCCCACCCTTCCTTCTTCTTTTTATGTTCTTTCTCTTGTGGCCTAATTGAAGAAGCTTTCTAAATTGGTTTCTTCCATAAAACTTTATCCAAACTATTTCATTTAATTGGCTGCAGGAGACATATCTCTTAAAGATAATCAAGCTTCAAAGTCTTATGAGGAAATTGCATGTCAGTGAGCAAAAGTAACTGCTTGTTGAGTTTACTTTGGAAATTATTTGCTTGAACCTCCTTCAAATAGAGGAAAGCTGACAAGCTTTACTTAGCATTTGCAATGCCCCAAGAGCACATAATGACTTCACACACGATGTGAGTACAGCACATCCCAAGTTCATGTCACTCAGATGACAAGCAATCGCCTGGTAATCCATGGCAACTGAATGATTTACAGTTCTTGGTACCCATTCTGAGGTACTAGAGGCACTTTTCACTGGACTGTCTGACAGAGCTTCCCTGATTTACATGACCTCAAGAAAAGGACTGACTCTTTGAAAGTACTTGTTCTCTCATCTTTTTTAAGAGAGCAGTTACTCATAGAATTAACATGCTTTGCTTGCAGGGCTTACACATGCGTTTCAAACGAGGAGCCAGACCTAGAGGTAAGCCAGGCTAACTAAAATTGTATTAGCTGGAGCATTATGAACATGGGAGGGGAAAGCAAATGATGCTGAAGGAACAGAGCCTGAAAGCTTTTTGTCATGGTTATCTAGATGAGAGACTCAGAAGGCAAAATACCAGACCATTAATACCATCCGCAATGAAGTTTTCCCCTCCCTTTGCTCTTCTTCAAAGAAAAAGAGGCCAGTCAATAGTGGAATAGTACATCTGGCAGCACAGCAGTGAGAGAGATGGGACAGCTGTGATCTGAGAAGGAAAAAGGGGAACCCATTAGACAGATGCTCCCATCACAGATACTTTTCTCCTGGAAATAGAAGGGAGTCCTTTTGCTCAGCCAGGTCTTTTCCCTGAATCTCTAAAAGAGGATTTCCTTTCTCTGATTACAGCCATTTGCACAGATAATTCATCTGCAGAAATTTACCAACACAGGGGGACCTGGCTGAGGCTTTCAGGGAGCAGAATAGAATACTGTAGGTGCGACAGTGGTCGGAGTCGCTGCCACACTGTGCCTGTCAGAGGTGAGTATGACAAAGAAAAAGGAAATTGTGAAAGATTGTCCATCTAATCATCCTAAAGAAGAAGAACATTGTCAGGGCTAGAGTTACTGCACAGAAAATTTGTCTGGGAATAGAAGAGGATAGAAATGAAAATACCAGTGTACACTGATTCGGGCAGGACTAAGCAGGGGCTAGGGCAAGGGGCTGAGGAAGTCTAGCAGCATATACGGAGAGAATGAAACAAAGAAAGAATGGAAGTGTTACACAAAAAGGCTGTAAACACATGGCAGTAACTGGTGGGTAGGGTAAAACAGGCTAAAGGAGACTGACAGGAAAATGAAAGATGTGTATACATTGCCAGCTTCTTGCTTCTGTGAAATCTAACAGTATTTCCTGGCTTTTTCTTATTCCACAGCCTGCACTAGAAATAAATGCTACAATGGGGGCCAGTGTTCGCAGGCGTATTATTCCCCACAGCTCTTCATCTGCCAGTGCCACCAAGGTTTCTCAGGGAAGCAGTGTGAAATAGGTAAGTATACCACATCAGCTTCTGTGAACAATGCTATTGGTTTTAGCTATGCAGTGCACAAGGATAAGGTACCCAGCAGCTCCTGCTGTACACTAGGCTCTCTATTAAGCTGTCTTTTTTTTATTCTAAAGCTAATACTACAAAGAACTTTTAAGGACACCTGGGTTGTTCTCAGTGTCTCTTAATAAATCCCTGAATTTTGTAGCTGAAGACCTTCATATACACCTACAGTCTGCCTGACAGGGCATTTTCACTGACTTACTAAACAAAACATCTGAGAGCCAAGTGTAAACAGATCAGAGACTGGGGAAGCTGTCTGAGAAAGAATGGGATGCTGTCTTTACAGAATCATTTTGTTCCCTTTTGTTCAGATACTGAAGTTAAATGTTACAAAGACACTGGAGTAACATATAGGGGTATGTGGAGCATGACAGAGAGTGGAACTGAATGTTTAAATTGGAATAGCAATGGCTTGGTGGACTGGACATACAGTGGCCAAAGAGAGGATGCTGCTGAGCTGGGATTGGGCAATCACAACTATTGCAGGTGAGGAGCTGATGGCACACAGGCCAGAGCCACAGGAATCAGTGCATTCTAAGAGATTGGAGCAAAAGAACAGCTGCTTGCTGTAGTCTGATACCAAGCAGGGAACACTCTGCACAGGTGCAGATACTGTGCAGCCCGTGAGCAGTAATTGCAACGTCTGTAGACATATCTGAACTTCAGATCTTCCAAGACTGGATGTTTATGGCAGACTACAAAATGCAAGTATCTCTCACCCCACAGACTTTCCCTTGCCCCTTCTCAGTCCCTAAACTCCATTTGTAATTCAGTTTACTGCAGCTTCAAATCCTGATCAAAACTGTAAAATTATACTGCTTCCTGTACATGACCTAAACTGCACAAATATGCTGTCCACTCCTGCTAGCTATTGGCCATCTCATCTTCACCTCAATGTACTCCACATTTTTATAATTAAGATAGGAATTCAAGCAGCTTCTGATGGCTCAGTCCACATCTTCACCGCAGAGCAGGACTTAGTCAGCAAATTAGATGGCCTACATGACACTATTGACAATAGCTCTATAATGATGCATAATATTGTAACTCTTTCAGAAACCCAGATGAGGATTCCAGACCTTGGTGCTATATCTATAAAGGGGGAAGGTACACCTGGGAACACTGCAGTGTGCCCTCCTGTTCAAAAGGTACATGCAGGGGACGGGGAATGGACTTTGGGATTTCCATTAATCACTGCATATATAAGGGCTCTCTGTGGACTTGGGCTATTTCTGTAGCCTAAAAAGTTGAGACTCTCATGATATATCATATTTAGGCTTTTAGTATTTATGACACTGAGAGAATGAGATACATATAGGTAATATATAGATGCCTTGACAGAAATCACACCTAGGAACAAGTGACAGGTTCACATCCATCGGTTAATGTGCAGCTTTCTAATTGAAGTTAGGAACACCAACTGCAGATCTGGAAGAGGCACAGATTACCGTGGGAGCCACAGTGTTACCAGTTCTGGAGCTACCTGTCTGAGGTGGAATTCTCGAATCCTTGTTAACAAGCTGTATACTGCTTGGAGAAGAGATGCTTACCAGCTGGGCCTCGGTAGTCACAATTTCTGCAGGTAGGTAGCTGGTTATAGATAAAAAAAGCCCCCACCAAACTGTCTTGTAGTACTCTTAAGGTAGGGCTCTAGTCTTCTACATGGATTATTAAAGCACAGGAAATACATTACTGGTAGCAATGTAGTAATAGCAACTCACAATAGTCATTTTATTCTACCTGACGTATTTATGCTTCTCTAAGATCAGACTCCGTAAGTGCAAATTTCATGTGGCCTTATGGCTCTCTGTATCTCTAGAAAAATCAAAAAGAATACACTCGGGTCACAGTCCGACACCTTTAGGTCTCTGCAAACTCCCTGCCAATCTGATAACACAAATAGCTCTTCTATTTCCTCTCCTGCAGGAATCCTGATAATGACAGCAAGCCCTGGTGCCATGTCCTGAAAAGAAATCAGCTCACATGGGAGTATTGCAACGTGCCTACTTGCTGTAAGGATACCAGCATTCCTGGTTCTTCTCTTTCTTTGAAGCATTACTGGCCTGCATGTCATATGTATTAAAATAAAATCTGGAGAAAAAAAGCTGTATTAAACTCAAGCATCTTCAAGTGAAAAAAGAGCTGGAGTTAAAAAAAAAAAGCTTTTTGGAGCAGAAAGAGTTATCTGTAGCTCTGTTCTCACAGAAGTGCCTTTTGCTCTGCCAGAAGGGAAGATTGCAGAAATGGAGGACAGGAAAGGCAGGGTTTCCTTACTGTATTTTTCAAATCAGAATACAAGTTTCCTAGGAAACAGGGATGAGTCAAATACTAAATAGTTCATGGCAGACTGCCTCAACATGGACCGGTGACTAACAGGCTCTTAACCCAAACTCAAAGCAAGAGTGCCTGAACAAAAGCCTATTTCTGGGTTTGTCATCCACAGCCACCTGTGGCTTACGGCAGCGCAGAGCACGCCAGTACAGGATTCAAGGTGGTTCCCGCGCAGACATTGCAGCTCACCCGTGGCAAGCTGCCATCTTTGTGAAGTATCGCCGAGTGCCTGGAGAGCACTTCCTCTGTGGAGGAATTCTGATCAGCTCCTGCTGGGTTTTGTCAGCTGCTCACTGTTTTGAGGAAGGGTAAGTTGAAGATTCAGTACTATCTGGTGGAAAAAAATCTGGAAAATAGAAGCATCCAGCATAGCCTTACTGTAAGGGTATCAGACTTGGAAAAACCCCTCCTTATCCCAGTAAGTCTGCACTGAAGATTATAGTTAATTGTGCTGAGCATTGCAGAGAGGCATTTAATTGGGCAAACTAGCAGGATGGCATTAAGGTACCACAGCAGAGTATCAGATACCTTAAGAACAAAGTTGCAAACTTTGCAGACAAGTTGCAAACACATGCAGAGCCATCTGAAACTTGAGAACAGCAAGGGGCTGGCAGAGGAGCTTTGCCATGATGTCTGTAAGCATATAGAACAAAAATGAAGGCAAATAGGTTCACGTTGAGGTCAAACTGCCTGGGTAACAAAGCAGTAATAGTCCTAAATTTTTTTTTTAAAAAAGCAAATGTTCCAACAGCACATCTTCAAGGGAAGGGTCCACTCTAGTTAACATGGGAACAGAGACTCTCTTGTTCTTCAGCTTTAGTACAAATCAGCTGAAGATTGTGCTGGGTAGGACTTCCCGAGCAACTCCTGAGGAAAATGAACAAAGGTTTCAAGTGAAGAACTACACTGTGCATCAGAGATTTGATTCAGAAAATTTCAACAATGATATTGGTAAGAACTTTTCTGACTTTGTGACTGGAAAGGTCATGGTTGGCTCAACTTTGTGATTAATGAAGTGGGGATTTTTTTCCTTGGTCAGCTCTGTTGCAGTTGAACTCAGATGCTGAAGACTGTGCTGTTGAAACAAGCACTGTCCGTGCTGCCTGCCTCCCCATGCCAGAGCTGCAGCTGCCTGACTGGACTGAATGCGAGATCTCTGGTTATGGCAGAAATGAAGAATGTAAGTAGAAGATACATGTCTACATGCAAGTAGAAGATAGTATGTCCTCTGCCCTCGAAGAATCCAAGCCTTTGGCATCACTGAATGTGTAATGTATCATATTGGCTTATATGAGCACTACAAAATGTATGTAGAAGTAGGAGTTACTCAAAACCAAGTTTTGCTGTAAGTTATTTCATTCATCTGAGTTCTGTCAGTTGTGTGGGCTAGTAGAGTCTTCCTCTCCACAGTACAAAACAACAACAAAACAAAATGGCACAATGAATAAGGTAGGAAAGACATAAGATTTGCAGTCAGGGCTGCCACATTTCTGCTGTACTCAGTACATTTAGATCCTGGAATTTGGACAGAAATCCATTTCTGTCGAGGTTTGATATATCATACAGTTGCAGATAGATACATTTTTCTGAAGGATACATTGGCTATGCAGAGATTAGCAAAAAAAAGCTAAAGAAAGAACAATCCCAGATATACATTAAAAGGCTGGCTAAATTGTTTTTAAATAAACAGAAATAAAAGCTGTCTGAAAGTATACACAGGCATACACATGTATTTAAAGCAAGCAAACAAAAAAAACCCCAGCTCTTATTTTACTTTCTTCCTTTCCCATTTTCTTTAAATTCTCTAACTTGTAAACTTCTTAAGACAGAAACTGTGAAGCATCCATCACACAAGACCAAATTACAGTTTGGGGTTTTGGAACAGACCTAAAGACATAGCAAATAAGTGTGGCATAAAGTTTTTTTTAAGTGCTTTTACAACTTGTCCTCAGCATTGCTTACAGGGAGTACAGGGTAAACTCTGAGAGGGAAAAGATGCTGCAACTATAATTGAAAACTCTACTGAATAACAACAATCCTGCCAACTTTCAGTTTTGTGCAATTGTAGCTATACAGGAGAATAAAATCGATATCCAAATCAACCAACCAACCAAATCTCTTTCATTCCAACCTAAGTGTACCAGTTACTCAGTATTATGAATGACAAAGCATCTAATTTTTGTTAGTCCAAACCTAATATTAAACAGTTAGGATCCTGTTTCATATACTTAAGGCATTCTCATAGATATTTCCTCTGACTTCATTTTGATTGATGTAACTATGTGAAGATGACTTATCCGCCCAAGAAAGCTGGCAGTCTTTAATTTGGAGCCTACATAAACCTTTCTAGCTTGCTGAAGAAACAATATTCTCTCTCAACTAGATTTAAGCTGTTTTGATGAGCAAAGTGGAACACCCAAGATATAAAAAGACCCTTTGGCCAGGAAACTTTAGTTTAGCCACTGAGCTACTTCTGTTCACTCTCCCCAAAACTATAGAAGCTGAATTGCAACTTTTAAAAAACATATATATGCACATACACAGACATAGATCTGTATTGTCATTTTTCTTCCAGTTTCTCCATTCTATTCAGAGCACCTGAAGGAAGGCCATGTCAGATTGTTCCCAGCCAGTCGGTGCACAGCAAAGTATCTCGACAACCGGACAGTTACAGACAATATGTTATGTGCAGGAGACACAAGGCACCTTGATGATGCCTGCAAGGTAAAGCCAATTCTCTTCTCTTCTCTTCTCTTCTCTTCTCTTCTCTTCTCTTCTCTTCTCTTCTCTTCTCTTCTCTTCTCTTCTCTTCTCTTCTCTTTTCTCTTCTCTTCTCTTCTCTTCTCTTCTCTTCTCTTCTCTTCTCTTCTCTTCTCTTCTCTCTTCTCTTCTCTTCTCTCTTCTCTTCTCTTTCCTCTTCTCTCTTCTCTCTTTTCTTTTCTCTGTACTTTGAGCTAATCAAACAAAAAGCTTCAGAAAATAGTTTAAAGAAGTTATGCAACTGCCATATGGCAGTTGTAGTAGACTTTTGTTGAACAGAACAGAATTGGTGGCTCCTCTTTCATTTTTCTTCCCCCCCCCCCCCCCCCACCCCGGAGGGAAAGGCAGGGAACACTGAAGCAGTCAAACAGCACAGCAACACAGACTGCAAGTCCCAAATACAGGAAATACCACAAAACTGAACAGGAAAATCCACCCCAGCATTTCCTAATATTTTCTGTTATGTGAGCATGCAAAACACTCAGCAGGAGGTTCTGTAGAAGGAAAGGGGGTGCCCCTCTACTGAAAAGTAGAGAAAAGAAGAAGAAAGGCTGAAAGACAGTGGAGAACAAGCAGCTATAACATGAGGAAAAAGGAGGGTATGCATTCAATCCACATCCTTTCTGTTTAAACAGCTATTTAATAATTTTGTTTTACTGTTACACACAGCAGTGTAAAACCCCTTGGATCTTTATAGCTTGAAAAAAGGCTTACCTCTCTTTGTTCTGTTCAACATTTGATCTACACTTCATAAATGAGCTCCATACAAAGTTAGACACTTTAGTGTTACATTTTTCTGTGTCTCTCCCCATAAGAGGAGCACTGAGGGAGTCTGGAACATAAAACTTACATGACTTAGGTAAAAGTACTGTTACTCTAAGAGCTCTTGATTCGTGAGGATACTTCATAGGGTATTTCTGTAAACACTAGTGCACCACTAAAGCCAGTGGGAGTGGGAAAAACAGTGCAAAACCAAACGAAGAGAAAAGGAGATTGTTACTAATCTGCAACTTCTCTGTAGGGCGACTCTGGAGGGCCTCTGGTCTGTATGAAGGATGATCGTATGTATCTGATTGGAATCATCAGCTGGGGAATAGGATGTGGCCGCAAAGACATACCTGGCGTTTATACAAATGTGAATCGTTATCTTGACTGGATTCAGGAAACCATGAAACTCATGAGAAAGAAAAATGAACCCCTTGCAATCTTGTGACCATGGCCTCACAGCTTCCTTCTGGGCACTTTAAGTGTGCTGACAGGGCTTCCTGTTTGTCCAGATGCTTACGAGTTCCAGTACAACAGGAAGACAAACTGCAATATGTGGGAAGGGCATGCTCTTAAAATACTCTCCTTTCCTTATTGCAGAGGATTAGAAGCTAATCCTCCTTTTCCCCAACATCACCAAACTTTCACCTTGCATCAAATCACATAAGTATAATAAAAAATTAATTTTGGCCCTGAGTGAATAAACCAAGAGAGAACATCATGTATCTCTTTAGCAGCTATACTGTTTTAGGAATGGGTGTGAACTGAAGGGGATTTAATTTCCTGAAAACTTCATCTCCCTCTTTACTTGGCTGTACAATTGGAAGACATTAAGCTCTGTCCTTATACCATTTGACTTTGGTAATTTAAGCTGGTTTCAATAGAAGCTGGTTTCCAACAGAAAGAACAAAAGCTGTAGGCATGGGCTGCTTATTTCCAGATCAATATACTACTTGCTTCTTCAGTTTGGAACTGATTAATAAACTGAGTTTGAGCTTAAACTCTCGGAGCAAATTCAGGATGGCGTGCTTATTAGGACATTTTATTCTTTCACTTGGTTTTGCTCCTGCTAATGGAATAGGTAAAAAATTTTAACACCAGCCTGATCTGCCACAGAATCAATGCATTTTTTGACTATTAAATTCCTATGCATTATCATCTGATATGAAAGCAAAAGCTCTCTCTTCTGTGCAGCAGGGCAAAACACAGGACAAGTGTACTGGTAGCTGTTTTAAGTGCCTGCTAGATTAACATCCACAAGTAAAGGCCAAATCAGATGTCACAAGGCTGCCTTTGTCCTTTAACAGAAGACAGGACAGGTACAACCAAGTCACCATGAACCAGAACCTCAGTAATCAGCATTACTTCCTTGCACTGCAGCTACCATGTGACGCTAAGTCCCATCTATGCACATCCTAAGAGTGTCCCATTGTTTTGTAAAGAAGAAAGCAGGTTTAACTACCATTTTACAAAAGGATAACATGGTATTGAGGGTACAAAAGGAATTTAGCTTTGGTATCCATCGGTAGCTAGCAAGCTAGACTGTTGTATTTGGAAATTCAAAACATTGTGACTCTAAATGTTTACTCTCACAGTTTTTAAGGAGCTCTCTGATAACCTACTAGCACGACAACTACTCAAATAAAGAATCTTACTATATAAGTAGGTATAGAAGAGAGATTTGGTAAGATGTCTATTACTCTCTCAAAGGGGTTTTGTAAATGGCAACTTTACAAATGTCCTGTGACTTTCTAGCTACCAGCTTAGAAACTGACCTCAAAGAGATCTTCTCTAGCGGCCTCAGAGGAGCAGTGGTAAAAGTCCAGTTAGCTTCAGCAACAAGTCTCATATTCCAGCCAGTGGAAGGTGAAAATGTTTTCTAATGAAGAGTCACAGTTTAGGTTTTTGGTGTGATTTTTTGTTGTTGTTGCTAGTTTTATTTTAACATTGAAAAAAATACAAATTAATTTCCCTTCATTTCCCCTAAGCCCACTTCCAAGTGCTCTTGTGCCTTGCTATCCTGGCATTCCCAAGCCTGCCTGTAAAACAGTCTAAACTATTTCACTGAGTAACACGAGTCAGTGTCCTCAGGAAGGCAACTTTTGTTTTGCAATTCAAAGGGTCTATTAAATACAGTATTTGAGCTCAATGCGACCTAACAGCCACCAATAAAATGTAACTGAACCACACCTGACACTGATCTCTTTTAGAAAAATAGAACTTACGAAAATGCAAGCTGCAGAGAACAGTTTTACCTCACAGCTATTACCAATTCTTGGAAAATGCCATTATATGAAATATGCAAGTTGACAAAGAATGCTAGATAAGCCCTGGCTGCTGTCTGCTCTTGTTTGTTCCTTCCATCCTGTCTGTCTTCTGAGACATCTTCTCTGTAGCTGACCAAAAGAATGGCCCAGAATCAACCCCAAAGTTTTACAAATGCTTCTTTATCCTTAATTTTGTAATAGGTCCTTAATCTGGGAGATTTACCAAATCCCGGTCCAATAGTATTCTCCAGCCTTACTTTAACTTGCATTTCATTTCTCAGAAGTTGCTGCCACCTAGCTCCGTGCATTTAACTGCCTTTCTCTGGCTTGTTTACCCATTACATCCCACCGTGATAAAAAAAGTCCTTGAGATGGTTTCCATTTTTTCATCAACTTTTCCACTTCTTACACGGTTTTTATCCCTACTGGTCCTCTTCCAGCACACAGTAGCACCATCTTGAGACAAGGTCCAGGAGTAACTACTGCCATCTGCCTGCTTCCTTTCATCTGACTTTGCAGCTGATATTGTCATACTCAAGTAGTTTCAGAACCCAGGTCAACATCAGCATTTGTTGGAACTGAAGTGCACAGCTGCACCTCATGTTTCCCCCCCCAGAAATCCTTCTTATGTCCAACTTCTGTCATTGATGTTGTTCCGCATTTCCCCCTTCTGCCCTACTTCATCTTCCACAGGAACTTGCAGCCATCTCGGACTGGTATGTCATAAGGGCCAGACGCCCTTATGTATATAAGAAACCTTTCAGTATCTTGAGTAACATGAATCACTTCAGCAGTGAATAAAAGATTCTTTAAAAATCAAAGCTACAAAGCCAAAGGACAGTATTAGTACTTGAGGAGCAGGAAGGTGATGAGGTATTTAATTGTCTTCATAATCAAAGCACTGCCCTTAGCATGATACCCAACCCAGTAAACAAAAATGGTTCAGCTGCATTCCTAAAGACATTTTCATTTGAGGTTCCAGGAAATGCTCAGCACTCCTTTTGGCAAACACTAAGAAAAATTACCAAGAAAGTAATTAATTTTAGCTTTTCAGACAGTGACTTAGTCCCAGGTTTACAATGCAAACTGCATAAAGATATTTATCTCCCTAAGGCACCCACTATGCACAATGCAGTTGGCACAATTTACCTTCCTCGTCAAATACCATTTCTTGTAAAGCCTGCACAAACCACTCTGAAATGACACAGATGACATGTAAAAATTAATTTTATTGACATCCTTGTTGAAGGTTTTGTTTGCACTGAACATGCTCGGCAGTAATGTCACCTCAGCAGAATGCCACCTGCTATGGAATTCTTCAGTTGCACCAGAACTTGCAATTCCACAAGCAAGATGCCACTCATCCACTGCAAGTATCCACCACATGCAAGCTGGAATGAATGCTATCCTTCGTCTAGGGTCACCCTGTTCTGTTCACAAGCATGAACTGTACATGCTGGACTCCACAGCCACACGTGTGTGGTCACGTGTACAGCAGCTTAGGTGCAAGTTCTGCTACCAAGAGAAAACACATTGGCATGTAGTGGCTAAAGAGCCTGTTACAGACAATATGAACAGAGCAGATGCCTCTCATTTCCTATTTCTGCTGTACAGAGGGATGTACCACAGGCTGGAATGGGCAGATATAGCAACAGCTCTTGAGGAAGAGATGATCCCAGTGAAAAATCTGGTGTAGGTTTGAATCCATCTGCACAGCACCTGATTGGTACAGGAACTGAAATGAGGTAGGACAGGAGGAACACTACAAAGGTACCAGGTCACAATTATCTCAAAGAAAGACATGAGTGAACAGGAAACAGCAGTATCACCTTCATTTGCAGTAGGCAAGCAGAGGCAAAAAGAGGTTCCAACAAGTTACTGGGACAGTGGTTATCTTCATGTAGCCACAGCTTCAATTTCCATCAGTACTGTCTGTACAAAAGTTCCTCTATCTGTCTCTTCTGATTCCCCAAATAAGCTAGGAGAATTCCTACCTTCAAACACTGATAAAATAGGAGTAGAAGCAGAATTACATGGAGATACCACCGCCCATCAGTTACAAGATTTGAATGTATTTCAAGTCTGTATTCAAGAGACTCAAGATACTTGATGACCAGGATGCCTTATGAAATATCTAGAGAAAGAATGCACTTCTTCCCTTCCTCCCTTTGTGGCACCATCCCCAATCTCAGGCTTCTCAACTTTCCGTCCTGGGTGGAACAATCTACCCTTCCACTTCTTCCAGTCCTTTTGAGGCAGAATGGCTAGATGTTCTCCCTGTTGGCAAGAACTATACAGCTCTCCACCCTAACACCCAGTGATACAGAAAGGCAGATGCTGGATCATTGCGCTGGAGTTGAAGTTTGTGGAAATTCAACTTTGTAACATCTACAAAGGGATAAAAAGCCAACCAAAATACAAGGAAGAGGCGTTACAAAAGGCCATAAATCCCTAGAATTTCCTCTAAGACAGCAAAATAAATGTGATACAAGCTTACATAGCTGACTCGCTAATCCTAAGGGACCAGAGCACCTCTCCCATCTGCTATTGTTCCAAATAATTCAGACTCAGGTAGGGATGAGGTGTTTTCAGGTCAACCTTACTTTTCCCTGTTTTCCAGCACTCTGAGCATGTAGCTCATGCTACTACAGACAAGGGAGCAACCCTAAATAGATGGATGGGATAAGAGGCTGCATCCAACAGCCTGGGACAGAGGAAACAGGAAAAGTGCTCTTCCTCACTGTCAGGAGCCTCTAGGTTCGGACTTGGAACTTGCCAGCCTTAGTCATGTATTTTATCCCCTTGAATGGCTTGTACTTCTCCCCATACATGTCCAGGCGATTCACCTTCAGTCCTAAAGGCAAACAAACACACCGTAAGACTGACTGCTGCCACAAACAAAGCTGACAGACCTTTGGGATAAAGGGACAGAAGATTGTACTAGCGGTGCAAAAAGCACAGGCAAGGTTTTAGCAAGCAGTAGACAGAACGGAGAAAAGCTGTCAACTGCTGTTAGAATCATTCTTTACAAACCCATCCATACCCTAAATCTCTTTATAGGTCTGTAAGCACAAAATGCAAGGAAACGTATGTGTAAGTTGTTTCACAGACCACCAGAAAGAACAAATCCATATATCTGTAGTCAAAGCAGACAACTTTTTTGCTTGAAGAACACGTTTCAGGTAGAACATACGTCAAAAGGTTTGCAAAGTTACTTCAGCTACATGCAGAATGAGCACTGCCACAGCAGAGAACATTCCACTTCTTTACCTCACAATCACTTACCAGATATAGCCAGCTGCTGAATTTTAAACTGCAGGTTAATGGTGGGGTTTTCATCTGGTTTCGATGTCCCAGCTTGCAGGCTCACACTCCCCTTCAGGCTTGGCAGTTTCTGGGGGTTTATTTTCCCAACATCCCATGACAGTAACTTTAAGGAACAGAAAATGCAGGAGTGAAACTCAAATGCTGTTAACCCCCTGTAAAGAAGAGTCCCCTTCCAATGACAGCTTTTAATGTTTCTCTGTGAAAAATGTCTTTTTCTTGGTATCTTGCCTTTCATATCGGCCAGACACAGGACTAAGGAGCAGATACCTCAGAACCGTTGTTCTCCCTCTCTTTCCATGAGGCTCCCCAAAAACCTACTGTGAATATTTCCACTATTTGTGCTAAAGGCCCCATGGGTAAGCCCATCAGCTTAAACTTTGCAAGAAGAAAAAAATTAACTCCTCAGGCTCAAACAACAAACAACAAAACCAGAACACCCCAAACCAAATGAAAACCATTAACCAACCCTTAGTGTTTGCAAAACACCAACATGCATCACTGGGCATGACAACTAGATATGCAGACGTTTGTAAGCCACCCACCAGACTAATGTCCCATCATACAAGACCGGTGCTTGGATTTTCTTCACACACCAAGTAGCCAGAACTACAATCCACTCACACACTAAGGTATTTGTTCTGGGGATTAAGAAAACTCCTAGTATGCAGTTGTTCAGAAAAAGTTCTCATCCCAACATACTGCCTTCAGCAAAGCAGTGTTCATGGAAATGTTCATGTAAGCATGAACAGCTTGACTGCATTTTCTGATAGTATAAGAAAGGTTTTTTAAAAATTTATCTAATTTCTCTCTTTCCTCTTACCTTTGTAACTGGATCGAAGACATGTGTTCCCTGGGAGGGTGTAAGGGTCATATTTAAGACACTTTTTGGCATCTGGCTAGTGACCATCACTCCCTCTACAGTCTTCCCCATAGTCTGCTTCGGCCCCACCGTGATCTCAAACCGTCCCAGTGAGCTGCTGTCACGGAAACTGATGTTGTGCTTAACATAGACAGGAATTGCCACAAGACTAGAATAAAGATGCAAACACAAAGTCCTTGTCAATCTCTTGCCTTCATATTTGCTTAAAAGAGAAGGAAATCGTACACCCATCTAGAGCAAAGAGCTAGGAGCAAAGTCAGGATTCCATTCCAAAGTCTTAATTACACTTTTTGTAATCAAGCTTGCTGATTCCTATTTTTTTTTATCAGAACAGGAAACTACATCCAATAAAACAGGAGGCTAGAGAAAAGGATGAGAAATGTTTTTGCATGTCACAACCAGGCTGTCAAGTAGTTCCTGGCACTGCAGCAGCACTTGAACTTCATGTTTGTGCTTTCAGTTGCGTTTTCCACTCCTTTTCATCTACTAGAGATAAATCTGACAAAGGTCTAGCAAAATTCTTCAGCACCCGTAACCCCTAACAGTACTTGGCAAGCTGCTTCAAGAAAAGAGTGCAAACATGGACAAGAACTTGCAGTTCTATTAAGAGAGATGTCAAAAACCCAAGAGGAGCACCAAACTACCTTGTTTTATTCCAAAAAGTTTTATAAACATATGAAATCAACAGCTTGATTACTCTGCCTAATTCTTTCCCTCTCTAGTTTGTTTATCTGCTAGTAGTCTTTGAAAAATGTTGGCTAACCAGAAAGAAATTATAGAATCACTGCTCCAAACAAGGAGAAAGCATGTAATTTAAAAAAAGACACATGCAAGTTACCATGCACCTCTACTTCACTTGGCTCAACATGCCACTTCATCTTTAGAAGTTCCTTCTTTTATCCTCTTCCTAGCCAGAAAGATCCAAATTTCGTAATTCACAGCACCAGATTCATCACCTACTTCTGAGCACTGACGTGGTAGGACAGCAAGCGGAAATTTCCATCAGGTGGAATGAAGGAGAGTATTCTCTCTGACTCCCAGCGCTTAAAACGCACACATGGGTGAAAGCTGACATCATCCAATAACCGAGGGTTCTGAAACAAAAAGAAAGTCACAAGGTTTGTGAAGGCAATACAACTTAAAATGACCTCCTCTTCTTATCAATCTTTTATCCATGAAGGGCCCACCATTTGACACACTCTTGACCACTTGAAGGTGTCTCCATTCAGACACGTCTGATGCTGCTATATCCATGTGAAAGCAGTACTCAATAACCTCTATCCTTTTTTAGGATATTTAAAATCCTATTTCATAAAACTTAGTCATGTCACATAATTGCATTGGTGCATACTCATAAAAGAGAAGGCCCTTCCGGATGTCTGCTTAAAGCACCACTGTATCTCAAAAATTTAGTCACAGCACACATTACCTGTGCTTTTAAACAAAGAATCTGAAAAAGCCCTTTCAGGCTCTAAGTTGCTGAACTTCCTGGTGAGTTCCCATTGTCATTTCTTTCTCTTTTCGTCTGGCATACCCAGATTCTGATGTACTGGAATCCATCATCACGAGACTGCAATCTTAGCAGCAGGGCTGGGAAAGCCCTTTCAAAATACTTAAGTAAAGATGCATCCTTGAGCTTTACCATAAAGGAGAGGGTAAGGTCTGGCATCCCAGTCAGCTTGACACAAGCATCAATCACCCCTTGAATTTCAGCAGTGATCGTGGAACCTGTAACAATAAAGTAAACACAGGTGGTTATGTGAACCTGGTCAAAAAATCCCAAAGTGGAAAAACTATTGGTGAGGAGGAAGGAAATCTATTTTCTTAATGCAATGTCATGGCTCATTATGTTGCCTGCTCAACATTTTTATCATTCCCAATGAGTCCGCTAGAAGATTCATTCAATTAAGAACCATGGACACCAGCAATGTCCATTTTAATGACCAATGAAAATAGCTCCCAATTTTAACAAGACTAAGATGCACAAATACTAAAGAGAAAGTGCTATGCACAATTTTTACTCATCTTCTATTTTCCCAGTATAGAATTGCTTATGAGACCTCAAGAACAAGGACAAGTGAAAATCTTGGTGCCTCTGTAAAATTTTTGACTGAATAGCACATACAAGTTAGCAACATTCCAGAATAAAAATAGGAACAGCTTCCCACACTTGGATGAAGGTGCGCCTATTTGAAAACCTAACTCTCTCTTCAGGCACTACCAGGACAAGTTATCCTCGTCTTAGCCACAAGCAACTTTCATACCCGATTTGTCAATGATTGCATCTATCTCCTCAATCACATCAAAATAGGCCTCATTGTTGGTATATTTTACACCAGTACGTCTCCAAGGCACCACTGAGAGCTGTCCAGTGGGAAGCTGGTCACCCACATTAGTGCTTCCTGGAAAGAGAAAGGGAATCAACAACCACAGAAGTTAGGCAATGGTGCAGAACAAGTCCTTGCCCTCACAGAACTTAATTGTAATTAATCCCTGAGAACCTCTATTTCTTTGTAGGAGAGCAGTTACTCTTCCAGACTCCCTGTACTCCAGAAATGTACATCTCTCTTACACCCAGCTCTAAAACATACCACGGTAATGCATGGGGAAGTGTCTACACGTGGGGATGTGTAAACTCACATCAAACTAACTCATCCTGGAAGTCATGTCAATGGCTGTAACTGAAAATGTAATCTGACGTTTTTTAGGTTAAAAACCCCCAAATCAGACAAAACAAAATGTAAAACCAAAGTGCAGCTGGTGCTGAAATTGGAAGGAACCTCAAAGCAAAGCAGTAACACGTGACTCCCTAAATATACCTGTGCTGCATGAGTGGTATGGGACAACATAAATTTTCTTCACCCACGTCCTAATTTACTTATGCAGAAATATTGCCACCTGGACTCCCCAGTTTATCTTCTTCTTGTTTCCCTGTACCTGTGATGGTGTTGACGACTGTTCGCAGAATAGTAGGAGGTTTTATCAGTTCCTTAAGAATATTAGACTCTGTTGCCAATGGAAAGCCATTGTCCAGCATCTCCTCCAGCACCTCATAAACCACCACAACATTGTCCTTGATTATTACCTCTGAACAGACACCAAAATAATCCTGTGCAAAAGAAAGAATTACTCAACAATCTCTGAAAGAGAATCTTAGTGATCATTCAGTCCAGTGCCCTCCCACATAGGAAAAAATTGAGCCCCTTCTTGGAGGAGGCAAAACAACACTGAAATTCCCTGTATTACTACAAGCACATCAGACACACCACTCCCACAGACATGGACAACTCTGAGCACACCTCTGCCACTGCTCCAGTAAGGTGGCAAATTCCCGCATTAGCAGTCCCAACTAATTCAGCAATTTTTAAAATCAAACACTTACTTACTGTCTTTTTCTATGTGGACTTCAAGCATCTTTCAGGAGAGAGCAAGGGCACATGCATAAACACAAACCTGAGCTTCTAGTTACTTACAGCAATTAAAGAGATCAGGCATTTTGCATAAAGAATGAGTATACGTATACTGTGACAGTAGAGAAATCCTAGTTCTGCATTACAAACACTCTTTTTCAGACATATCAGATTTTAATATACATCTAAGCCAGTGACGACACACTCATGCCTCGTACCCTCATAAAAAATAAGACCTAAGAGCCTGACACAATCCACTGATGGCCTGAACAGCCAATCCACTCCCTAAAGGCAGAGAAACATAACTCAGAATACAGGCAGGTTCTGACTGACATCTTGGAAGCAAACACTCCCATGATACTTGTTTGGCCAAGCACACACATTTCCTGTATTCTGGCAAGATGCTGGTCACAAGACATTTCAAATCCAGACAACACAATCCTGTTGTTGGCAGGCGGAAGGCAGACATCTTTAACGTTTTCCTAAACAGATCAGAAGTCGTGTCAACCATAGTACAGAGGGACTACTCTGGGCAATCCCTGCAACTCACTCCTTTAGGAAGCTTCCAAGAAGCATCACTAGATGTAAGCGCAGGTTGTCACTAATTGATTAAAGCACGTGGCTATGAATTGCAAAAGCTCCTTGTGAGAACAAGGCCAGTTTGGTCTTAGTTCACAGTTCCCAGAGCAGAAAAGGGTGCAGAACAGAAATACTGATTGCTGAAAGGTTCATCCTGTGAGCACAGGTAGATCCCGAATCCATCGTAATGCTAGGCAGTAAATTCCCGACTATGGCAAGCCCTGTCTATATCCTCACAAACGCCGGATGAAAATTACGGGATAGGAAACAACAAAAAACTAATAGCTGCGAACCAGAGGGGCTCTTTGCGCCGCCCGCCCGTTCTCCCCCGCAGCGCGGCCGTGCCGAGGCTCCTCCGCTCCAGCCAGCGGGGCCCACGCTCCTCGGCCGTACCTGGAACGTGTCCACGACGCGGTGCAGGAACTCGATGACGAAGAGCGGCGGCACCTCGCTTTGGATGACGGCCACGAAGAAGATCTTGTGGCGGTAGACGCTAAGGAGGTAGTGGTGCGGTGTGGGGATCACGGGCGGCACGTTCTCCGCCTCCGAGGCCCGCTCCTGCGCCTCAAAGAAGTAGTCACAGACGGAGCGGCTGACGACGCTCTTCCAGTGCTTCTCCAGGAAGATGTCTCCCGAGGCGTTGATCAGGAACAGACTGTGGATCATGGCTGCGGCGGGGCCGGGCTGCGCTGCAGCAAAACCCCCGAGCCGGCTCCCCACACAGGCCCCGCCCCCGGCGCGCGCAGCACGGCCGCCGCAGCCCCGCCCCCGGCGCGCGGACAGGCGCCCTCCCGCGCAGCGCTCGGGACGCGCCCCTGCAGCGGGCGCTGCGATTGGGCGGCCCGCGCACACCCGCGCCCCGCGGGCCGGCGAGGCGCGCGCCTCGTGACGCGGCCAAGCGGCGCGCTCCGCAGCCATCCCGGCAGCGGGCGGACGGCGATCGTGGCGGGGACGGCATCGCCCCGGCAGCGCCCCGCCTGCCACGTGTCCTGTGTCCCATGTCTCTGTCCCGCGACCGAGTCCGTCCCTCCCCCCCGCCGTTACACACCTGACAGGGGGCGACGTGGGGCCGGCCCGCGTGGGGTCCTCAGGCCCGGAGCTGCGCAGGGCCGCCCCCGTCAGGCGGCACCATCGCGACCCGGGGATGTCCCACACGGAGGCCGCTGCACGTTCCCCCTCGTTCGGCGGGGAGGGCTCACGGCCCGGCTACCCCGCCGGCTCCTCATCGGCGTTCAGGGGTGCCTTTTCTAGAGGGGAGCTTGAGTATAGTCAATGAAATGTGGAAATAACCCGGCTCGTGCGGGGAGGAGCAGCTAGGGGAACGTTTTTCTCTGTATTATTTTGCTGGTTCGTTCACCACGGAGTAACACGCCAGAAGACATCCAGCTGGCATGAAAACAATTGTCACGCCAAATTTACCTAAATTCTCTAGCAAATTATTCCTTTGCATAATTAGAACTAGTGTTTCATGTTCATATAGCAGATCCCAGGACTTCTGAGTAAGACATGCCATGACAAATAATTTTTCTACTACAGTGCTGGGAACATACAGAAACAACAGAAAAGCAGTCCTTTGTATCCCATTAAACAAGCTGTCTGAGCACACAGCCTTTCTTACATGGGAGGGAAGGTCAGACTTGTACCAGCACAGAGAGACTGAGGTCCGAGATTTCACACCCAACTGTGCTCCATGATCGTGGGCAAATCTTTTAAGTGGTGATATCCCAAAGTCTGGAAGACATGAAAAATTATGTCAGAATGCAAAAAAAGGCCCAGTTCAGAGTTGATATATTTTATTTCTATTGATTCACTGTAGCTGTTTTTTCCCAAAAATGGGACACAGATCAGTTCACTTACTCTAACACTACCTTTCAGTACTACTGTATGCATACATCCTTATTTAAAGCATTAGGTAATTCTACCTGGACTAGATGCGCTTTTCGCCATAGCAGTAAAATAATGAAGGAGAAATGACCTATATATTAATTTCTCTTTTATGGTAATTATTTGTAACAAATGCATTTTTTAAACATCAAATAATGTTTATAAATGTCTAACTTAAATTACTGTGATGAATTACACATTTGAGAGCAACATAGAGGCAGCAATTTGTCATTTAATTACATCACTTCTAAATTTAAAGTAATTATTATTTTAATATAATCAGTTTACTTTTAACACAAAGGCACTGTAAAGATTATTGTATCAGCCTATGAGGAAATTGTATTATTGGGAATCATATAGATATCACAGACAGAAAGCAGCAGAACATAGTTAAACAGGCAACATAAAGCGTTAATACATTGGGTTCTTCATCAAACACAATACGGTTCTGTTCTTAACCTGGACTTTAAAATCAACAGTCATGGGATACGTCTTTTCAATACAGGCATTTCTTTATTGTCTCATGAAATGCAATTCAATTTTGACAGTATATTACATTATTTAAATCCTGTCATTTCCCTCTGACTGCCTTTACCCATCATCAAAATTTTATTTTATCCAGTTTATTATGTTGTCACTTTCCTATTTTTCCTACGGTTGCTTCAGCTTTCTTAGCTGTCAAGAAGATTGGTGCTCATACAAAAGCAATCATATGGTAACTTACTATTTCTGCACAGCAGTGGAAAAGGTTGTTGAGGGAAGCCTAGCTGCTTCCAAACCATTACACCATGCTTTGTTCTGAAAGTCTGCACAATGGTTTGGGAGCTTGTAGAAACTGGAACTTTGGGGAACATGACAGAATATGCTGCCAGAACAGAATTTAGTTTTGCTGGTTAACTTAAGGACAGCCTGAAAACTGCTCAGTTGAAGGGTACTTTACTTTCATTATATGAACCTCAAGAGAAAATTATGCACAAAGAGCAGTGCTACAAAATGGTGCTGCCAAAACATCATCGTCTTTACGATAAAACAATTCCTTACCATCTGTAGTTTGCCATATGCAGAAATTCTGATGATTTAACTTTTAGCTTGTGCTGTGAAAATACAAGACAGAGTTGATGAAAACAGGCCATTTTTTATTTATAATAGTCTACAAAACCAATTAGTTTTGCAAGGTTGCTATTAATAACCTACTGCCAATTCTGAAACAGAATAGAGTCTACGGATTGACACTGTTGTAGGAACACAGTTGGGTTTCACCGTTACGTACTGCACCCTGTTAGTCTTGCTTTATTTTCTCATCTGGAAATTGCATTTATGTCTCTATTAGCTTTTCTGAATATAGCACCACAACCTTGTAATTTAAGACAGCCTTATAATTTGGAAGCCTTGAAGACTTGGGAAGAGGTGTGAGAAGATTAATCTGTTGAGAGAACCCAACTCTGACAAGAAAAGGCCAGACCTCTGCAGTCTACACGGCAGAAACTGAACTGTTTGTACGGTACCTTGCAAAACAGCACCTCAAACTCCGTTTGCTTCAATTAATAAGCAACTCACTGGGAACGTTTAACTTTCACACTGAAAAACTTACTGTTAAAACATCAAAGTAATTACTCTTGCTCAAAAGAGAAATTTCTAACCTTAAGACACTAAACAAAGCCATTCAGAAACACCATGTTTGTTTTATCAACTCTGTCTCTAAAGCATTTCTTAAGATTTTTTCTTTTTTAGGAACAGAAGCTCACACAAAACTTTACACGATAGTTGTCCTTTAAGGCAATGGTGAAACGTCTATAATGTGAAAACACAACTGGTGAGCTGAGCCAGAGGCTACAAAAGGTGGGAGAATTGCATGCAGCACATAGCCATACAGTATGCATAACAAAATGAGACTCTTTCAATTAAATATAAGCTAAGAGAGAATTCTTTTAAATGAGAGTCTGCTCTTTGCTCATGTCTGCCAAGGTTCAGCGCATGCCAGTGGAACGCTGTACCTCTGCAGAGCCGAGGAGAACCTGTGGCGTGAGCGAGCCAAGGCTGCACCTCTGACAGGCCCCTTTTGATGTCTGCGAGGAACAGCCAGCTCTGTGCAGCCAGACCGAAGTACCCAGAGAGCTCCCAGGGTACTGTCACGTGGGACAGCTAATGTTTTGACAGGGTATTATTTATTACTCTACACTGTAAAATACGTCAGAAAGTTACACAAATTACCTGGCAAAGATGGCCAAGGATAGAGCAGCTGTAGTGGTTTAGCTCAAAATCCTTATTCGCGCACAGATGAAGAGGCACAGGCAAAGAGTACCCGCTCACAGAGCTAAACGGTATCGTTGTTTAAGAATTCCACATCTCTTCAGTAAAAGCCTAGAGTCGCGGTTTCAAGCGCAAGCTTAACTAAGCCTAGGAGAGGAATTTCCTTCTTTTCAGGGTACGGGTATCCGTGGCCAGCGCGCTCCCGGCAGCCCGAGCCATCCCACCACGCTGCCCGGTTCTCGGCGCCCGGAGCCTCCGGCGGCCGCAGCCCGCATTCCTGGAGCGCGGAAGTTCCGCACAGCCACAGCGAGACGCCCAGGTCTGCAGCCGCTACCCCCCCAAGTGCGCTTCCAGTCAGCCTTTACCGAGCGCCGCCGCCTCCCCGCACGGCCCAGCGCGGCGATGCTCAGTCCCGCGGCCCGGCCCGGCCCGGCCCGGCCCGGCCACTTCCCTCACTCGGCCCCGGGCGGCCGCTCCGCTCCGCTCCGCTCGGGCGGCCCCGAGAGCGGCCCCGCCTCCCCCGCCCGCGGGGGCGCAGCTGTGGCTCCACAGCGCCCCCCGGCGGCCGTCTGCTCCCCGCCGTGCTGTTCCGCCGCCTCGCCACCCCCTCCCCCCGCGGGCTGTTCCACCTCGCGCCCCCCCCTCCCCCCGCCGCAGCGCGCCGGGCCCAAGATGGCCGCCGTGTCAGTTTCGGGCTTCGCCGCCGTCCGGCCTTCACCTCCCGGGTCCCGGCGCTCGCGGGCCTCGGTAAGTAACGCTGGCGGAGCAGCGCCGCCTTGGGTGGTTGATGCCGAGGAAGTCGGGGACAGGCGGCTTGCGAGCTTCGTGGCCTGGGGAAGGGGAAGGCCCGTTGGGCGCTCCAGGCTCGCGGCCTGTTCCGGCCCCGCCGCCGCTCTGCGCCAGGCCCGGCCCTGCCGTCCGCTCCCGCGGCGCTCGCCAGGCCCACGCTTCGGGGAGGTGGCGGCCGCGGCACGGCGCGGGTGAGGCGGGCGGAGCGGCCGGGGGTCCGCGAGCTGAGGTCCGCTCAGTGTCTGGCGCAAGAGAGCGCGGCTGAGGCGGGTGCGGGCCCAGCCGTACCAGTGTGAGGAGCTGGCCGGGCTGCACTGCCCGTGTCCGGCAGGACGGAGAGCTGCGTGGGGCCCGGCTGCCTGCCGCGGCTGCGGCCTGCGCCCCGCTTTTCCCGATCTCGCCGGTGCGAGTCTCTGTGCTGAGGCAGTGCGCTCCTCCGGGCGCCGTGTGCGGGACCCGCCCGCGGTGGGGATGGGGACGAGCGGTAGCAGGTGCAGGGGTCGCTTGTCACGCAGAGAGCGAGCGAGCGAGTGACCCACCGGCACTGGGACCGTCCCGGTATCGCCCCGGCCTGGCCGGACGCTTACATAACGCTTTGCGCCGGAGCTCTGCTGGGGAAAGGGGAAGGAATCCTCCGGGCCTCGGGATCCAGGCGGGCAGGGGCACCGCGGGAGCGCATCTCTGCTTTGCGAGGAGGGCAGGTGTCGAGGACCATGTTTCCCTTTGCATCTGTTGTTCGCAGAATAAAAGAACTCTAGGCAAGCACCGCATCCTTTCTAGTTTAAGCAGTCGTTCAGAATCTTTCCAGTACAGGCTGTGTGGAACTCTGCTATTGAGTCTGATGTCTGTATGCAAACGTGTTCTGTGTTGATAAATTCTTTAGTACTTACTAGAGAGAACAGGATAACTGTGTTGTCGATTTAGTTTTGTCTAAAACTGCCCTTGAAGAAAATTGTTATTTCTTGCGATAAACAGTTTGCAGATGCTTCTCAGTTAGTGTACTAGTGTACTCCTGAAGTAGAACTTCAGCAGAGCAGACAGTTATCACACTCAGAAAAAGCTATTTTAAAGATAACTAACTAAGGCTCTGAAGTAGAGCCTCATACCCTTTCACCAGCACCTTTAATTAGCAGTGTCATAAGCATTCCTTTTATGCTGTGTATGGTCACCTGTTACTTTGTCCTCAAGTGTTTTCAGTGTGCCTCATCAATAATGAAAATTATGTTGTATTCTTTTTTC
Source organism: Corvus moneduloides (assembly GCF_009650955.1). Taxonomy (NCBI): domain Eukaryota; kingdom Metazoa; phylum Chordata; class Aves; order Passeriformes; family Corvidae; genus Corvus; species Corvus moneduloides. The sequence goes on along the minus strand of NC_045502.1, from coordinate 5,012,314 downwards.
TATGGCCTCTAAAAGTAGAGCATTTAATTACAATCTCCAGCTGTGTTTCTTCACTTTTTTCCTTTATGGAACAACTGTCGTAGCTTTTCTTCACAGAAGGGAAACAGACCTATGATGACACTCCTGAAAACGCTCTGAAAGTTTCTTGCTGTTTGCTCAAGAGTCTTAGTTATTCCTATTTTCTATTGGAGTTTCAGGCAGTGTCTTCCATGTGTAAAAATTAAGAGCGCTGCTGCTATTTTAAGTTGTTTGTTGTGGTTTTCTTTTTTTCTCCAAATATTAATATACGTCGTGCCCAACAGTGATACAAAACCTGGTATAGAATGTATACCGACTAATGGATCAAAATGAAAAGGATGCTTTTCTCGAGGTTGCATGGAGTAATTTTAGTGCTAAAGTATACTTTTATTAGTAGTGAAGATAAAACCTGAAGTATTACTACAGTGTTTTGGAACTGTAGTGGCTTAAAACTCTGCTATGTGTTTAATGAATTAACATTGTTTGCTCTTTTCTTTTCTTTTCTTTTCTTTTCTTTTCTTTTCTTTTCTTTTCTTTTCTTTTCTTTTCTTTTCTTTTCTTTTCTTCATAACTGTTTTTTCTTAAATGTGTCTCTTGTTTTCTTCCAGGCCTAACATTAGAATTCTTTTGATTGTGAGACCAGAAGCTCAGGTGAGATAATGCTGAAATCTTTATACTTTAGTGGAAAAACCTTCTGTGAAGCTGTTATGGGATTTATTGGAAAGAGTATAGAGGTTTCTAATTGTTTTGTTTTCTTCTCTTCAGTGTGAAAACAAATAATGTTTGAGAAAGGAGGATTAATTCAGGACAGAAAACGTGTATGCTATGGTTAGCTGGTTCCCATCATTCGAGGATCTGTTTTCTCATCGTTTGAAACTCGTTCAGCATCAGGATAAAGGATAACGACTCTATGGATATACAGAATTCTTCACCATGGTAAAACTCGCCAACCCGCTGTATACAGAGTGGATTTTGGAGGCAATCAAAAAGGTAAAGAAGCAAAAACAGCGTCCTTCAGAGGAGAGGATATGCAATGCAGTGTCGTCTTCGCATGGTTTGGACCGCAAAACTGTTCTGGAACAGTTAGAGTTGAGTGTTAAAGATGGAACTATTTTAAAAGTCTCCAACAAGGGTCTCAACTCCTACAAGGATCCTGATAATCCTGGGAGAATAGCACTTCCGAAGCCTCGGAACCATGGCAAGTTGGATGGTAAACCAAATGTGGACTGGAATAAACTTATTAAACGGGCAATTGAGGGCTTGGCTGAGTCTAGTGGCTCATCCTTGAAGAACATCGAGCGCTTTCTGAAAGGTCAGAAAGATGTGTCTGCATTATTTGGGGGTAGCGCTGCCTCCATTTTTCACCAGCAATTACGATTAGCTGTCAAACGTGCTGTTGGCCATGGTAGGCTCCTTAAGGATGGACCTCTGTACCAACTCAACACTAAAGCAACCACTAATGCTGATGGGAAGGAGAGTTTTGAGTCTCTTTCCTGTCTCCCTCCAGTGTGTCTCCTTCCCCATGAAAAGGATAAGGTAAGACCCAGTTTTTGCATGGTCATTTTCTTGTGATTGATGGAATGTATCAATACAGAGTTGCAGTTTGAGGCCAGTGATCTTGCATCTGGTATGTTAGAAGTTATTAATGTGTATTTGGGATCCCATTGTATCCAATTTTGTAAGCATGAGAGGAAATGTAATGGATTGTAATTTGTACTTTGGACCAGAAAATTGCAGATGAGCTGCTGTGGGGAATTGACAATGCTTCTGTACAGTGGAACTGAATGTATGGTAACAGGCTTACTGTAGGTGTGTTAGCAAAACGTAGGAAGTAAGCCTTCTGTCTTGAAGGTGAGGTGGATTTGCAAAGCACACTTGAAATGATTTCTTTCACACTTTTATGTGACTGCCATTTCTTCTTTGTATTTGAGTTCAGGTAACATAGTGAAGGACTAATTAGCAATTGCCACCTAATGCTGTCTTAGAGGCTTTCTTCATAATGAGCAGACAACTTTTTGTCCCAGAACCACTTCGGTGTGAAATAGGAAGAAACCTGGTCCAGTGGAAGATGTTCCTATCTGTGGGAAGGGGGTTGGAACTGGATTATTTTTAACCCAAACCATTCTATGATCTGGAGATCATGGAAATGCTGGAAAGAGCACTCAGGGACTTCTGTACCCTTTATCCCCTCCCCTCCCCCCCATTGAAAATATGAGTTCTTGATAGAAACCGAAATATTTTTTCTGTTGCTTTCTCTTATTTTTTGTGGTTTTCCCCTCCTTTCTGCCATACTTCTGCATGCCTAAGGTCATTGATCCTCCACTCCAACCTCAAGATGAAGTTGTTGGGAGTGAAATTCATGCCCAGTCAGTATCTTTTTATTCTTTCTGTTACTGTGAATGCAGAGTTAAAACCAGAAGCTTGTCTTTGTTTATTGAAGATCAATTTGCCAGTGATTCGTATATTTGCGCTACTACTCTCTAGGACATCAAGAATGTGAAGTTACTCTTTTTTATCCTAAAGAGATAGATTTTTCAGCAGAATGGGAAATACTTGGTTGTTGTAAATATCCTGTTCAGGGATGAGTTCTTTGGATGTGTCCTGCTCATGGTTTTTGAAGTCAGCTTCACTCTCAGGTGAGAGATGCTTTAATGATCTATTAGGATTTGAAGACTTAAAACTGCTGTAGGAGTCTTCTTCCTAAAGAAACTAAAATCTGCACAGCTGCTTTATCACCAGTAAAGTTTCTCTGAAGTTCTAATTTAAGCGTGGGAGCTTTACTGTGGACACAGTACTTAATTTGTCAGTGTGTTGTGCTGTGGGCTGGCGTAACGTAGGAAGTATTACTATGCTGAAAATTCCAGCAGCTTCCTCTGTCCTTTTTTCAAGTGTTTTGTGTACAAATGTCTCCTATGTAAGTCTCCAACTTTATCTACAATGAAATCAATATAGCTGTAAAATGTTATGAAAACTGGATATAAACAAACCTGGCACATGAGGTGGCTGGATTGAGAGTGCTGGTAACAGTGGATAATATTAGCTGTGCATATTATTAACACAGTATGTTTCACAACCTAATCAGCCTTCTTGTAATGTGCTGAAACTCAGGAGCAGCTTGATATTCTTTGAGATGAATTGTTCCCTGCGCTTTTCTTAAAATGTTATGAATCAGAGTGGTGAATGGTAGTATGAGCTGCTACAAATACTGAATTTAGTCTGGGATTTGTTTTTTGTCCCCTCGGAAAAATATAAATTTTGCAAGGGATTTCTTCAATAAATTCTTCTGGTTCTTTTGTGTCTGTGTGTATCTGTGTTTAACCCTAGATTTCTGCTCTTCATGTACCATCTCTGTGCTGTGTAACTCAGGCCAAATTTCATACTGGTTTCTGAAGTAATCTTGAAGATACGATGTTAAAACATGTAGGTTCTGCCAGCATTAATTGACTGGCAAGTCAGTGGTAGCTCAAAGTTCCTGTTTTCTAGGATTTTTAAGACAGTTTATTTTTTGGTTTTGGTTTGGTTTTGGTTGGTTGTTTTTTCCGTGCAGACACTGCAATGACCTTCACTCTACTGCTTTCTGTTAAATCTCAACCAGTTTATGCAGGTGCAGGAGACATACTGTGCTGTAGTGATTTGCTTGACTTACGGGGTGCTTGAGAGTGGTGAGGGATTTTTTTTCTCTTCCTTTTTTTTTTCTTCAATGGAGTATACTTGGTACAAATTCTTTGGGAGTATTGTGACGATGTTTCCCTTGATTCTTAGAAGAGCACTGGCAGTAACATGAACAAAAAAGTTCAACCTCCCAAATCTGAGAAATCCTTATGAACTGTCTCATTTGCTGCTGTTAAGCTTCTGTCCTTACACTGTTTTGATCTTTAACATACATTTAAGAACTCTCCATTTATCATATGATCCAAATATATGAATCTTAAAGGAATAATATTTTTTCGTTTATTTAAATGTAGCATCCACACAGCTGCATTTAGTTACCTGTCTGATAGTGTTTTCACTTTGTTAGATGCCTGGAAGTGAACATTCAATTCTGGGTCTTTTACTGTGTGTTATAAAACTGAATACCTTGCAGGAGGTCTATAAAGCTGAGGCTCAAGTGTTTTAACCAAATTTAGCATAACGCAGCACCACAGAAGCTTTGTTTAGTAAATATTACTTGTTTTTTTCAGATCTTCTTTTTCATCTCGATGTTCTGTGAATACCAGATTATAGCGTTCAAGGGCAAAAATCCTGGCAAGTTGTCATGGTTTACTGGGTAGTAATGGTGTGCTGCTGACATTATGGTTTTCAAATCCCTAGCCTAAAAACGCTACTTGGATGAAAACAAGCAAACAGAAAAAAAATCCTGCTGATGGGCAGAGCTCACTGCTGAAAGTTGCTTATCTGATAGTGACAATGGCTGACAAAAGCAGAGTTGTCTTAAATTCGAGTTTCAAGCACCATGCATGCATAGGCTTTAGGGAAGTGGCCTTTCCTTTCTTTGCAGTTATTTTAGAAGCTAAAATACCGTAACAGTAGTTTCTGTAGCAAACCCCTGATTAAATATGCATGAAAGATTTTTTTAAAGTATGATGATGCCTTCTGTTTCCTTCTGCGTAGTTGCTGCACTTGCAGACTGAAACAGGAATTTTACTTTTTGAAGTTTGTGGGTTTTTTTTCTTGATGAAAAATTGTTGTTTTCTAGTATTGGTTCATAGGAACAGTTTCATTTCTTGAAACTTCTTACTAATTTTTATTTTTTTAAATGCTTTTTTCTGAGGCAGGCGAAAAATTTCTTTGGTGCTGCTTTGGAAACTATGACTTACCCTTAAATGAATGTCATGTATCTTTAGATAGATAGGGGCAAAATTTTTTTTTTCAGCGAAACAGAATCATCAGTGTTCCTGTTTTAACATATGCTGGCTGTTGAGATGTCTTTGGGAATAGAAAGGCTTGACATGAGTATTCAGAAAGAAAAAGGTGCAAGTATCTCGATGAAAGTTTTTAGGGTCTTTCACCACCACTCGATTAAATTTTTAGCTTGGGGATTCATGGTGGTGTGTTGTTTGGTTGATTTTTTGTTTGTTCTGATTGTGGCAAGTGCTGTAGAGATGATTTAGGAAGTTAATATTATTCACACTGACACAACGCATCTCTGGCCAGAGGTTGCCACAGCCATTGCAAAGAAAAAAAAAGCTGGGGGTTGTCTTCCTGAACAGTTCCTGAAAGTGGATACAGCACCGTTTATTTATATGGCTATAGTGCCTAGTAGTTCAAGTGATACTGTATTGGCAATGTACAAAAGTGTAACTGAACAGCATCTCTTTTTAAAATTTTTGGTACTTAGTGTGAAAAAAGGCAATACTCATGAGATAATGAGCACAAGGTAATACTATTAGGTAATAAATAAAGGTCATGGTATATTAGCTACATGCTGAAAATTTTAATCATGTCTTTTAGTCACTACAAAACTAATGGTTTTGAGGTTATAGAAGAATTATGACTGTGTATTATGACAGTCTTTTCTGCAGGGTATATCTTCCTTTGGGATCATTTAGCATGATTTTAAAATTTAGTAGTACAGTGGTCAAACTAGAAGAAGAAACTCAGCCACAGCTTGAATACTAGCTTTAGTGAAAAACTAATGAATATGTGGGAGATACAAATGTAGTACTTGAATAAAACTTAAGGCAAACTGTTACCTTATTAATGCAGTAGCTTTTGATAAATGCTGCAGCTGCTACTCCAAAATGCTAAAATACGTTATCTCACTACCTGCATGTTCTATTTATCAAAAATAGTAGTAAAATATCTAACAAATGAAAATTAAATTTACCATTTGCATGCATGACTTTTGCAACATGGCTGCAGTTAATAAAGACTATTGTCATCAGACAGCAAAATGCCATGCATCCTCTCTCTCATTCCCCCCCCAGAGTGGGATGGGGGAGAGAATTGGAAGAAAAAAAAAAGTAAAATTCATGGGTCGAAATAAAGACAGTTTAATAAGACAGAAAATAAAGGGGAAATAATAACAGCTATGGTAAAATAATTAAAATATACAAAACAAGTGATGCACAAAGCAGTTGCTCACCACCTGCCAACTGATGGCCTGACAGTCCCCGAGCAGCAGCCCCCAGACAGCTTCTCCCCAGTTTATGTACTGAGCATGACACCATATGGTCTAGAATATCTCTTTGGACAGGCTGGGTCAGCTGTCCCGGCTGTGTCCCATGCCAGCATCCTGTGCCTGCCAGCCTCCTCACTGTGGGTGGGGTGAGAAGCTAAAAAGTCCTTGACTTGGTGTAAGTCCTACTCGGCAACAACTGAAACATCAGTGAGTTATCCAAAGTATTCTCATCCTACAAAACACAACACCATACCAGCTACTATGAGAAGAATTAACACTATCCCAGCCAAAACCAGCACAACCGTTAAATAGTTATTATAGAATTACTACAATGCAAAAATTACTGCACTCCTATGAGACTACTACAACACAGTAATATTTAATAACGTTTAAGAGCAAAGAGCTCTTTCCTGGTACACCGTCGTGAGGAACTTAGGCTGTAGTAAGTTGCAGGTCTTAAGGCTGGATGCCTTAAAGATAGCTTGCTCTGCTTTTGTTTTGTTGACACTTGTTACAGAACACAGGTTAAAAGGCTGTAAGAATTTCTGTAAAATCATTATTATTGAAAAAACCCAACAATAACGTATCAACTCACTGAAAGAGAAGTGGAAATAATTGCTATATGTGTTGGAAGTTTCCAGAGCATCTGAAATTTGATCTCAGGACAACAGTAGGACTGTTTCTTCCTCAATTAGAAGGAAAATACAGGTGATATTATTTGAGCTCCATTTGCACTGTCCTTGAAACTGTCTTTTATGTCAGTTAAAACTGTCTGTGGCTGTAGCAACCTTTAAGTAAGTATCTTAGTATTATCCTGCAGTTCAGGTGAGGGTATAAAGCCAAAATGGAAGTGCTTCCTGAAAAAAAAATAAGAGGAACTTCTGTGGCTGAAAAGTAGGGGTAATATTTAACACAGATTCCCTGTGCTGCTGTCTTGCATGTTCCTTAAGGTGTGTCTGTTTCCTAGTTTTGTGTTGCTATTTACATCTGTAGGTACTTATCAATCACTTTAACTCCGGGCTGTTATACATGCAGCATCCTTCAGGCCTTCCCTCTTGCCAGTAGTAGTTCTAGATCCCAGTGTGCACTCGTAAACTCACGTGAAGCAAAACTTCTTGTGTCTTTCTAGAAAGTTTGTATGCTTTGAGGGCATCATAGTTGTTTTGAAGGCCTTTAAGCATACGATAACTATTGCTATATTGTGCCTGTTTTAATAATTGTTAATTCCATGTCTTAAATGAAAGAACTGTGCAATTACTGGTACAGAAGTTATTTGTGGATTGATTTGTGTGGGGCGGAGTACATAAATGATCTGCAACCAGAACACTGTAATTATATATTGAGAGCTCACCCATCTCTCCAAGGGCGTTCTTCAAGCTCGGGCTCCCAGCTGGAGGAAGATTAGGATTCACTCTCTTCCAGCTGCTTCTGGGGAAGAGAAGTCTGTAGTTCTGTCTAAAAAACACCTTGTGGTTGATAACAGATGGCCTCCATCTGTACACTGTGTAACCCTGGAAACCCAAGTGCTAAAAAATTACTTTGAACTTTATTCACTCGATTAGTGAACAGGTGAAGTAGCTCTTAGTAATTGAGCAAATGTAAGCAGGTCCTAAATGTTATTGCCATGGGCACCTGTGAATGGATGCGATGAGCTGATGCATTTAGCGTGGAATGGGGCTGAATGGTACCAAGAGTGGCTCTGGCAGTGTCTGGAGTCATGGCAACTTAGAGGCAAAGCTTGTCACTGTGGGAAGACATCAGATGCTGTGATGAGTACCTGTGTCAATGGATACTGCTGTGGAGGAAGTCTTTTTAACAGTGTTCTCTGACACAATTTCAGCAGAAGCTGAGTATAGGATAACAGATTAAAACGGAGGAGACTAGTCCAATACGGTGGCTGGATCCCTGTTGTCAGTCCTTTCTGTCCGGTAGATTATTGACAGATATGGAATGACATCTCTCTGAAGTTTGGTTAATAAAGGAATTGTATTTACTACAGAGCTTTAAAGGCTAGTCAGACAGGGAGGAGAGTGGATGATGGAGAATGTTGATAAAGAAACAACAGTTTGATTCCAGTGTTGGCTTTGTTATACAGGAAGGGAAGAAACAGCAGAGAGAATGAGACAGGTCATTCTGTCCCTGCTTTTCTCCTAGTTTCCCAGCAATTTCATCTCAAGTTGTAATGGTGGTGGAAAAAACAGTTAAAAAGCAATAGTTATTAAATGAAGTACTGCCATTGTAGTTGAAAAATAGGTTCCATGTTCTTAAAATTTTAAATTCAAACATTCAGTCAACAAAATCTGGTGAACAAACACTATGTGTGACAGACTGCTGAGTCCTTCAGTCTTTGTGAAGTAGGTGGGTATTTACTTGTTCAAGGATTTCAAACTGCATTTATCCTAGTGAGTTAAGTCATGTTGGCCTCTAGTTCACCTGTTTAGGTTTCCTTTGTATTTCGTGTGTAAATCTGACTTAATTTTTCTGTCCTCGCCAGTATTTTTCTGACTGTATGAGCACCTTTCCTTTGAGCAGCTACTAATACTGCTTCTGGCATTGGATGAGAAGTTGTAACTTACTGCTTGTTTCATTGTTCAAGAATCTGGCAGTCTCCCCATTGTTACTGCTATTGTGGTAAATCTGGACTTGTAGTGAGATGGAAAAGAAAGGAGGGAGAAGGGTGTCCAAGAAGAATGACTCTTGAGTAGGAAACAGAATCCCATTTGTAATATATTTGCTTGTTTTGAGGTACTTTTGAAAGTCAGTTAACCAGTCTGTGGACTTATTCATGAACAACTTCTGGTTTGAAAATACAGAATCTTCCAAACGTGTTTCTGTGAAGACTTACGAATTACTAAAACTTTTAATTACCAGTACCTCTATTAGTTCACTGTATTTCAGAAAACTGAATAGAACAAATTATGGGTCTTGGTACAAAGTTAAATGCCTGCACAAGTGCTATTAAAAATATGAGACTGGACCCCTTCATTTCCTAGAATCTTTGCTCGTTTTTGAACCTTTAGCAGTAAGCTGAGTCACCATTCTATCTCCACTTATCAGTGTGTAAAATGAAAATTTTGTCAAAACTAAAGGTGTTCTGAATTATAAAAGAAGTTACCAGTTCTACGCATTTCTCCCCATTTCTGTTGAACTGTCCCATCTAATCTTAAAAGTCCAGAAAAACTGGTGTCAGATACAGCCTTTAGATGAGTGTTTGTATAGGTTTGACGTAATTTAGAATTCATGAACAGTATACAGCTTCTCCCAGGCATTAGGTTTCTCCTCAGTCTTTGAGACTCAGTTCTGGATATTTAGTAATGAGCGTTCTGATTGTAGTGTTGGATCTCTGAACTTGTCTGGACTAACAGTGAATTTCTTGAAGGTGTGCATGGAAGGAAAGAAAGTAATTCTGCTGCTGAGCATTGCAATGACTGAGCTTCAGAAGCTGCTAATCATTAAGCTGCATGCAAAATATTTAGTGCAATCTCAGGAACAAGTAGATGCACTTGCTTTGTGCTGCCACCAATTGTTTTTTTTTTCTTCAAAATATGCAACCATGAAATGTTCTGACTGACTTCACTTGGCTTTGCAAATTCAAGATACCTTTGTATGGGTGGTCTCTCAGCAACAGACCTGTTTGGAAAAGCTTTTATCTGCATGTGTTTGGGGTTTTGCCACACTTGCTGTATAAGGCTGCCCAGGTGAGAATGGTCTGTGTCTCTGCAGACAGTGCAGGGAGAGAGAATAGCGTGGAATGACTATGGGTCAAGAACATGGGACTTGGGTAAATCTTACTGTCAAGAGTTTATACTGAGCAGTGAATCTTGATAGTGAAGACTTATGTGTAGAATGCTTCTTTTGTTCTCTTCATTTTGTGCTCAAAGTGGTGAAGTTTCAAAAACTAAGTAGGATTTGGTTTCATAGTTGAACTTGTTGCGGGTATCCTGGGTAAACTACAAGTAGCAGCCTTGAATCAGGTAGAGATCTGTAATGTGCATGAAATGCTCATTGACAGTTCCTTTTGTGTCTTCTCTGGTATCATGTTTATGTGGGGCCCTGCATTCTGTTAAATACTTTTTTACATTTTCTAACGGAAGTCTTTTCCATTCTTACAGGGATGCTGCTAATCTTGAAGTAAAGCAGTGTACAATATTTAAAGATAGAATAATTACCTATACGCATAGACATTACTTAGATGTTAACAAAAATCTCATCCCCAAAGTAACTTTGTTTCTAGAAATCAAAGTCAATGTTGAAGTTCCTTACTTTTTGTGATAATCAAAGTATTGTGGAATGCGAGGTTTTTTTCAGTGAGAGGAATTAAGATTTTAGCTTGCTCTTGATTCGAGGGGTGTGTCTTCCTTTAGCAGCTGTGGAAGTCTGTGACTTCTTAGAAATATCTTTTGATCTCAAATAGAGTAAAATAATCTGTCACTCCCAAGACAGCATCCTATATTTTCTTGAAAATTATGAGGCTGGAACAAAATGTAGGTGAGAGCTCACAGGATATAACTTTGGGTAAAGAAAACTTCAGTAACTTGAACTGCTAGGTTCCTGAATCAATGGCAAGTGAAGGGAGTTTATACTGCAGAGAAAGAAATTGGAGCCTCTCTTTCCCCTCACCACCCTGAGTTTGCAGTCAGGAAGTCTTGGCATGTGATTCTGATTGTGACTAACAAATCTTGAGTCCTTTTAATCCTCTGATTAGAGGACTTGTTAGTTCTGGGACTAACAATTGACTGTCTAAGCATTTCCCGTTGACATTCTGTGAAGTTTTTACCTTGTGCATGTCTGATAGTAAGATAATTTCTTCGGTTTGAATGCCAGCCCCAGATAATACTCACCTTGCTTTTTTGCATTGGTTTCCAGATGTCAATAATCACTGCATAAAATTCAGCCTGTAGATACCTCACTAATATCCAAGCTATTGGCCTTTGCACTTGACTCTACTCTTGCAGCAGCATTTCAGATTTTCTCTCCGTTGTATTAGTCCTTCCTCAAACGGCAGCACCTATTTTAAATGTCCTTTAATTTTTCTATTTAAATGACCCTATATGTTTCTCTTAAGAAGAGGTATGTATTTCATGCTTGTTCCTTTCTTCTGTATGCTATTTTATCTTTTCTCCCTTATATTTGTTTTAATGTTGTCTCATGTTTTAGGCCATCATTTTGCCATATAAATATGCTTCTTCCTTTCAAGTGAGATTCAACAAGTGAATTGGAGACAATATCCATTTACAGAGACAAACACACATACGTGTGTTATGGTAATAGCTTTTCTTGGGTGTATTTAAATATATTTAGCATTGTTTTCTTGAGTAAAAACAGTATTTTAAGAGATTTCTGTTTTTACTCTAAGTTGCTTCATACTTTTTCTTCACCATACTGTCGGAAGGGAACATTGAGTTGAGATGTGGTAACTTATATAGAAGAAGGGTTAGTTATTAGTCATTGCTGCTACAAGTTGATATTATTGAATAGTATTTTCTAAATTCTGCAGTTTTCTCTATATAAAGCAAAAAAGTCCACACAATTTGTAAAATTACTTTGACAATATGAAATTCATTGGCTCTGATTTTGAGGCATGGAACTGAAGCAGTTTTCCTCTCCAGCCACTGATCCAAAAGGCATGGAATCCAGCCTTTGTGATGCCCTGCTCACTGAAACATGTTTCCTCATGTTTAAAATATTTTTTTTGTGTGTGGTGTAGGTTGTACTTTCCCTCTGTCTTTTCTGGTTCATCTGCTCTTGCCAGGAGCTTCAGCTTTTGAGGGAGACTTTTGTGACAGAATGGGCTATTTGAAATGAGGAGTAATGATTTGTCACTTGCTCAGAAATAGACGCACAAAAAAGCATTACCTAGTGTGAATTCTCGGAAGCCATCTACCATTGCTCCTAGGAGGCTTCACATTCGAGGGATCTTAAAGAGCAAAGCAAAAAAAAGTTGGTGTGAGCGTATGTGTTTCTTTTATGCTGGTTTAAATTCTATACCCACTCGATTCCAACCACAGCCACTATGACTACCGGAAGGGTATATGTGATGATGAGACTAAGACAGTCATGGTATCTAGTGAGCCCCAGATGGTATTAAAATGTCTGTAAAGTGCTTTAACATTACTGACAAGTGACCATTGTGACACCGTGGCCTGCAGACTTGGCTGTGAGTTCTGAGGCGTTTCCTAACCTCACTTTTCCTAAATTAAGAAGACTACAAAGCAGATGGGTTGGCCAAAACTGAGATTGTAGAATTACTACACACACACACTTTTTCCATAGGCACTTCTCTGTAGTCGCCTTTAGGAGAGCGTACAGTCTGTGAATCTTTAAGGCACATTTGGTTTCTAGAAACCCTTTGTATAGTAACAACATGTGCTGAGAGGCTGGCAGGCTGTAAGACACTGTCAGCCCCGATTTGTTCTGGCTCCCTCCCTCACTGAATCTGGTGACATCACACAGATAGATGTGCTTGTGAGCAAAACAGCAGAAGGAGTTGAATGTCTGCCAAAAATTTGCAGTATGAAACGGAGCTGCCTGCTTCCAGTCTTGTTTTCACGAATCTTTCATTGTGTGCTTGCATTTTTCACTTGCCAGGATGTTCTTTGCGGAACAAACACAGCAGCAGTGAAATCTCTCCATGCTTAGCATAACAGTCTCACACAGAGGCTTTGGAGGAGTAGCCTGATCCCTACGTTCAAAATTGTTCCAATTTAATGAATTATTCTAAAACATTTTGAATTCTAGTAGAGCCTTCCCCTAAACTGTAGATGTTTTGGGTTTTTTTTTAAAAGTGATAAAGTGTTTGCTTGCAGCTTGCCAGGGGTGGTAAATAGAGGAAACACTGAAGCTGTGGAGGATAGTCTTTCATCTGGCTCTTCCAAACCTAGACAGTGTTTACATCTGGGCATCCAAATTTGAAGGACTGTAGGGATGAACAGGGTATGCACAAATACTGGCTCGAACAGATAAGAAAGACTATCTTAGGCTGTTGACTGTCTGTAAAACTCTATTTGATGAAATAAATTGCTCGTGAACTTCCTGCAGAGGATATGTGAAATAATCTTATTTCTCCCCTGAAAAGTTGCATGAATGTTGCAGCTTTCCTTTCAAAAGGCAGAAAGTAAAAGTAGTTCCTGAAATCTTGAATCCAGAGAAATTAAAGCACTGACTGACCCTTCCTACACAGGGTTTTTTTCCCCAGTAAACCTCTTACTGACTGGAAGCAGCTAACTGTCTGGCACCTAGAGTCCAGTCATGAACAAAAAGAGAACAATTTGTGTACAGAAGATTCCTCTCTGTTAAAAGAGGATGGGGAATCCCTGCATAGCTGATTTCAGCTGATGTTGCTGGGGTGACTATGGCTGGAAAGATACTGCCTGTGGGCAGTGAAGATGCTAGCTTCCCCTTCCCATTTGGATATTAATGATTAGTATGCTTGGCATAACTATCTACAGTGTGTCTTGTTTTCTCTGTTTCTCAAAAGGAGCAGAAACTGCAATCCTTCAATTAACTAATCCTGTGAACGTATTCCAAACTGAAGTAGTTTGATGGGCAGGTGATTTCATACTAGTTTATACTTCAGCATCATTTGGGATTTCCCCAAAGGCTAATATAAATACTTGTGTTCTAAATGAGGAATGTCAGGCTTTCTTTCCTGTTGTGTGGCTTAATTTTGAAACAGCAGATTTCCTAAGGTGTTCAGATTGTTTCCATCTAGTGGGTGCTTTAAGGACCACATCTCAGACTGAAAGTGTACCGTGTGTGCTCTGTCTGTACACTGAGCAAAAGGTAGAGATTTCAAATTTTCAGTTTCTGTGTTACAGTAATGTAAACAAATTGATATTTGATTTATTTACTGATTCCTGCAAGAAGCTATTCTGGATACAGCTTTTGCTTTGGCTTAGGCAGAGTAAAGGTGCTTGAAGTTTTTCTGGTACGGGCTTCCATGCAATAATTAACAGTACACACATATGTACCTGCAGAATAGATTCTGAAAAGGTATGTGTGAAATCACTAACTGTAACTTGATACAGCTATACAAAGAATGTTTCTCAGAACTTGCCGTAATCTAATGTTATTCCCATTTCCAGTGTTTTAAATGTGGTTTCAGCATATTTTTATTGTACTTTTAAATTAAATTTTGTGTACATCTTTTCTCTGGAAACTATAAATCACAGGATTTAAATGCAGAAGTGGATTAGAAATAATTTGCTAGATCATGAAATCCAGTACTTAATGTTAAATTAGGCCATCCTTTCACTCTTATTAGTTGACTGAGTACCACTTTAAAACAATTATTGCAGTTGCTACATCTTAGATGAGGCTGTTGTAGAGTGTCAGTCCTTAAGTTTAAAAATGTACTGCTTATTTCTGGCCAAATGTATTGTTGGCTAGTTCATATCTATTGGTTACTTTGCTAGTGCTGTGCCTCATATTAAAAGCATATTTTTCGCTACACAATGTTTAACTCCCCCCATAACTTTTTCACAGAGAGCACACCTTTTTATCTGCTTGTGATTGCTAAATAGCATACTCACATAATTTTTTGCAGGAAGATTTTTATTTTCGTTTTTCATAACAGTGTTAACAGTTGTACAGATTTTGTTCTTTGGAGTATTAACTTCTATTCAGTCAGTGCTGTATTGAATGTGAGAACCAAGTAAAATCTTTGAGACATGATGTGTATTACATCACATTTATGTGATATATATAAACGTCTGTGTCATTTTGTGTATTACAGTTTGCTCCCTTGAGATACCCAGTGCTCTTACTCTCTGTTCTCCTCACAGCCGGTTGCTGAACCAATTCCAATTTGCAGTTTCTGCCTTGGTACAAAAGAGCAAAATCGGGAGAAGAAACCTGAAGAGCTCATCTCTTGTGCTGACTGTGGCAACAGTGGTAGGTGACCATTTACAGGGCTGCTGGTACTGTCCCTTCCCTTGAGACAGAAGAGCCCACACACTGCCTGGTGCTGCCCAATGCACAGAGGGAGTATGCATCTAGTAAGAATCTTACCACTTAAGACAGAGAAGTCTGGTGTAGTCACTCCTGCTGACCCAGACGTGAGGAATATGCTTCTGTGGCATACAGTACAGCTAGTTCATACAATACAACTGAATCTTAGGCTCCCAGAGGGGAGACAGCTAAGTTAACCTAGCACAAATAATTCATTTGGCTCCTGGAAGGTTTTTTTTTAAAATGTGGCAATGAAGACCAGTTTCACCATGTTTCTCAATTCAATTATGAAGAATTACCTTTGTGTTCTTTTGTATGTGGGCCTGCCATTTGCTATCTAGGGTACTGGTTTGTGTTATAAGTAGGTAAGAATAGAAGCACCTAAAAATAGGAGTATCTGGACAACCAAAATTCTGCATGGTAATACATAATTGATAAAGTTGTCTCTCTGTGAGCTATCTATGACCATCAACAGAAGTATAATGATTTTACCAGTAAAGTGTTCTCCTTTTTCTCCAGGTCATCCGTCCTGTTTGAAGTTCTCTCCAGAGCTGACAGTTCGAGTGAAAGCCTTGCGGTGGCAGTGTATTGAATGCAAAACGTGCAGCTCCTGTAGAGATCAAGGGAAAAATGCTGTGAGTATAGTGGAGTATGGATTGAATGAAGATGATGCCAGTTTGTTGGCTGTTACGTTAAACTACAAAATAAAATTATTTTAGAGACAAATATCTCTAGATTTTATTTTAGTCTGGTAGTCTTTCTGAGACCTGCGAAATACCTTGAATTGTTCGTAGTGTAAAATTATGTGCCTGTCCTCTGAAATTAATGGAGGGCTTGATGCTGATGCACATATAAAGAGAGATTATGTGTCTTCAACAGGATAACATGCTATTTTGTGACTCCTGTGACCGTGGCTTTCACATGGAATGCTGTGATCCTCCTCTTACCAGGATGCCAAAAGGTGAGGACTTTGTGGTGAAAAGGATAATTTAAGATGGTGTTGGAAGAGATCAGTGGGCAGGCAGAGCTTCCACTTATTTGGTCCTCTTTTAGCTACATATAGCTCATTTTTGTATGGAATTATCTTTCAAGTATTAGAAACCAAAGAAGGTTCAGAACTTCACATCCAGGTTTTTCACTGTCTCCTGTTCCCTGTACATTACTCTCTGTGAAGGGTTTTGAAAAAAAATTCTTGATGTTTGAAGGAATAGAAGTGATCCCTACAGATTAAGATGATCAGCTTTCATTTGCATGAATAGCCTTGTACAAAAGAAAGAGATAACATCTATGTTTTTGAAGTGATATCCATTTGGACAGTAGAGTATTCTGGACAAGTGAACTTCTCTTTCCAATCAGAAAGCAGATTATGTATGGAAGATTCTTCCTTGGTAGTTAGAAGAAAACTTTTGTGTGTAAGATAGTTGGAAGTAGTATAGAAGTGAGCAGATAATGGGATAATTAACCATTAAATCAAGGTTTTCTGATGATATGCTGCCGATTAAGGAGACTTCCTTTGGGTTTGTAACTCTGTGGGGGCTGGGGAGTATTAACAGGACTTGAGTTCAGATTGTTGAAGCATGCACATAATTCTTCTTGCACGTATATGTGATAATCAGTGCCTTTGGTACTGTTCCTACCCTTAATCTCAGAAGGCCTGTGGACTGTATTTCTCCCTTTTGTCCTATATAGATGTCTCTTGCATTCGGTGATGGGGACTTGTGTCTTATAGGTATGTGGATATGTCAAATATGTCGACCACGGAAGAAAGGAAGAAAACTTTTACAGAAGAAGGCAGCACAGATAAAAAGACGCTATGCTAACCCAATAGGACGTCCCAAAAACAGGTTAAAGAATCAAAATACAGCGTAAGTCTCTATAAGGAAAAGGAAGATGTGAGATTCCGTAGGACAGTGGGTATTTCTGAAGTCTCTTGTCTACTTCGTGAGAATTTTTCTTTTACAATTAAGAGCTGTTCATTATTCTTTACTACAAATTTCCTGAAAAGGGCTGTGAAAGACTAGAAGTAACCTTAGTGCTTCTTTTGGCCAAGATTTTTGACTCTTTGTAGTAATTTACTGTTTATTTTTGAACTATTCCTTATAGTCAAATTCCTGAATTTTCCTGTTCATGTAATCTTTTTTGCTGGATGGCTCCTTCTTCCAGCATAATTGCCTTGCTTTACATTTCCCAAGAACCTTGTTTAAAGAAATTAAGTAATCACAAGAAAGCATATGAGATTGTTTGACGTGTATTTAAACTGACACTGCTGCCAGAAAATATTTGTCCGCTTTCTGCTTCCATTCCACGTGTTTCTACATTTGTGGAGAACTCCATTGTGCTGAGACAGATTGTGTTGCTGCAGCCTTGTCATGGTTGTTGTGGGGCAACTATCTAGTTGTCAGGGAATTGGATTTGGCTGGGCAGGAATTCTTTGGAGAACTGTTCAGCCAAAGCAATTTCCTTGAATTAAGATTGCTGTACAGTGCTGTTTGTGATGCAGCACTATGGACTCTTCAGGATGCAAAACAGTGAAGGAGCATGTCACAAGAACTTCTGTTTTGGATATCAAATCAGCTTAAAAAAACAGTGGAACCACCACTTGATTCTAACCAATAGCACCAGAGGATGTTCTGGAAAACAACCTTACAAAATTTAATGCTTCTAAAAACAGAGGGAGTGTCTGTATTAAACATGATATTTTCTTTCAGTCAGTACAATAACTTTGCATAGAAGAACTCTCAGTATAATTCAGAGGAACTAAAGGAAAACTAGCTATCTGCTTCTACTCTTTTGTCCCTTTTAACTATTATTTCATGATTGATTCACAGGTTTTTTTGCCTTTGTTCCATCATTTCACTTGCAAAATATATCAGAATAGTGCAAAGATCTATAGTTTGTCTTCTTGGGGAAAAGCTGCCTACTTCTATCCTCCATAGCTGAAAGGACTGTAGCTAAAAATAGTCAGTCAGTCTACGGCACTCCTTCTGAGAAGTTATCTCACAGAATCATAGGATCATTTAGGTTGGAAAAGACCTCTAAGATCATCGAGTCCAGTCATTAACCCAGCATCACTGTGTTCACCACTACCCATACCCCACATCCAGACACCTTTTGATACTTCCATCTCAACAGAGTTTTGGAATTTGCAGTCTTAAAGATGGCAGCTGGTTGGAGAGCAACGCTGTTTTCAGCTAAGGTGACCATCAGTGGTGTAGGTTCTTAGCTACTAGGTGCATCCTTCATGTATTAACATTCTGTGAAATTCCTACAACAATTTCCTATCAGTACGAGAACTATGGCAAATGACAAGTGTAAATGTTTAAGGATTGCGTAAATTGAAGCCTTCTGTGCAATGTATTCATTTTGGTTACTGATTTTAAAATTTACTGTTGTTAAATTTGGTGAAAATCTATTGTTTATACTCAAATTAGTTTGACATAATGTTCAATGTAGAGAAAAATAGTGCAGTACTTCTACTGAGATGTTTAAATCCTGGCTCCTCTAGGGTACGCAGACTCTTGATGACTCCTGTATTATTAAATTCTTCAGCTCACGTTCTGTGTGGCTGATAAATATGTTAGAGAAGATGGTAGACCACCTTACCACATCTTCTGACCGTATCTTTCCCCTTCTCATCTTTTAGATCAAAAGGTCCTTTCAGCAAAGTTCGCACTGGTCCTGGTCGGGGTCGGAAGCGTAAGATCGCTCTGTCCAGCCAGTCAGCATCATCAGAAGGAGGATACCTGGAGCAGGCAGATGTCTTGGACTTCTGCAGAGATGGCAGCAACACCTTGAAGTTTAACAAGAAAACCAAAGGGCTTATAGATGGCCTTACTAAATTCTTCACTCCCTCCCCTGATGGACGAAAAGCTCGAGGAGAAGTGGTAGACTATTCTCAGCAGTATAGGATCAGGAAAAAGGGTACCAGGAAATCTAGCACTTCAGAATGGCCCACAGGTAAAGATCTTTCACCCTGCCAATGTAAGTATCCTGTATACCAAGCAAGTGTTCAAAGGCTAGGATGTTGAAGTGACTGGAATTGTTAGAGGCTGGAAACTTTGAGCTGAAAGTTAACACTGAAATGCACTTACCTTTGGTGCATTGAGGTAGAGTACGAGCTGGAAAAAGGAAGTGATCCTAGAGACCTTAGCCTCTTTAGATATGATGGCAAGGTGTGATGAGGGGTTAAATGATTACGGTGAGGTAGAATGCCCATTGGTAAGGAGGTGCTTGCAGACAGCCCTAGGAAATGGGCTAAATAATGTCACATTGGAAAGAAATTACATAGGCAGCGGTTCATGAGAATTAAGAGCAGCAAGGTAGAAGTATGAAATGGAAAATAAATAACTAAAGCCAGTCGGATAGACCCATGAGTTTCCAATCTATGGATGCGTGCAAATGTTTCCTAATTTTCTCAGCCGTACAGGAGCCTGTTTGTGTGGCTTGGCATCTTCTTGCTGAAAACTATCCCTTCCCTTTAGAGTGCAGTTCTGCTTTCCTTGGTTTTTTTTGCTTTTCTAGCTTAAGATATTATCTATGACTGGACCTTTATTTAATTTCTGTATTCAGATATTTACAGTTTTGTTGAATGGTTCTGAGTTGTTCCTGAGCAGGCAGTGGAAAATATTCCACAATAAAATACTATATTTACAGCTTTAGAATAGTTATCTGCATTGACCTGGCTGGTGCTGGAAGAACAGCAACGTGACTTAATGCTTTGGGAGTGAGGTGAAGTGCATAGAGGGTTTTGTTGGATTTTTTGTTTGGGTTTCTTTGTTTGTTTTTGTTGAAGGGGTATTTCTAAGGTGATAAATGCAGGTGTCCTGGTTTTGGTTTTACCAGATATGGCATGTAAATAGTTGTGATCCTTGTTTGTGAAAAGCAGGCTTAGTGGTAAGCCATTGATGCCTTCATGGTACTATGACTATCTAGGTGGCGACATTTGGACCTGCTTAAATATAGGACAGTACTACTTACATGGTCCCAAATCTAGAACCTGTTCTTCCTTTGTGGTCCCAAATCTGAACAGAAAATCCCATCAAAAAAAATCTGGCACAGTGTGTGAATACAGCCAGATGTTGTTTGTCACTGCACTAAAAGCAAATACTCTTGTAAATGTAGGTGAAGACAATTTTCTCTCTCATTTACAGACAATCAGGATGGCTGGGATGGAAAACAAGAAACGGAGGAGCGTTTTTTTGGAAGCCAGGATGTGTTAAATGAAAAAGACATGGAGTTGTTTCGAGATATTCAGGAACAAGCGCTGCAGGTAAAGTTAAATTGTCAGTGTCTGGCAGTAAGTACCAAATCTGTGAAAGACATTTAAACAAATACAAAGCCACCACCCCAGCAACAAAATAACAACAAGAAATGCAGACTTCAGATGAGTCAGTCTGTCACAGAAGCTAATGTGCTTGGTTTCTGCTGCTTGAAAATTATGGACAACTGACCTCAAGAGAGCTGAAGGATAACATAAAAGGGAGTGTGAGTGGTTAAGGTGGCTAAAAAACCTTGAGGTCTGTGGCTTTAGTCCTGTCAGAACTGTTAAATAGCTGGTAAAACATGTGGACTGTGAAAACAATAAAATGTGGGATGGTTTGCTAGCAGCATGGGTCACATAGAGTCTCAGAGTAGTTAAAGCATTCTTTTTCTGGGTACTTTAACTCCTTATGGAGCAGGGTAGAGCATGTGTCTGTATACACATTGACAGATGTTTGCCAATAGAGGTTGCTGTTCCTTTTCATCTAGAGCTCCACAGATGTGGATGCCTAGGATTAGATCCTGAGGTGACTTTTGCCTATACCAGTCCCACTTAAGAAGCTTAGCAAGATACTAATTTGGAATGTTAACTTTTCAGTGTTAACTTTTTAAACTGTCCTGGGTACAGCTGTCTCATTCTGCTAGGATAAATTTGCATATAGGTAATTCACTGGTACTCGTCCCATTAGCTGCTGACCTCCAGCATGAAAAATTCTCATTTGTTAATAACTTCAGTCTGGGTGGTTCATATTATAATGCAAGGCAAGTGGGAATATTTAGATTTCTATAATTCTGTGAGTGACAGTCTTTTGAGATAAAATCTTCATGAGCTGAGAAAGCATTTGTTTTCTTTTAAAGTAGAGCATTTAGTATCCTTATTTTTAGTTGCTATAAAATATAGTTACTATCAGAGGGACAGGGGAAATAAAGGTTGTATAAGTAGTTTAAAAATACTCTATTTTCTATTTTTCTCTTCTTCTAATAAATGTGAGGTTTTTCCTTAATTCTTCAGCAGTTGTGATGATAAGCAGATAGCCACATCCTGAATATTGGTTTGGTAGCTGCTATGGTCACAGTAGTGCATCTAGTCTCAGAGCTGGGAAGACACTGATGTGTGATGTTAAATACTTGCATGTTCTAGTTTTTAACTTCAGGAGCAGTTTATATGTTTCTGTTCTTCACTACTGAAATAACAAGAAAGAAAATTACGATGAGATTCAAAAAAGATTGTATTAAACTTTGCTGTGTACTAATTTGCATTTGAAACTATGGCATGCAACACTGTGAATGGTAGTGGAGATACGTGGTATGATAATGTTTATTAATTCTTTCTTTTTGTGAATCATGTGGTTGCTTGAAGTGTGACTGGTACTGGTTTTTAGTGTCAGAGAGCAACATCTGCATCTTCCTAATTATCTGGGAGTTTGAGCAGAATGGACTGTGTAGATGAAAATGTTTTAATTTATTTAATCTTAGAAGTCTTTCACTTGAAAATTTATGAAAACTTGTTTTTTTTTTTACCCTTGCATAGAAAGTAGGGGTGACTGGGCCTCCTGATCCGCAAGTCCGCTGCCCTTCTGTTATCGAATTTGGCAAGTACGAAATCCAGACCTGGTACTCCTCCCCGTATCCACAGGAGTACTCGAGGTAGGACTCTTCTTTGTTCTTCTTTGGTGTTTATGGGAAAACTGTACTCGAGCAGGCATAGAAATCTGGTGGTTTCTACATTTTGGTGTCTGAAAGATTGTTCTGCTGTGCTGCACATATAGTTGCTTTGCTGTTCTCTTGCTTAAGAACTTTGCAAATTGTCTAAACTGCAAACTCTTTTAACTTTATTCAGAAAGAGGAATGACTTACAAGGGCTATAGCTAGAGGAAGAAAATTAAATGAAACTCTTTTTTCTGCCATTTAATAAGAACATGTGGTCTGTCATGAGGAATTACTCTAGCTGTACAAAGACATTCCTGCCCAAGCTAGGGTATATAAATGGAGTTAAATCACAAGAATTTTGGGAAACATGCATTCCAGTCGTTCATGTCAGTGTAGTATGTAAAACGGTTTTAAAGCAGATGGATAGGTGGTGATGTGACCCATCACTCAAGGGTATGTACATACAGCTGGGATGTCGGCTGTGATGATGAGGGAAAGAAAGGAATAGGAACTATTTATCTCATCCATCCTAGCATCATTAGTGCAAAACTGGGAGGGGTTACTGTTTTTTTCCTAGGATTTTAATCTATTTCTTCTGGCATAAGTTAATAATGTAAATGTAATTATGCAGGACATTAAGGGCTGTTTTTAAAAACGCGTTTGTTACAGAGTAAGTGTCATGACTTTAACTATGGTAAGGTGGTTTTGCCCTCATTAGCACATACACAAGGTCAGTGTGTATTGGGTTTGTTCTTACCAAGTTCTCTATCAACAGGAGTGAGGAATTTTGTATAAAAGTCTCTGCCTTCAGTCTCTGATCTTTCTCTGTCTTTGCTTACAGGCTACCGAAGTTGTACCTTTGTGAATTCTGTCTAAAATATATGAAAAGCAGGACTATTCTCCAACAGCATATGAAAAAATGTGGCTGGTTTCATCCTCCAGCCAATGAAATTTACAGAAAAAATAATATATCAGTCTTTGAGGTAAGTTAGAAAATGAAGCCGCTCACTTTTCTCTGTAAAATAGGGTCTTCAGCACCTAATCACATGATAAATTTTTCGTAGTCCTAAAAATCTTCATTCTTGAAACACTTAAGTTTCCAAGAGTGAAGAACAACAAGCAAGCATCCAGTAGGAACTGACCTTGTGTACAGATTATTCATCCGTAAAACACAGAAGACTCACTTTGTAAAAATCTGGTTTTTATATTTTGCGAAAATTAATTTTAAGTTGTCTCTTAAGCTACTGAATGTGACAGTGACTTGGTCACAGCCTTTATTCTGTGTAAGTTTTAAGTCCCTTGAGATGCTGCCTGTGACAGAGAAGTCTCTCACGTTAAGACGTTTCAAATGTGTGGGGATACTCAGGTGAAGCATGTCCTTGCATAACAGCAAATGGAGTGACAGAACTTCTCCTCATGTCTCTAAGGTTGATGGCAATGTCAGCACTATCTACTGCCAGAATTTGTGCTTGTTAGCTAAACTCTTCTTGGACCACAAGACTCTCTATTACGATGTGGAGCCATTTCTTTTCTATGTGCTGACACAGAATGATGTTAAGGGCTGTCACCTTGTTGGCTACTTTTCCAAGGTAAGTATTTGGGTACGAATTGTTTGGTATGGTGAGCAGTGCTGCTTTGGATTCTTTAAATTGTTGTAAAAGTTGTAACTTATGCTCTTGCATTTTATATAATAAATTATGTAACACAGGTATAGACAGCTGCTGCAACCAGGTTTTATTTCTATTACATTTGGAGACCACTTGGGTTAGTAAACTCAAGTTTCCTTTAATATTGAATAGCATATACTTGCTAAGGAACTTGCACTGCAGCTAATGGTTAAAAAAAACTTTTCAAATTACTTCCTGCTCTTGGTGGAGATGGGGTAGTACTGTTTGTGAGATAGAGCTGCTTGGTAATTCTGTTTCTCACCCTTTGTTCTGTATATACATTGTTTTCCAAACAAGTTTGGCAACTTTGCACCTGATTTGAAGCCTTTTATTTTTTTGAGGGAACAGGGCCATGATTTCAGATAGGACTTGTCTTAAGATTTTTATCCTTAATAATTTCAATTATTTTTAAGTAGTTTTATTTGAAGCTTTTTTTTTTTAGTATTCAGAACAGCAGATTTGAGACTGGATTTTAGTATCTTATGCTTGTAATGTTTAAGGATTCACTGGAATGTTGCAATCTTTTGTAATGAATTTAGCTGCCTTCAGATTTATTCTTAGAATTCATCTTCTCTGCAGTCCATGTTCTTTACTGTATACTATCTAAGCAGAGGGTGATGTCAAATTTTCATTCTTTGTGCTTTTCTTAACTGAAATAATGGTAGAGTTTTAATATTGTCTCTTTGAAGTCTTTCCTTGGCTTTATTGTTCCTCAGAAACTTTGACTGTGGCTTCCTGGCTCACTTTTTGCTGTAGAACTACTTTTACAGAACAACTTACAACTTCTGCTGTTTCTTGCTGATCTGTTTTTTCAATATGATGCTTTTTTTTCCAACAGGAAAAGCACTGCCAACAGAAGTACAATGTTTCCTGTATAATGATTCTTCCACAATACCAGCGAAAGGGCTATGGCAGGTTCCTAATTGACTTCAGTAAGGAACTTTTTCTTCACTTTTTTTTAGTCTGTCTTTTCATATTTTAAAGGACTTAACAGTAGAAGTGGATATTTTTCAAATTAAAACACATCTCAGGACAAAGGCTTCTGAAGCTCACAAAATCATCTGAACTTCACAGTTTATTCATTTTTTGGAACTTCAGTTCTAAAGACAAAATCGATCATTTTTCCTTTGATTCCCATGTTTTCTGTGTATGCAACTTAAGGTAGAAACTGAAGGCATGTGTCAGTATAGTGATTTTAGCCAAAGCTTGTCTTGTGCGTTTAGTTCCTTACACAGAAAGCCAGCTGTAAGACCGCATGCTCTGTGGAAATCTTCAGCAGCTTGAGTAGGTGAATGAGTGTCTCAAGCAGAAATGTCTTACATTTTAATTTAACTTTGAGAGCAACAAAACCAGACATACTTAAGCTCTGAATACTCAAGAAATTCTCAGATTCCTACATGTATCTTAGCAAGGTCATAGGAAACTTCCCCCTAACTATACATTGTTTATTATGCCTACAGCAATTGAATACAGCCCTCCCTGCGGACATACAAATTTTAGAGTTAATGTTAATGTTATGGTAGAGCAACAGTGAGAAGGCACATTTGTCATCTTCGTCCATCCACCCCTCTTTGTCTCACTAGGTAGAATATAACCTCTCGGCCTTTATTGAACCTGTGCAACGTTATCACAGTCTTAAATTAATGAAATCTCTGCAAATAGAGCTTGGTACTCTCCAGTATGGTCGTGAAGTTTGACAGAAGAGAATTTTCAAGAAAATTTTTAGTCATATTAGTTTTAAGAGTATGTTTTTCCTCTGTCATTTCCAAAATTGCTATTGCAATTGTGCTTCAGGCTTGGTGTAGTTTCTAGGTAGGTACCTGCTGCCATCTCGTGGCATTGCCATAGTCAGTGTCTGATGGCAGCAGAGCTCAGAAATCTCATACTCGATCATTGAATAACGGGAGTTTAAACAAACAGATAAAAAATTGGCCCGACACCTCTAAGTATCTGTCAGAGTTCTCATCTACATCTTGTAGGCAGCACTAAGCTATTGTATGAGGCCTTTGTAGAAGTTGGGGTGGAAACAGAAGCTAATGTTTTGAAACCTTTTTTATTGTGTTTCTTTAGGCTATTTGCTTTCAAAGCGTGAGGGTCAAGCAGGATCACCAGAGAAGCCCCTGTCAGACCTGGGGCGCCTGTCATATATGGCTTACTGGAAAAGTGTAATATTGGAGTGCCTTTATCATCAACGTGACAAGCAATTAAGCATCAAGAAATTGAGTAAGCTGACTGGAATCTGCCCTCAAGATATCACTTCCACTCTGCATCACCTACGAATGCTTGACTTCCGTAGTGATCAGTGAGTACAGGAGTCCTGTTGTAATCCCACATACCTTCAGATGTATTTCATTGAAATTTAATGGTGTTTGAAGACAAGTCACATCTTGGTACTCATGTGCAATGCAAGAATCATTCAGTGCCAAAGCTGGCTCAGATGTCCAGCTGTGTAGCACTGTAGATGTGGAATTCTGAGTAATTTGCTGCTGTGAGAGAGAGCAAGTTGGTCTCTTGGTCATGTTTTCTTGGGATCCCTCAGCAAAATCCATCTAATACACTCACAAAACAGAGCAAAGAACAGCAACTTTCCTTCTCTAGAGGCAGATCTGCTCCTTATTTTCAGTCAGTGAGCAGACAGTTGTTTCCCTCCTTTTCTCTATGTCTCAAAAATGCCATAAACTGTGTGGATTAACGTGGAGTGCTTGAAGAGTGGGACAGATCACTGGGAGAGGTGAAGTGTGTTGGTATAGAATAGAGGTAGCCTGCTTGCTCAGCTGACAAGTTAGGTGAAATACTGCGAATTAGTCTTGTTTCAGACCATAGCGGTTTGGTGAGTGGGGTTGTATTCTATTGTGTTTTGTGTTAAAGTTGAAACTTACTTGGAAAACTTGAGGATAGTTTTATGTCCTCATCTCACAATATACCTTTAACCGGTGATATTTCTCTCAGACCCCTAAATAAAATGCACTATGGTAGTGGGAATGCAACTTTTCTTGAGCAGTCCTTTTATTTCGCTTTGGTAGCTTTCACCTTATGTTGTCCATTCCCCAAATGGCGTACCCCTTGTCCATAATAAAAATGATACTCTGCAGCTGAATGTTACACATGGAAGGATAATGGCTTCACCATTAACAAGAAGTGGAAAGAATTTTAACATTTCCTCAGTCGTGAGATGCTTTCTCTGGTAGTCAGATGGTACTGCAAATTGTACTATTTTAATGAGCTTCTGTTCTCTCTGAAGTTACTTGTGGCAGCACTGATTGAGAGTATACAGATTTTTCTGTAATATATCTGTTTCACATAACAACATGTACGGTATGTCACCTGTTATTGATGAGAGTATTATTGCTGTTCAGATTTGTGATCATTCGTCGTGAGAAGCTTATCCAGGAACACATGGCAAAGCTCAGAACTAACGTCCGACCTATCGATGTGGATGCAGAATGTCTGCGTTGGACACCTGTTATAGTTTCCAACTCAGTTGTCTCTGAAGATGAAGAAGAGGAAACAGAAGATGGGGAAAATGAAGAGCAACAAAAGCAGAAAGAAAAGGATCCAGAGACCAGTGTAAGAGTGAATCTCTTATTTCTGTGTGGCATGTAGTTTATACTTAATGCTTTTGCAGGCTGTTCTAACAACATTTCATATGTGAAGCTTGCGCATTTGTCATAATCATAAAAAGCAGTGCAGTCATGGTTAGTTTATGTATCTTTATGGTTTCAGATTAGAAAATAAATAGAGAAAACATCAAGGCATAGTCTGGAGAAAATCCTTGAAGGGGTTGCACTCTCGCATCAGGTGATGAGCGCTGACTAGAATACTTAGAGGCAAATTATCTGCTGTTACTGTATTTACATTAATTGTACATTTTAATGGAAAAATAGCTTCAAGTTTTTCTTACTTTTTTCTTGAAAATTGCACAAATACTGTGAATGTAGCAGGGTGAAGTTAGCGTTCTAGCACACCACTGAGTGGCTGACTGAAGTGACTTGTTGGGAAGCTAAGTGAGGTGTATTATCACCTGTGAGGAAAGGAGTAGCAAGTAGCACTACAGGAATCTCTTAAAGGTCAAGTCTTTTTTTTAATCTTGTATTTTTAAAGGACACTTCTGCTAAACTTTTCTGACTTTTTGCTCAAAAGCTTTTGTGGAATCAAATTCAGGATAGACATTTATGCGTAAATAGGAAGTATGAAATATATTTGTTTTTATTTAAATCAGATGGTAAAATCTGTGTCATGGGAGAAGAAAGAGCAAGAGCCTTACTCACCAACAGAGAGTGAAAAAAAGCCAGACGTTGTTGCTCCAGCCAATTCTGCACGACCAAACAAGCACATTTTTCCCCTGGATAGTCTTCCTGCAAACAGTCAGCCATCACGAAGAGGTCGATGGAACCGGAAGAGCAAAAAACTTCCTGAGCCCTTTTGCGAGAAGGAGCCAGTATTGCCCGCTGAGGACAAAACAGCAGTTCCCAGTGGACGATGCAGTGAGTGTGAGGAAAAATCAGCAGCCTCACGAGGCCGGTGCAGTGACTGTGAGGAGAAATCAGTGGCCTTGCAAGGAAGATGTGGTGAGTGTGAAGAGAAATCTCCAGCCTCGAGAGGCCGGTATGCTGAAGATGAGGAAAAATCTGCAGTTTCCCAGGGACAGTATGGCAAAGGTGAAAAATCTGCTATTCCCCGTCGGCAGCAGAGTGAAGGTATGGAAAGGTGGAGGGGGCAGTTGAAAAAGAACACAGAGCCACTGAAATGCAGATTCCCAGAGGACTGCGACAGATTACCCCGGCGCTACAGTGATAGTGATAGGGCACTTCTGAGGTGTTTTAGTGAGAGTAGTGAGGAGGAAGATGATGAGCCTGCGAGTCCTCGATCAAGCTCTCCACCTGTTCTCACCAAGCCAACATTGAAACGAAAGGTGTGTGCCTTATTTCTTGTTGTTTCTGACTATGTTATCCAGTCGGTTTTGTCAGTATGTTGGGGCTTTCTGAAGGATGGTGCAGTTCACGAGGTCTGTATTAAGTGTACAGGGAGCACTTGTTCAGTGTTCCAGAACTCTCTCTGCAGGGTACTTCCTGCTGACTTTTTTTAGTGGTGGTTTTTGGTGAATCAGAGGTAGGAGTTTGAGGGTTTTTTGATTCTAGCTTCTATCTTGTGCTTTTAATTTTTTTTCTAACTTAGTTATTAAAGTTTTACTCAGTAATGCAAAATAGAAACAGATACAGTCCTAGTTATGAAAGAAGCTTACAAAACAAATGCTCTCTAAACAACTGAAATCAGAGTGTAAAGTCTTTGAAATTATTTACCATGGAGATGTGAATTCTGTCAATGTATCTAAGCAAATCCTTTCTTCATGGGATGCTGCACTAAAAAGTTCTCTTCTGTATCATTTTTGCGCCTTATTCTAAGCTGTTCACATCTGTGTTGTAGTGTGTCTAAACTTCCAGCTGTTACGGATGGGCTGTTCACTTCAGCTGCTTAAATTCTAACTAGTGGCAGGTGCCAGTCACTATTTCTAGTGAATTCCAGATTCTAGAGTGGAACTCTCTGTGGTTCATGTTTTGTATTTATCTAGTGTTTTATTTCTACTGCACATGATAAAATGTCTTCTCTTTTCCCACCTTCCACTTTCAGAAACCAATTCTTCATCGGAAGAGGCGTGTCCGCAAGCGTAAGCACCACAACAGCAGTGTTGTCACTGAAACAATCTCAGAAACCACAGAAGTGCTGGATGAACCATTTGAGGACTCAGACTCTGAACGACCAATGCCCCGATTAGAGCCTACGTTTGAGATTGAGGAGGAGGAAGAGGAAGAGGAGGAGGAGGACGAAGAGGAGGAGAGTGAACTTTCATCCAGTGGATACTTTCGGCACTTAGCCCCACCAGACACACTCAGGCATAGACCCTCTTCTAAGAGGAAGTCCAGAGATGAGGAGGAGTCTGATGACAATAATGGTATGTTTGGCGGTACACTGGTGAAAGTTTGATAGATTGTATTGGATGATAACAGCTCATGACAGAACCAGCTGCTTTCTTTGGCTTGTAACTTCCAGCTGAAATGTAGGTTAGGCATAAATTACCAGTCAAACCAGTCTCAGACATTCCCTAGTTTTATGAAAATGTGCTGCATATATTTAACTATCTTATTGGCAATGACCTGATCCCAGGCTATCCTTTTGATTCAGCTTTCCTAATGGAATTGGTATCTGTGATTGTGGAAAAACCTATGCAGCAGAGTCACTTACAGAAATAAAACGGAAATGAACTTGCAAGCCCCCGGTTTTCCATAACAAAGGGAAATATTAAATTGTCTCTTCTGACATCCTCTTCTTCATCACATTGCATGTTCACCCTCTCAGCTTCTCATACCTCCTTAAAGTTCTCTGAACCTTCAGTTCATAAAACAAGATAATTTGGTTGTGACTGGTTGCTTAGAGTCCACTGACAATTCAGAAGAAGCATCTGTCATTCAGGTGCTCCATTAGCAATCTTCTTTATGGCTGTTAGATGTCCAGTTGTTTTGATGGGCTACATAGTGCAAGACAGTCGGTGAAATAAAAATGAACAACTGTGTGAAAAACAAATATGGTGCCATTATCCCACAAGAAAAAATTGTTACCTCATTAATTTATGGCTTTCAATTAGGCTGTGGTTACCAGAGAAGAATTTTTCTTTAAAAGTACTTTAATACTAAAAGCATTAATATGATAATAGCCAGGTTTACTTTCTATTTAGCATCAGTTACCCTTAAATCCTTACTACAGCATATAACTATGTAGATTTAGTGCAAACATGTGCTTACAGCATTAAGTTTCCTTAGTGGGAATACATGCACAGTCATCTTATACCATTGGTATAAGATACAATTTTTTTAAATTCTGTTGTGATTAGATTACTCATTAAATACATTTTTGTGATACTCCAGCACTATTAATAAGCCTATGGAGTCGGAGACAGATCTGTTAGATCGGTTGTTTTAAGTATTTTTCATTTGTGCTCTTCTGAATGTTTTCTGGTGGAGATGCAGATCTCTTTAGAGATTCCACTGATGTATATTCTTTTATAAAATAAATCAGTGATTTTTAACCATCTTTTGCAGACTACAGATAGTCCATTAAGTGCCCAGGGATCAAAAATGGTACTTGGAAAGCCACTGTATTAACTGACATCCATTTTATACTACAGTGATAAATTTCTGGCTCACCAACTTTATAAATATTTGTCATTTAGTGTTTTCTGTTCCCTTGTCTCACTTCTGTTGCTTTTTTTTTTCCCCATGAGCTTCTGCAAATTGGTCAGAGCCTCTGAAGTAATAAAGTAGTAACCATATTGTTTTAGGGTATTGCAGCTCCTGACATCACATCTCTGTTGGCTGCTTTTGTCTTCAGTGTAGATGCCTTTGCACATACATGTTAAAACTGTAATGCCCTTAGAGAAAATACAGTGTGCTGTCAGTTACCTAAACATGTTCATCATAAACAGCTGGCTTTTTATTTTGATAAAAACATTAGGCTAGGTGGCAGGGACAGCACTGCCTTATGACACTTCAAAAATACAGTGTTGCAGCAATTAACAAATGGTTCAGATTTAGACTATTTTAGTCATAACTATGAGGTAGGAGTGTTTATAGGAATCTTAGAATTTTTTTGGAGGTTCTCCCATCACTACAGAAGCCTACTTTTGACTTCTTTTTTTCTTTTCTTTTTTTAACTTTCTGACTTGGGGCCAGATTTTGCTGCTGAGAACTTAATGTCTAGCTGAGGCAATCCATTGAAAGTGTTTTAATATTTCGCTGAAATGCATCATTGTGGTTTCTTAAATGGGTGTCTGATGAGAATTTGGATTGGTTCTGATTGCTGTCAGGGCAGCAGTGAGAATGGATAGTGTAGGGTGGTGATTTGAGGCCGGTTTTTAGTAAGGGTTAGACATTCTGGAAGACAGAAGGTGTTCTGTGGTGTCAAAAACAAAGTTTGTTTCTCTATATTCTACCAAATCTGTGCAATTTGAGTAGTGTTGTGTAGGGGAAGATGAAGCTTGGTAATGGCTGGGCTGTATTATTTTGCTTTTCCTAGTTCTACGTGCAAGTTTTACTGTGAATGTGGTAAATCTAATCCTCTGTAGTAGATACGAAATGTGAAAGACAGGGAAGAGAAATAGTGATGGCTTTTTTTTTAAGAGGTGGGTTTTATTTCTAAGGGTTTAAGTGTTAATGCTTTAATAAGTATTATGAAAATAGTGTTACCTTCTTCCTGTACAACAGTATGCTGGCTGACTGGCAGATCCTTTCTTTTCTTTATGCACATTCCAAATACTTCTTTTTGGATGACATAAGGAGTTACTGATTTTTTAATTCATTTTTTAATACCCAGAATTTTTTCAGAATGCTTTTCGTTGGAGGGAGGTATTTAAAGTAAATGCCTGTCTGAGCAAAGGGCAAGAATAACTCCCCTTTATACAGATGTATAAAATGTCACTGACTGTCCTAATTGACAGGTTCAAACCAAAATTAATTCATGGAATGCCTTATACTATTCAGTAAGTTCTCAGTAAGCAATCACATTCCTTTCTGGCTGTATAAGCTCTGAACCTATTTGAGTGTTTGGAAATCACTGAAATGCAAATCTTGCTTCATCAAATAAAAGATGAAAGAGAAATTCAGCTTCTTGTTAATGATTCCTTCAATTAAAAAAATTACTAGCCAAATCCAGGCATCTGTGTATTTCTGTTGGCATTAAAAAGCATAAAGCTGTGAAAAAAGAGAAAGTATTTCCTTTCTTAAGCAGATGCCCAGATCTAAATGGAAACATGCTTTTATTGCAACTTCATATGTTCCCCTACACTGCAACCCGTTCATTTGTGAACATATTTTATAAATAAAATTTGTCTTCTCAGGACTTCATTATATAGCTTAGAGCTTAATTTGAATTGTGTATTAAAGGCTCAGAGCTTTGAACACAGAAAATCTTGAAAATGTTGATGTTCTTCGAAAATGTAATGTGCAACATGCTGCTAATGAGCAGACCTTGATCCTTCTAAGCTAATATTTCTAAGCTAGGCTAATATTGAAGTTGATAAATACATTGGGCATGCTTGGGAAAGCTTCCCTGAATGCTTAGGTCAAACAAAAATGTTTGAACAGTGTCTTTCAATTTGTATTTTCAGGTAACCCACCCTTGAAACCATTACCTATGCTGAGGAATAATGAAGCAAAGGATTCTTCACTTGAGCCAGATACTTCCACACCTATGAAAAAGAAGAAGGGATGGCCAAAAGGGAAAAGCCGAAAACCAGTCCACTGGAAGAAAAGACCTGGTCGAAAACCAGGTTTTAAACTGAGCCGGGAAGACGTGCCACCATCAGTTCAGGATGAAATAGGTGATGAAGCAGTAGCTAATTCAAAACCAGGGCGTAAGGCCAAAATTTCAGATAAAGAAGAACGTGTTGAGCAGAAAGACCTGCCTCTCACTGAGGAGAGGAAAGAGGAAGATGTGAATATGGAAGCAGAAGAGGTGGGAGAGGGAGAAGAGGAAGATACAGCAAGCGGTGAAGCAAGAGCAGTTTCTCCTGTGGACAGCAACAGCAGTCCAGTGCCAGAAGTAAAAGAGCCTGAGATAGAAGAGGAAGTAGAGGAGAAGCCACGGATTTTAGAAGAGCAGAGGCAATCAGAAGAAGAGCAGCAAGAATTAGACGAACCTGAGCACGACCATGAGGAAGAAGAGGAAGTTGCAGTAGTGACAAATCAAAACGAAGATCATGATGCTGATGATGAAGATGATGGTCATCCGGAGTCTCTGAAGAAAAAAGAATTGGAGGAGCAGCCTGTTAAAGAAGGGGTGAAGGAGGAGCCTCAGGTGCAAGAATGTTTTTTAGAAACAAGCATACCAAGCAGTAGAGCAGATGCAAAAGAAAAAGATGAAGCAGAGGCAGATTCTGAGGAAGAGCAGGCTTCCAATGAGACATCAGTGGGCTCAGAGCATGTCCCTGGGTCTGAAGATGATCATGAAGAAGAGCAAAGTAATAAAGAGGGGTTAATTGAATTAAAGGAAGAGGAAGAGATTCCTCATAGTGAACTAGATCTTGAAACTGTTCAAGCTGTCCAGTCCTTGACACAGGAGGAAAGCAATGAGCATGATGTAGCTTACCAGGACTGTGAAGAAACTCTTGCAGCTTGTCAGACTTTGCAGAGTTATACCCAAACTGAGGAGGATCCTCAGATATCAATGGTTGAAGATTGCCAGGCCTCAGAACACAACAGTCCAATATCCTCTGTTCAGTCCCACCCCAGCCAGTCTGTGCGTTCTGTCAGCAGCCCAAATGTGCCTGCTCTGGAGAGCAGTTACACACAGATAAGTCCTGAACAAGGATCCCTGTCCGCACCCTCTATGCAGAACATGGAGACCAGCCCCATGATGGATGTGCCTTCAGTATCGGACCACTCTCAGCAGGTGGTGGATAGTGGCTTCAGTGACCTTGGCAGCATTGAGAGCACTACAGAGAATTATGAAAACCCCAGCAGCTATGACTCCACTATGGGAGGCAGCATTTGTGGAAATAACTCTTCCCAGAGCAGCTGTTCATATGGAGGACTGTCTTCTTCTAGCAGCCTCACACAGAACAGTTGTGTTGTCACTCAGCAAATGGCAAACATTGGCAGCAGTTGCAGCATGATGCAGCAAAACAGTGTCCAGCCTGCAGCAAACTGTAATATCAAGTCACCTCAGAGCTGTGTAGTAGAAAGGCCCCCAAGTAACCAGCAACCAGCAACACAGCCACAACAGCAGCAGCCTCAGTCCCAGCAGCCACAGCCCCCACCTCCACCCCAGCAGCAACCTCCATTATCTCAGTGTAGCATGAACAACAGCTTCACCCCAGCACCTATGATCATGGAAATACCTGAATCAGGCAGCACTGGTAACATAAGTATCTATGAGAGGATTCCAGGAGATTTTGGTGCTGGGAGCTATTCACAACCATCAGCCACATTCAGTTTAGCCAAGTTGCAGCAGCTGACAAACACCATTATGGACCCTCATGCCATGCCTTATAGCCATTCTCCTGCTGTGACTTCCTATGCAACCAGCGTTTCTCTTTCCAACACAGGGCTGGCTCAGCTGGCTCCCTCTCACCCCCTGGCCGGCACCCCACAAGCACAAGCCACTATGACACCCCCACCAAACCTGGCATCCACCACCATGAACCTCACATCACCTCTGCTTCAGTGTAATATGTCTGCTACCAATATTGGTATTCCCCATACCCAGAGGCTGCAGGGGCAGATGCCAGTCAAGGGGCACATTTCCATCCGCTCCAAATCAGCCCCCCTGCCCTCAGCAACCGCACACCAGCAGCAGCTGTACGGCCGCAGCCCCCCAGCCGTCGCCATGCAGGCTGGGCCTCGGACCTTGGCCGTGCAGCGGGGCATGAACATGGGAGTCAACCTGATGCCAACCACCCCGTACAACGTGAACTCCATGAATATGAACACCCTGAATGCCATGAACAGCTACAGAATGACACAGCCCATGATGAACAGCAGTTACCATAGTAACCCTGCCTACATGAATCAGACAGCACAGTATCCTATGCAGATGCAGATGGGAATGATGGGGAGCCAGGCCTATACCCAGCAGCCTATGCAGCCAAATCCTCATGGAAACATGATGTACACTGGCCCCTCCCATCACAGCTACATGAATGCTGCTGGGGTGCCCAAGCAGTCTCTTAATGGACCATACATGAGAAGATGAGCAAGATCAACTTGCATCCTAAAAAACTGAAATAAATATAAATAAAGGAACCTTTTATACTGACGAACCAGAGAAAATGGACCTTTTTCCAGTTAAAATATTGCTGTAGATTTAGAGGGATTTTCTTTGGTTTATTTTATTTTTTAGGAAGCCTGGTCTTTATTTTTTTGATGTTTGTTTGTTTGTTTGTTTTTCTTTTCTTCACAATCGTCAAACATTTTACAGCTAAAATCACTTACAGATGTTTTTTAGAGGGGAAACATGCACAAAATCTTTTCATAATTTAAAAAGAGCCTTACTTTGCTGACAAAGTGGACAGACTATGTGTAACGTGAAATCATCTTCCTAAATTTTTTTTCAATGTATGTCCTTTTCCCTCCCCTGTGCCCCTCTGTATGCAGTTTCTAGTGCTGCAGGCATGTAAAATGTTTGACATCTCAAAGAATAACAACCCTTCCCTCTAAACCCCACCTAACATTTCCTACTTCTAGCAGGAGGCACTTATTGGGAGATTTGGAAGGGGACACAGAGGATAAATGAAGATCTTTATTTCTGCAAGTCAGGAAAAATCTTTAATTTTCCTTGACTCCCTCACCCTCAGTAAAATTTGGAGTTAGGTGGAAACAATAAACTATTCACATTGGTGTTTTTGTAGATGAGTTAATTGAAATTGTATGTTTTATGCTGAAAATATAATGTAACTTTAAAATGATCCCATTCACCACCCAGTCATGCACGTGAACACACATGTGCATGCATGCACACATGTTCTGTCACTGAACTGCTGGAAGCATCTCAAAAGAGAACTTGTTTTGTATCCCTTCGGCAGTCGTGAAGAGGACAGGGTGGGTAATGGTCTGTTAGGACAAGAAAATAGTTACAGGCTCTTCTGGTGACCTGCGAGTCAGCCACAGCTCTGAGATCCCAGACTGCTTTAGTACATACGTGGAAATGCTGAGGGTTTTGGTTCTGAGCCTTTGAGTCAGACTGAGCTCAGAAGCAGCTGTTTCCAGTTAATCTCTTGGCTTGGGAAGTGGTGGAAGATAAAGTGTGCATTTGGTGACTGGGATGAGAACCCTGTGGTGTCCTTGTCACTCTTCCCATTCCTGGTCTGCGGTAGGAAGTTGCTGAATGTGCCGCTTTCTGGGGGTCAGTGATGTTTTTCCTGATTCTCTTACTGTGTTTGATATCCATTTTATAGGAATAGCCACACATTTGATCTAGTGTGGGAAAAGAAGGGAATCGGCCTCTTACAGCAGTGAAACCGTCCCAACACTGTAGCAGGATCTAGGCGGCAGGATTTTGCTGTTTATTACTGCAAAATCCAATTTACATTAATTTTGGCTACACTGCTGGCATGTCACCCAATACAAAAAGGGACAGCCCTTTAATGTAAAGTTCTTTTTTTATTGTATATGAAGTAGAAATACAGACACATTAATAAGACTAATTCCTTTTGTTTTTAAACCAAAAGAATCTAAAAGTTGGGGTTTCTTCAGATGCACTAAAATGGACTTTCCTCCAGTAACTGCTAACCATAAAAGGCAGAATTCAAAGGACTTCCACTTTTTATTTCTGTTTAGTTTTGAGCATGTACAAGGCTGTGTAGGACCCCATTTCTCTGTATATACTATTCCAGTTCCAAATAACCCGTGTAGAAAGCGCACTGTGCTGCCCTCTCTTCTTAGATCTTCAGCTGTGTCGCTGCTTCCTGGGGGTGGGGGTGGGTCTGAGACAGGAGGAGAAGCTGTTGAAACGAGGGCCATGAATTCAGTTTGTTTGCCTTTATGTTTGGTTTGGTTTTGTATGGGTTTTTTTATCAATTGGGCAGCTCCCTTTTCCACAAACCTTTGTGACTGTAGAACTATTGTAGAAAAAAAAAAGTTCTTTTCTATATATAAAAAGAAATTATCCAGCGCAGTAATATTGGTACCTACCATTTTTTCACTTCTGTTTAAAAAAAAAAATGTATTTTTAGCAAGATAACTTGGGTAATCTTCTAAAAGAAATTAAAAAAAATCTCACTGTTAGTGACTTCGATGCCTTTTAAAAATAAGAGCTTTTTCATTTCATTCCATCTTTAAAATTTTTTATCTTTGTTGTAGAATATTAAAAACTATTTTAAGAAAGATAAAATTCTCTTTAAAGAGATCTCTAGAGTGTGTGAATAGGAGCTCCAGATGCCTCTAAAAGCCGCATGTACAAATGAAGCTGAGTCTATTCCTGTCTGTTTATATTTGCTTTTCCTGTTTTGTAACCTCTTTGTACTTTGTTCATGGTGACTTGTAAGCTAAGGGGAAGGGGGTGCCTAGATGCCTTTGTAATTCTTCATGTCATACGCTCCTGGCTGGATGGTCTCCCTTCCTCTCCTTGTATGTAATATCACTTTTTTTTCCCCTTTCTAGCAAGTACTTTCAAAAGAACTCTGTACATTTTAACATAAAAAAATAAATTATGTTGAGCCATTTTGGATGTCAGTTGTGCGTGTAGATTTTTTTTCTTCCATTTGAGTGGTGAATGCTGTCCCTGATACTTAGTCCTGGGAGTATGATTCCCTGTGGGCCTTTTCACCTGAAAGAGAGGTCATACTTGGAATTCACTTATGAGATCTCTTGTTCATGTTAATTTTTATCTAGAATTTCTAATTAGAGAAAAATTATGAAAAACAAACTTGAAGCTTCTCCAGAAATCACCACCTTCAAATGCCTCTCTGCTGGGGCTGCCCCAAACCCAAGTGTGGTCCTGGTTTTTGTCAGCTTCAGTTTTTAATTTTGACTTGCGTCCTTTAAAACTGGCCGTGTGTGTTTGAAGTTTCCCCCACGCCCTTCAGCTGCTCTTTCATCTGTAATGAGAACCTCGTATAGGAGGAGAACGAGCCATTTTACCCAGCAAGGTTTGCCCTGCAGCTTTAAGGCACAATTGGATCACCGTGGTGCCATCCCGCTCCGTCGCTGCACATTCTCCACAAGCTCAGAGCTCTGACAACGCTAGAGGGAAGCACAGTTCCAGCGTGTGTGTGATCGATGCCAGAGTTTGTTTCCCTGTGACAAGCATGATAAGCCTCGGGACAAGAACCACTGCCTCAGCCTCCTGTGGTCCGAGGGCTGGCCCGAGCCATATAAAGACCCAGTGGCCACCAGAACCTTTCAAAGGCTTTTCCACAGACATGCTGTCACAAGGTTGTCTTCGAGAAGGCAAGCTGTTTATAAAAAGCATTATTTGATCAAACAGGCTGCATTGTTAACTGGTTGTTAATTAAAAAAGAGCAACAAAAAACCCAGCCTCGGTTTGTGTGTGCTAACTTGATGACAGCCACACTTGGGAGCCATGAACAAGGTGACCTCTTTTTCAAAATCTTGTCCAACAAACTATCAAATCCTACCATTAGAGAACGACTAAATAGGGGAAAGGGGGTGGAGCGTTGTTGGAGGGTTTTGTGTTGTTTTGGGTTTTTATTTTGTTTTCTTTTGAGAGGGTTGCCAAGCCAAAACGGGTTTGAAATTGGGCTGTCTTGAAGAGCAAGAACCTTTGGTACCACAGAGCATGGTGTGAACAGCTTCTCCTCCAGGTTCTGCAGTGCCATGGCCAGGTATCATACTGTGGACATGGGGAGAGTTGCTCTGTTCAACACTGTCAGGTTTGCTCTAAATTAATTGATAGGTGAACCAAAATGTCTGCTTCCAGCTCTCAATATGCAGGGAGGAGTTTGAACGCAACCTACGGCAACAAACTACTGTCTGGGAGGCTAGAGTTGTGGTTCATGAAAGAGACTAACTGAAAGGAGAATGATCTTAAAGGGTTATGGCATTTCTGAAAGCTCATCAGTGAGATAATTCAGAAAAAGCTAAAAAGAACTGAACCATCTTAATTAGGTTCCCAGCTCAGGGAACGAGTTCCTTGCTGAGATCCGATCTCTGCAAGTAATAGAAGAATGCAGATTGACTGAGGCAGACCAAGTTTACAACGTCTGAGGTGAGACCTGCAGCATCTTTTATCTTCACAGCTTGTCAGCCAGAATAATTTACCTAAAAATAGATGCCTGAAGTTGAGCTTTGAATGTAAAATTCTTTCGCCCCAAATACAGAGAATCTCAGCAACTTCACCAAATATTGATTTTTCACCTAGAGCAAGGCAGGACTCCAGCTACATGCTTAATCTCTTGAAACAGCTGCAGTGCCTTGCAGAGTCAGGAATTTGTTTCCTTGCTTCCTTCCTTCCTTATGGGAGGTTCTATTCTGCTGGACAGCTCTGTATGTGAAACTGGCACATAATGACCTTGTTCATTTTGTGTCATAATTTTCCTAAGAGTTCCTCTGTCAGTATTTGTTTGTTCTCCCTTGCCAAATACTTTGCTCTGTGAACTCTAGATAGTGACTGTTGTCAGTATGTTTGTCATTTGTGTCCCATAGTAGAATCCCAGTGTGTGATTGAGGTAAAAGAGAGTTATCATAGTACAAATAATCTGTTTTCAAGGAAAAAGTGATAAATATGGTGCTGTGTGACAAATAATTAAATAAAATTCTTGAAAAATTTCTACTTACATGTTGGCTAATATATGCACATGGTACCTGTCAGCTAAAGGAGAAAGTGTTTACTGAAACTCTTGTCATCCTCTGTTTCCCCATTTTACCCAATAGGAACAAGCAGCAACAGGAGATCATCTGCAGTTCCAGATACTTCCCAAACAACTCCAAAGAAGATAAAAATGACTGTTGGACAAAAAAAATTATGTGGTGAGTTAAGTGAAATTGCTGAGTCCATTTCCCACTTCTTCTATCCTGAGTCCTGCATGAATGGTGAAGACAAAGAGCTTTTGTTTATCTGCAGCAGATCTCTAGGGTCCCTTTTTACCAACCATACACAGACAACACATAGAAGCTTGGTATCATTCAGAGGCCAAATGCTTTCTAACTGAGAATGTCCTAAGCGTAAGCTCCTGCTCAGGACAATCTTACATGTATGGCAGAGTTACTTACTCTGCCAAATCCAGTTAATTTGACTTTTCAATCATGCTGTCAAAATTCAAGAGATATTTTAAAAACCAGCTGCCACTGATGCCAAAGACCATTCAGTTGGTATGCTGCTTCCCCCCATCAGAGTGCTAAGCATCAATTCAAAGCCTAGCAGCTAGGGAGGTACCAAGACAACAGCTCTGAACCTAGAATTTGGTAGCGATGAAATCTTCCCTGGTATCTTGGGGGAAAGGTAAAAGGGTGTCACATAGGAAGAACTGAATTGTTACTGGTCAGCAGATTTCCTGGACCAGGGCTTCAGTCAGTCCTGCTGGGAGGAGCTGTTCTCCAGGGGAGCAGGTTCAAGTTGCTGTGTGTTCCCTTCTGATAAAAATCTTCTGCAGTCTGAAGTAGGCAAGACTGCAGTTACTTCAGGAGTGTCCTTGTCCTCCTTTGCATTGTGTTAGTGAGCATGCTTTTGAGACCAAAGCAAATCACAGAAGTTGGTCCTCAGAAAGTGATCTGGGTAGATACAGCAAGGGGTCAGCAGGTGATGGCTGAAAGGCTGGGGACAAAGGAAAGCACTGAAAAAAACAGCGTCTTTAGAGGCCGTTGCAGATACCCTTGATCATCTCTCTGTCTATCCAGCTGTGAGACAGACACTTTGATCTGCTTGGAAACCTGATTGCTGTTCGCAAGAACCTTCATCACAAATTCTGCACAGGGCTCAGCAAGTCCAAGCAGCAAATGTTGGTGCAGAAGGAAGATAGAAAGGGAATTGTGATGTTATGGGGTAGCACTGTCTGGAAGCTCTGACAGCTTATGTACAGCTGCAGATAACTGTGTTATAGTCAGGGTCTGAAGAATACAATATTTCTCTAGGTAAGGTGATAAGGAAAATGAGTTTGAACAGGGAAACATTTCTAGCCCTAGAAAAGTGCAAGTATCTCTCTCAGCTGCACTGGTAAAAGCTGTTCATCTACTCAAGTGCACTGTCCTTTTCTGGGGATGGCAGATGATGCCTTTGGTGTCTTTCAGGCTATACCTGAAGTGCATTAGATCAATAATCCCTCTGATTTACAAACAGAGTCTGAACCTGGGACTATCTGAAGTCTTGCTAGCTGATTCTCTGTTCTGCTTTGTGGGCAGGCAGGGACTTAGTGGTATTTTGCAATTCATGTGTCTAGTGGTTTTCCAGTCATGATCAGTGTGCTGGTTTGGACAAATTTGGAGGAAAAATATCCTCTGATAGAAGGCAGGTTACAACCACCCCTCCTCCACCAGGTTCAGGGGAAAAAAAAGAAATTTTTCTCGGAGGAAAGTGAAAGAGATAAAAACTATTTATTTAACAAACACACAGGAAAAAGATAATAATGCTAAGTAATAAAACCTCTCACTGTACAGAGAAACCTGGGAAAATTTCAGAGTCCTTCTGTAGATGTGGTCTCTCTCCTCCTCCTCGGAGCTGGGTCGTGGGCCCACCTCCAGGGCCTCGGTG
Source organism: Corvus moneduloides (assembly GCF_009650955.1). NCBI lineage: Eukaryota > Metazoa > Chordata > Aves > Passeriformes > Corvidae > Corvus > Corvus moneduloides. The sequence goes on along the minus strand of NC_045502.1, from coordinate 4,970,458 downwards.
GAAAAATTCTCCCAATGTGTTCTGATGTTGAAACAGTCCAGAAGAGAAGAAGGGAAAAACTGAAGTCCCAGGAAAACAAAGTTCAATTCTCTGTCTCCCTCCAGAGAAAAGGAGCCGAAAAACTGGCTGATAATGGTGCTTCCTCTGCTCTTTCTACCACAGAAGCAGAGGAGTGTGTGTATCTGTGTCCTTGAAACAACTGCTTTGAAAAGTTTGCTCGGTTTTTTTTCCTCGCCCCCCTCTCAGGCTCAGTTTAAAGGCACAGAAAGGCACAAAGTTAATTTCTGGGCATAGAGCAGCGATAGGGGATACACATCATAAAGTCACCCCAAGACAATCAGTTATGTGGTAATGCACTGGGCCACGGGGACAGGGGTTTGGGATCAAAGCTATGGCCAGGAACAGTATTTTGAAAAGTTCTCTGCATCTCATCTTCCCTTCAGCATCCCTTTCCAGCATTCCAATGAGCCTGTGCTTTAAGGGCCTCTGGAGAAGGAGACTGGGCCCAAACCATACAATCAAAGAATCATAGAATAGTTTGGGTTGGAAGGGACCTTAAAGATCATCCAATTCCAACCCCCTGCTGTGTACAGGGACACCTTTCACTAAGCCAGGTTGCTCTGAGCTCCATCCAGCCTGGCCTTGAACACTTCCAGGGATGGGGCAACCACAAATTCTCTGGGCAACCTGTGCTAGTACCTCAGTCTAGAGTTTCTCTGCTAGCATGTGCAGTCCCTTCATGTATCACAGAATCGCAGAATGAGTGATGTTGGAAGAACATCTGGCAGTCATTTGCTCCAACCCCTGCTCCAGTGGGGTCACCTAAGGCAAAGGGCAGACAATCCTAATGCAATTCTGTGGTGATACAGAGCTGCCTCCTGAACTGTCTGCCTGCTAGTACATGGGAGATGCTAGTACATCCTTCCAGCCTCACTATATGCAGTTTGTGCTTCTTTGGAGAATCATTAGAATCTTTTCATTATTTTTGTTTGAATGAGTGCCTCATTGTGCATTAAACAGAATGGCAGCCACGCATCCGAGTAAATGTGTCTGGAGGCTTTCTCAGGCATAAGCCTGCAGGCAAAGGTGAAGAACATTAGGCTAGCTGTGCCTAAGCATATCCAGACTCCAAGAATGGCCACTCACTGTTGCAGTGGGGATACTGCAACACGCATATATCAAACCAGGAGTCCCGTGGAAAGGAAATATATATGGACAGACAGATTCTTGCTAGATGTTTCAGAGGTGTTTATTTCTCCAGCCGCATGGCCGGGGCTCTGCTGAGGAACTGTTCCAGTCACGGGACCAAGGGTCCTTCTGCCCGCGCAGGGAACACAAACCAACCAATGGGAACGAGGCTGAGCAGGGGCAGGGAAACCCCGTGTCTGTGCCCTCAGGGCCCCTCTCCCAGGGCTCCATGGCAGGGGAGGGACCCCAACACCTCACCCGTTTTATTTTAATAAAAGGAGAATGAAAACAACTGGATAAACATTACAAGAACAGTTTCAAGACAAAACAAGCCACCCTCCTGAGTCTTTAAATGTCCAAACAGATTCTGTGGAACATCTTAGGGCTGACAGAAGGGAGACAGAACTCTCTGAGCATGCTTTGTGGGGAAACTGAGGCAGGAGAGGGTTTAACTTCTTCCCTCCCCCTTTTCATCCCCCACTCGGCATTGGAAAGGGATTTTTGGGGAAACAATTGGCAAAAGCATGGTTTTGTGAGGGAAACCATGGGTGAAAAAACGGATTGGGAATACACTGGGGGTAATAGGACATAGGGTAAAAGGGAAAGGTGGGATTAGGAAAGGGAGACTGTAGGGGGGTTTTACAATAGAGATACTGTCTAACATGACTACGATTTTTTGCATATATACTGCCTTTTACAGGAACACCATCAGGCCCAGTGACCTGCGATGCTTGTAACCCTTTTCTACCTCGTATAATTTTAAATTCCACCACCTCTCCATCTCCCAAGCTTGGGATGCATTTTTCAGGGTTATTCTTTTTAATAGCAGTTCTATGCACGAATATGTCTTGCTGGTTGTCACACCTTGTTATAAAACCATAATTTTGCTTAACATTATACCGTTTTACTATCCCTAAGATCTTAGTTACTATGATCTTTTCCTTTTTCCGAGTGGCTGCTGTTTTTTGTCTCGCTGCGTCTTTGCTCTCTCCTTCGGTCGCTCCCGTGTTGGAATTGTCGGGGCTGCTGGTGCCTGCGCGCTCTTCCCGGGGTCGCGTTCGGGGCTGTGCGGGCCGGGCTGGGCCGCGCCGCTCAGTTCTCCGTGCCTCGCCTCCTCTGGTCGCAGCTTCGCTGCCAATGCCAGGTGCTGCACCCACGTCTCGGCCGGGCCCCCGAGCGACGACCCCCCCGCGCCCTGCTCCAGCGCGCGTCTCGGCTGGGCGCGGCTCCGCTCCACTGCCACCACCGCCAGCCGCCGCCCGCGCGCCGCCCCTCTCGGCCGGGTGTTCACAGGGCTCGCTCCACCACGCGCTGTGCTGGGCCGTGCGGGCACCGCCGGGTCCTGCTGCTCCTGCCGCGCCTCGCTCCGCCACCAACACTGCGGCTCGCGTGGCTCCGCCTGCACGCGGGAACTGCCTCGCTGCTGCTCGCAGAGCGCTCGGTGCACGTGGCCTGGGCCGCACGGTCCCTGCGCCAGGCTTCCCTTCGCCAGGACACAGCTGACATTGCTCAACAGTCTCGGTAACTAAATAATATTCACGAAAATATTCTTCCATCGGCATATATTTTGACTCCAGTATTAACTGTGTCCAAACGGTTTTCCAAAAGCCCTTGGTAAGAATTAAATCCCAAGAAACATAGAAAAAGTTCTTAAACAACCATGCCAGGAAGTGTTTCAGTTCTTTTTGAGCTTGAATCAAGCTAAAATTTACAAATCGTTGTTCAAGAATCATTTTAAGATAAATGTCCATATGCGGCTCTGAGAGCCAAGAGTCTTCCCACGGTTCCTCCATAGTTTAGATATGGAATAGCAAAGCAAAACCAAGAAGAGGAATCCAAAGTTTCCAGGGTTTACTCACACAAATCAGTCGCTTAGGGATGGGGGATCGTTCTGCCCGCATTCTCCACCATTATGTTGCAGTGGGGATCCTGCAACACGCATATATCAAACCAGGAGTCCCGTGGAAAGGAAATATATATGGACAGACAGATTCTTGCTAGATGTTTCAGAGATGTTTATTTCTCCAGCCGGATGGCCGGGGCTCTACGGAGGAACTGTTCCAGTCACGGGACCAAGGGTCCTTCTGCCCGCGCAGGGAACACAAACCAACCAATGGGAACGAGGCTGAGCAGGGGCAGGGAAACCCCGTGTCTGTGCCCTCAGGGCCCCTCTGCCAGGGCTACACGGCAGGGGAGGGACCCCAACAACTCACCTAGTTAAAGAGTCCGCACTTGCAGAATAGCCTGCCCATGGCATGAGGCCTTCTTTGATTTGGCAGCTAGTTACACCCATGTTAGTAAGACTTGCACCTCCTCTGAAAGTGTCTCCCTTATGGTCGCTCAAAGCACTTGCAGAACTCCGAGTTCTTCTGAGCCCTACTAAGTACTGAGCTGTGATATTAACTTGGAATAGCATGTTCCAGGCTGGTTTTATGAGTAACTTCTGTCTTAGATGGCTTTTACGACTCTACCCTCTGAGTTCATTAAATGTCCCTCTTCTTTAATGCTGCTGCTTTTTTCCCCCAGCCCTTTGTTTGGAGCATCTGGTAACACTGCATAAAGCTGCCTGGAACAGGAAAAGAAAAATAGATAACTGAGGTCTCACACGTTCCCCTTCACATGCTTCTCACTGCGCAGAAAACGAAAGAACACAGCGCCTGATGCATAAGCCAGCAAACAGGTTAGCAGGTTAAAAGCAGCAGTGACAAAATAAAAAGCTTTCCAAGAGACTCTTAGGCTCAACAAACTGGTTGAATTGCCCAGAGCTGGTGGACTCTGCCCCTTGTTCCCAGAGCAAACTTAGGAATTTTGCTTTTTAGCAGCTGAAGCATCTCCACTGTATGCCCACAGTGTCCTCCGACGCCGTGGGCGTGCAAAGCCTGGCTAGCCTCAGCATCTCATTCAGCAGTTCCAGGTTATTTTCCTGCTCCTGCCATGTGCTCACCGTGCTGTGGCTTGTAAGGAGTTAAGAGGTGGGATCCGTGTGCAGGAGGAGGCCGTGTCCTGCCGCAGACAGGCAGAGGGCGGCTGTTCCCGCTGGCTGGCGGCGCGGGGCGTCTGCAGCGCGCGATCTGACATCGGGGAAAAAAAGAATGCCTGTGCCAAAGCCTGGAGTGCAGCACAGCCATCCCTTGGGGTGTCAGTGTGCAGGCCCTGGCACGGAGTGGGCCTGCATTCTGAAGTCTGACCCTGCTTAAGTCTTGGAATCTGGAAGGCAGGACTCGAGCAAAGGCTGAGGCGTCCTTGCTGGTCATACAAGGAGCTCAGGGTGGCCCCTGGCGCTGAGCAGTTGATGCCCAGACTGGTTGAGTGCATCTGGTGGGAAACGAGGCTGTTGCATACAGCAGAACTTGGTGTCATTCCTGAGTTCCCTGTTTTGAAAAATTAGGAAATTCCACAGAAAGAATTGCAAACTAGCAGAGAGCTGATTTAGGATGCAAAGTTCAACGTCCAGAGGTGAGGTGCTCCCAGCATTGTGCTCCCAGCTCCCTTCTGTCTGTGGAGCGTTTTAACTCTGCAGCTTCTATTTAATTTTGGTTGTGGTTTTTTTTAATATGGCTATTGACAGAATATTGCTATGAAAAGATGTGCAGCTGTATCTAGACTTGAGTGTATTATTTATCTATGTGGGTAAAATACACAAAACTAAAGCTGTACTGGGAAACACGTAAAATTTTTTAATTTCCTATTCTTCATGTTTTATTGGGATCTTCTCTATTATCAGTCATCATATTCTTTAAAAACTGTATGATGCACCAAACTTTTTTCCTGATTTTATCACACTCCTTGGTCTATGAGTGAAGCAAAAGAACTGGGGGAACTTCAAAGGGAAAAGAAGCAAAGGGGGAAAATGCAAGAAAACTTACTCTAGCAAAAAAGTGACCTACAGTGTCTGTACAATTGTTCGCATCTCAGCTTCCTGCCAGTCTAAATAACCCGTGACTGTCGGGTAGTTGCTGAGGAACTCACATTAATCCCTGCTTTGCCATCTTTCAATACAGAGGGACCATTACTGCCTAGAATTTGGGGAGCCAGTTCCAGAAAAGTGCAGCATTTGCAGAGCTTCCACCTGGGTAGATAGTTTTCCCATGGGTGCTTTGCCCCATGGGTTTGCACCTAGGCAATGTTTTTTCCAAGGGACAAGAATTGAGCTGATAAAGGCAGGGCTGCTCAGAGGTGCCTGAACAGATAAGCACACTTTGCTGCAGGTGATGGTGTGGCCCCCACCAAAGAGCCCACCCCGAAAATCCCACCCAGTTTTATCCTGGCCCCCTCACACACTGGTGCCTTGTGCAGGAACCAAAGGTACTCCTCCAGACCTGACCCCTGGGTACCAACATGGATTTGTTTGTGCTTTTGGAAGACAGCTGCAGGTGAAATGTAGGGCTGCGTGTGGAGAAAGGATGGCTGACACTCTGGGAGTCTTGCCTAGGTATCCTCAGAGAGGATTTGAGCTCTGGTGATGCCTGGGTGGGCAGGAGCTGGTGGCTTGGGTTTACTTTGCTGCTGCTGTGTAAAGAGCAGACGGAACCCTTCATTTCTGTCTCCACAGCTAAGATCCCTCCCCTCCTCTTGCTGCTCACTCAGTGGAGAGATGCGAGGAGGAAAGGATGCTGCTAAGCTGCACTTTGCTCCAGTACTTGGCACATCCTTTGCAGTATCGGCTGTTTTCTGAGCAGAGATGCTGCCTGCCTGCTAACCGATGCAGCCATTCCCTACTGCTCCCCTTGAAAGAAGATGGAATCGTAACCCAGAGAGTGAGTGAGTGATGCGGCTGCTGCACAGAGACTGACTGGGAGGAAGAAAATTGGAGAGACTGGAATATGTGCCTGCCTCAGCAGCACTGCAGTGGTAAAGCCCCTGACTGAATACGTGCAGGTTACTGTTCTTTAGGCATTGCTACAGAGAACTCAGGAGTCGGATGAAATGCATCGGCCTCCTTTTTCACTGCTTCTCTATTGTCATCATGCATTAATTGCTGGGAGTTATTTTCCTTCCTGTGGCTGACTGCCTGCATCTCTTCGCATACTGCAGGAGAAACAGTGAGGGAGAGAGCACCAATCCAGTGTCCTGTCCCACAAGAAGGCTTCTGCATGATGTGCCAGCGCAGTCAGGGGCTGCTGCAATGGTGCATAGAACCTCTGGAACAGCTGGATTTGGGATTATTAATGGTTTCTAAAGGTGTCCCAAACTGCATCTAGCAACTACGTGGAGACATTGGCTGTCCTTTGGGGCTTACTGACTGCTTTCAATTTTCCTCTCGTTACTGCTTTCACGCTCATCTGGGTCGACAGCATTTGAGTGAGGGGAACATACTTCCTTGGCCAGGAGTCGGAGGGTGCTGCCCAGAAAGTGCAGGTGTGAGCTCTGGAGGGGACTGCAGTCTGACCAGCCATGGCTCAAGCAGCTAAGCAGCTGAAGAAAATCAAAGATATTGAGGCTCAGGCTCTGCAGGAGCAGAAAGAGAAGGAAGAATCCAACCGCAAGCGCAGGAACCGTTCTCGGGACCGGAAGAAAAAGGTCAGTGGCATTGGGGCGAGCAGCCCTATATCCAGGTGTGGTTGTGACAGTGAGTGCTGTTTGTGTTTGGGGGGTGTTGGAGGGTGGGCAGAGAATGACAGAGGGGCAGCCTAGTCTCTGTACAAACCTGTGTGCAGTCAGCACAAGAAACAGTCTGTCAAACAGAGGACAACTTTTGGGACCAGAAATCTGCTGTTTACCCTGACAGCTTGCAGGGAGTGGGGGGAGGGAGGGAGCACGGATATAAAGAAGCCTAATGAAGGGGAAAGGGAAGTGAGGGGTTTATCAAGGCAGCTTAATAGACTCACTCAGCCCAGTAACAGATTTGATCTCTAAGATAAAATTGCTGGTTTCTAGCTTCCTTCCATTTCCCACAATCGCTTTTTGTGTTCAGAGCTAAGGGACAAGAGACCCCCACCCGTTTCTCTCGTGAAGGACTAGTGTTGATATCCACTCTCTCCCTTGCTTAATCTGCACCAGAATACTGAAACCAGGGCATAGCGGGAGCAGACCCCTAACAGAGAAGGCATGTTCGTGCAGAGGACTGTGGGTTCTGCTGCTCCTGGGGGCAGGCTATATTTGTGCATGGGACGTGGGTCATCTTTCCTTGCTGGCAGCAGGTGAGGAGGATCAGGGGCAATGAAGAGGTGTCTGTCCCTTCTGCTGACACCAACATGCTGGAGCCTGGGGTCTGCCAGCTGTTTCGAGCTGTAGCTCCTCTCTGGAAAGTCACTGCCAGATTTTTCTTGCTTCCAGCTTCCTGCAGGAGTGGGCATGTTGCTAAGATAGCTTTGCTGCCCCTTGAAGACCTCTTGAATCTGAATGTTCTTCTCACAGGAGGGTCTGAGGGTATATGTGCTATGCACCAGTGCAGAAAGGCAGTGAGGAGAGAGGTGAAACCAAGGATAATCAAGGGTATATCTGATAGGAGGTTATGACACAGGAATTCTTAGGTGGGCTCCTCCTCTGCCTTTACCCAAAGAGCTGGAGACTTCCATGTGCCTCTGTGAGCAGGAGCTTCACAGCAGAGCTTTGCTGTTGGAGCGTCTTAGTAGCTGGGCCCTGAGAGTACTGAGGAGTCTTGCTTTTCTTAAAGCTAGGCCGGGACAACCTGGAGAGGTCTGTGTCCACAGAGAGCAGCTCGTCAGGGGGAGATCAGTGGACGCATCAGGACAGATGTGAGGTGTGCAGGCAGCAGCTGGGGAGTTGGACATGGGGGTCATTCAGCTGCCACACTGTCGTGTCAGATGCCTCCTTCTCCAGTGATAATAATTGCTCGGTGCCTGCAGGTCCAGGACTGTTCCCTGCAGTACTTGTACTGGAAGCTGATGGAGCAACTTGCCTCTCACATTGCCAGAGGGCTGTAAAGGGGATCTTATGTGAAGAACCACCAAATCAGGTCATTCTTCTATTGGGCCAGCTCTCTCTTGTTAGCCCCTGCCCCAAAGCCTCAGTGTCTCTAGTGATAGTGCTTTTCCTGTACAAGTCTCCTCGGGGCCAAGCAGAGGCGTACCAGGATGTATTGGAATTTCTCATTCTGTTTTGCTGCAGCAGTTGTGGGGGTTTGATTTGTGTTAGGTCAGTGTCTTTTAGTGCCCTGTGAGCCTGCATGGAACTCGTGTCCTGTCCATGCCAAAGGCCCTTGCACCGGCTGCTGGAATATACTGAAATCACTGTGGTGTCATTGGCTCCTTCTCTTCCTCTGCCAGTGCCTTCCAGCTGTATCTTGCTTTGTAAAGCAGACACAGGCTCTTTGGGGCAGAGACTGTTCATTCACTTGATGTTTGTACAGTGCAGGGTATCAGTGTCTTGTCTTTCTGGTTGAGCCCACCAAGCATAGCTGCAGTGAAAGTTAGTAGAGGCATGACCTATGATCCAGGGAAGTCCTAGCATGACATAAAGCAGAGAAGATGGCCAGAATGAAGGAGATGACGACCTCAGAAGAAATTTCTTCTCATCCCATGCCATGTGAGCTGCTGTTATGAGCCGTTATGTCTTCAGTTTAGTATCCTTTAGCATTTCCTGGAATTTTTGTGTGGTTGTATGTGTCCCATGAACAGCATGGTTGTATCCTGCAAGAACCTTGTATTCTGTGATACTTGGAGTCAGTGAGTTCTGTTATTTAATGCTATGTAGCCCAAAAACCTTCTCCTTGGACCATGATTGTATTTGTTGCTTTCCAGTTTCCATAGCAATTTCTTGGGTTTTGTATTAAGTGCATGTAACGATAACCTGATTGACCTTGTACTGTCCATTTTTGTGCTCTGTACCTCTTGTTTGTCTCTTGGCACAAGGACGGTCCAGATGTATAACCTTGTCACTCCTCCATTATTCCCTGCACCCAGCCTTTGTAGCTCAGGATGATGACAGCTGAGCTTTCATTTGACAGGGGCTGCGTCAAGGATTTAAGGAACAGTATCTTGTCACTCATCTGTGCTCCCTGTCCAGCCCAGGCATACTTGTGCTTTGGGTGGAGCTGTCACATGAAACAGCCAGGCATGTCCTGAAGAGTGTTTCTGCTCTGTGTGTTCTGCAGGGTGGCTGGAGGTTGTCTCAATCTTAGGATGACCCTAGAGAGCAAGCGTTCAAGAGTCCTGTGTGTTCCCACATTTCGTGCAAGTGCTGAACTGTGAGGACTTACCAGGGCTGTGGCATGATGTGTTAATGACTTCTGAGGATGCCCTGCAGACAGGAGGTGTGACAGAGAGCAGACGTGAGCAAACGAGAGTGTGAATTAACAGAAGTTCACTGCCATTAGAGAATCTGCCAAGCGTCATCTGGGTTGGCTTCTTGCTGTTCCTGCTGCAGGATCCTAGCTTCAAATCTTTGTGCATTTTCCTTAGATGGGCAGTTTACAGGGGACCAGAGCCATTCTGTCATTGCTGCAGCGCTGCATGTGGAGTTTCTGATGTGGCCATCTGCACTGACAGGGAAGTAGTGATTGACAGGAACGATACCTGTGCTTTGGATGCAGCTATATGTCTCTTTTTTGTGGTTTTGAGAGGCAGTCATAGTCAAGAGCACTTCCTTCCTTTCCCTGCAGATGTGGTAAGGCTACCTCGGCAGGAAGCCCTCACTGGGAAGTCATGCAGAGCGCTTCAAAGACACAGTCCTGTCTTTGCCAGGGTCAGTGGGCAACAGCAAAACACATTGTGGAAAAAAAATGTTCCAATGCTGTTTATGAGGCAGCTCTCTAGCTTGTTATATGAACACAGTTATTGAGTCCTTTTTGAGTTGCATGTGACTTATTGTAGTTATGTATTAAAGATAGAAAACAGACCAAATCCCTTGCCAGGAAATCTGGAAGTGTTGGCAGAGCTCACCAAATGGATTCTTAGAAAGGGCCCAAATGCCCAAACCGTCCAACCCCCAAACTGGGGCCCAGAGGACTTGGATTGCCCTTTGTCTCAAACATACATGTACAAGCAACTTGCAGCTGTACCAGGTGAGCTGTACCCACAATCGATGGCTGGTGGCATTGTAACCTGACGTGCTTTGACTGAGACTAATAAATAAAAGTTAGTACTTCTATGAAAATCTTTCTTCCTATTGAAGTGTACTTATTCTGGTACTAAATTCAGCCAAATATATAGTCAAGCATAAACAGGGGCAGACACCTTCATCTGCCTCTCTCCAAAGATGCAGATTCCAGCTGTGCTTCTCAGTGGGCATACAGGATCCATGGAGCAGGAGGCTGGAACCTCTAAAATGTCTATGACAAGAATTCTGTGCAGCAAATAGCAAGAGGACTTGAATAACAGCAGCAGTGCCAATAATGTCCAAAGAACTCATCAAGTGCACATGAGAGAGGATACTCTGTCTGTGTGCAGCATAACCAGGGCTACAGTATTAAATAGCAATCCAACCAAAAGCTTGAAGGGAAATTCTTATGATGATTCCTATCAGTGTTTAAATTATTAGTATGAAAGATGCGATACATCCTCTGGGAACATTCAGAACAAACTTTGCTTGGGCATCTGAAGAACAAATGAGCAAAGCTGCCTGAATTTACCACTTTCTTTTTTAACTTTTTTTTACTTTTTTTTTCCTGATGGGGGCGGGCAGGGAGGATACAGTGAGGAACGAACCTCTTTTCTCTTTCTGCTTCTGCCTACTTTCTTTGTCTCTCAAGTGTTCAAGGGTAAGACAGTCTCTTGTTATGGATTTGTAGAGCATCTCCCACAATGCATTCTTGAATCGTAAGTGCTTCCTAATAAGAAACTCCCTGCATAAAACTCCTTGGCTTTTTTCTAGTTGATAGTTTCCTGGAAACAGCATGCAGACCAGCCTGAAGGCTCATGGATCTCCACAGCACAGTCTGGCACCCATCCTTAGTGCAGTACTGCTTCTGCATGCTGCAGCAGGAAATGTTTTAGTGCTCAAGATTACACACTGAAATACATCCTGCCAGGAGAGGTTGGGAGGGTGCTTTGGAAAGGGGAGACAGGAAATTTGTGAGAGTGGGTTTGAATTATGTGGGACAGCAAGAGCAAGGTGTTTCCATTTGGCAGGAGCTCTTCCATTTGGCAGAGAGCTTTTCCTCCAGCTGGAGAGAAATGGTGGGAAAGGGCTAAGGGAGGACAGAGGATCAAGTGACCCCCTTCCTATATTCTAGCATGGATAAGGGATAAATGTGGGCAATTAAATGGCTGATAACAACTGTCAGAAGAAACTCCAAGCTGAGGTGTGTGAGGTGACTTGGCAGAGGCAGCACTGAGATGATTGCGGCGACATGGAGGATGCTGATGAGAATGCTTTTACATGGATGAATTTTTCCATCCTTAGGAAGCTAGGTCATGTGGTAACTAGATCAAGTCAGGAAGGGTTTGGACCAACAGCCACAAACTCAATCAGACAGAGGAGCAATTGCAGATGATTCCTTAGAAGGACAGTTGAACAGTCATATAGGGTGACCATGCTTGTGCTTGTTGTGTGACAAGCAAAAGAGGTCACTCAATGACTGTTCACTGATAGGGTGTATCAGGGTGGTCTGAGCTAAGGATTCTGAGGTAGAAAATCAAGACACCTCTGTCAGAATTATGCAATAAGCACATGAGAAACTGGGGTGAGAAATCGCTGCTGGAGTGCTGCCAAGGAGCAGCCACTGGGTCTGTTCTCTCTGCTCCCCTGCATCCTTTCAAATGGCTGTTACTTTGCAGCAGCCTTCAGCTTGCGCTGGGTTTTGAGAGGATGCAGAGAAAAGAATGATGAACAGAAGGAGGGCAAAGGATTTCAGCAGACCCAGCTGCAGATGGCTCAGAACATCCTCATGATAACTGGACTTCTGAGCTCCACTGTGTCCTGCTCCCATGGATATCTGGCCACCGTACCACCACTGGATTAGGCTACTGAGATTCTTGCATTCAGTGGCAGTAGCTCCTGCCAGAGAGGTGACGTGGCTGGCTGTCAGCCACCTCGGTCTTCAGTAGCTGCTGGGAGCTGTGCTGGTATCTTACCTGCAAGCTGGAGCTCATCAGCAGGAGAAAGGACCATGCCGCCTGCAGAGTCTCAGAGCACAAGAGCTGCTTTGTCTCCTTTCCCCGTGATGGGGTGGGGTGAACAGGAGTGGAATATGGGCATCTGGATGTGGGGGATGTTGGGTAGGAGCAGAATCCGCTTCTGCAGGGATTTGCTGGTGGGAGAAGGCACTGGGGGGATGTTGGTGCTGTTCTGCACTGCTGCTCTGCAGGCTCTTAAATTATTCAGGTAATAACAGCATCTGAATGTGCTTGGTGAGCCCGCTGTGCTGAAATGAGGTGAGCAGTATCTGAAACCTTGTAGCATTCAGAAATCTGTTTCAGGAGCAAGTTATTTCAAGCTGTGCCCTGTCCCCTGAGCCTGGCACCTTGGCCAGGACGTCTGCGCCAGGAGGCCACTGGCTGAATGCAGGGATGAACCCTGAGTAAATGCTTTCAGGAGGGTGATCACGAAGGACGGTGTCTTCGTAAAAGTCCTGCACATGGTAGCCTGGTGGGCTTAGTCTACCCACCGTAGAAAGCCACCTGCAATGTGGTGAAGCTGAGGTGCAGCAAGGTAGATCTGAGCTCAAAGGAAAGCAGATTTACAGAGTGCTAAAATTAGAAGTTTAGTCTAAATTATGCTAATTTGTTTTAATTGTCTATGTGTGTCAAGGTTCTTCAGAAATGTAACCTCTCTGTGGTGGTCTGGAAAGGTGCAGCATCACTGGTGGTGTGATGAAAGGATGGATTAAGGATGGTAGATATTTCTGGGTTCCCTGGCCTACTTACATCTTTCTTGCAGTCCTAACCCCAGCTCTCAAAATGCCATGAGGGTAGGTTCTGAAAGCGTTAGCTCTGGATTGAATAGGCCAGATGGTTTTGTTAAAACCTTTGATGAGCAGAGGGCAGCTTCCTAGGTGCAGGGAAGTTTCTGGCACCTTCTCCCTCTAAGGCCACTTCGCAGCATGACAGAACCATCCGAAAATTCTCAATTTTCTTCCACAGCTGATTATGTCATGTTTTGAACCTCAACTCTGCAAGCAGCAGCGAAAAATTCAAGCTCCCTTCCTATTTGCAAACCAGATTTTGCTGACTGGGTGAAATGTTAAGCCAGAGCCATACATCTCTGTGTAGGGGCTGCAAGTGTAGGGGACTGTGTTAAATCTATGGCTTCAAAATGTTACATCCTCAGTGAAAAATCTATAGCAGAGACAAAGCAGCAGGTATTCACTGAAGTGTCTTGGGAGGCGGAAGGAGAGAATGCAGCAGCAGGAGAGCATTTAGAAAACAGACGAGGTTTCTATATTTGTGCAGAGATGAGGAAGGAAGGAGAGAGTGTGCGCGCGCATGTTTGTGCCTGTGTGGCCAGGCCACCAGGAAGATTCCTGTTCAAGAGAAAACGTACTCCAGAAAGACAGCAAGCAGAAGTGAAGGCTATGGTCCTTCACTACACTGTGGTGACAGGACTTTGCAGGGTTTGTGGGGTGCATTCATGTGCCTATGTTGGAACTTTTAAATGGGAAATGCAGGGAACAGCATGATGAAACCCTTCAGAGAATATAAACTATGTTTGATTTTTTAACCAGTGTGATAGTTTCTGCAAAGGATTAATAAATATTGTCACCTTCTTACAGTGTCATTTCTCCAGCAAACTAAGGTGTCCAGATACTCTGCAGGAAATGCTGTGTATTGAGTCCATTTAGTTCCTTCATTGATGCCATGCCTGGAATGAGGAGCATTGTGTCTTTTCCAGGACTTGCTCATTACAACACCAATCAAAGAATAAGATAAATACTGTAAGAGTGTGCTGTTTGGTGGGTGTGACAGGTGTGGGGTGAGTGAAACACAGGTTCAGCTTTAACAATACACTTGTCTGTGTACCAAGCTCTTTATTCCATTTATCTGAATATGGAGCGAAAGAGTAAAAGGTCTTTCTTTGGTCTGACTAGAAATCAGCTGTGTTGATTCACAGTCATCACTCTGCTGATGACTGAAGTGTGAGCTTTTACTGTGTGCTATAACCACATGCATACGTCTTGTAGGTTCTCAAACTGATGTTTGAATCAATAATATTCTACTGTAAATGCTTTCCATGGATTTGATTATAATAGTAAATAGTATGTCCTTAAATAAGATGCTAAACATTAATAATTCCGTGTTCTTGACTTGTGACTCTCTGTGTGGAGTTTCTCTTATTTTGGAGTGGTTTTTTATTTATTTCGCCTCTCCATTTCCCTTGTGGTGAATGAAAGTACTCAGGCTGACAGTGGGAACAGGGAGTGGACTAGAAGGAGGTGGTGTGCTAGAGAGTTCTAAGAAAGGTAAATCTTACTGAATTGGCTTTTGATGTTGCCTTTACTGCAGTGGGGAGTGTTTTAGTTCTTCCCATCTTTAATGCTGAAAGAGAAGTTGCATCTGTGGGACACTGGCTATGGCACGGGGAGGTTTCAGCGCTAGGAGATGCCTGCGTGGGATCAGTATTTGTCCTGAAGGCTTTAATTTTCTATGCTTTTTCATTCTTCAGCTCTTTTCCTGGCAGAATCATCTTAGCTCACAGTGACAGTAGGTTTGGTCCAAGCAAGAATTGCTCAGTGGAGCATGGCATGGCAGCTCTCTTTACACGCAGCTTGGACGTGCCACTGCACTGATGCATAGCAATGTGCTCCTGTTCAAGAGCAGCACGGTGGTCAGCAGGCTGACCCCCTTTCTGTGAGGACTGGGAAAAAATGCTTCCTGTCAGCCTGCCGTCAAATGGCTGTGGAGCTGAGGTTGCAGTAAGAGGAGCTGCAGTATCACAGAGCAAGAGTATAAAATATCTGTTGCCCACCAGTACTGTATCAGCAAAACTGCTTCCAAACCTTGTGAACTCATCCCTGCCAGTGGTGAGATTTGCTTCTCAGACCTGTCCAGGAAGTCCTCCAAGGTCAGCAGCAGTTCAATAAGGCATAGAGAAAACACCTTCTTTCCATTCCAAATGTGAGGCAACAGCATTTGCTGTCTCCTGACAACATTTCACAGGGATCAGCAGCACTTGCCTACAGGGCCTCTCTGCACAGTGCGTGGCACCACCATCATCTTCAGCAGAGGGTCAGCGAGGGACATTTATTCTGCCTTTCCTGTATAGACAGACACTGTGAGTAAATTGCAGATATTTGGGAAGAGGAGCTGACATCTTTCACTAATTCACTTTGCTTTAAAGTCATGCCTTGGAGCTAAGAAAACTGTGAAGACACTTGGAGCAGCTGATTGAGAGACTCTGCTCACAACTGCAGTAGTGATGCAACTTCCTCATGAAACTTGGAGGTAACGTTCATCACTGAGAAGGGACATTGCTTATTGAGAGCTTTAGTCTGAACAGACTTTTTGTCTCTGCAGAGGTGGTGTGTTTTTTGTCTGTTTTGTTAGGAATAAATGCAGCATTTTCCCTGGAGAAAGTGCACAGTAATAAGCTATGAACCTGTAGTTTGTTCTTGACAGTAAGAACCTGCTGTAAAACACTGAGAAAAAGAAAAGAAAAAAGATCAGAAGAGGAAGAGGCTTCAGAGTTTCCTTTACTGTTCTTTGGAGATTTCTGGAGAAATAAACAAACACCACAAATGAAGCAAGTAACACGATTTTTGTCCTCTTTCTGGAGCTGCAGCTGCTGCAGTCAGCTCTCCAGCCTCAAGCTGTCTGCTGTTTACTGCCAAGCTTTGCCAGCAGGTTGCTGGGATAATATTAGGCTTTTTTAATGACAAAGGGTGCCAGGAAAATAGATATATATAATTTTTACATTTAAGTTAAAAGAAGTATATGACATGCCAGCAATCTGACTGGGAGGTGCCATGAAACAACAAAGAATCAAGGAATCTCTTTAAGTGCCCAACCATGAAAACAAGGACCTAATTTTGGCTATGTTTTTAAAGACCAGCATGAATAAACATGCATGCAAACATGTTTGGAGGATGTTATGCCTCTGAAGAGGCACTAAGGGTTGCAATAAAGTAGGAGGACAGAGTAAAATGCTGGAGGCTTCCAGCAGGCCCGTGTTCCAAACCATGGTCAGCAGGTAACACAGCAAAGCAGCTGTAATAGAACTGGTACTCTCACATATCTGCCACAGTGGGCATCCAAGCCAAAATGGTTTCTCAATGTCTGCCTGCTGGCAGGTGAAAATGGCTCGTCTTTTCTGTTGAAAAGAACTTGAAGGAGCCAAAAGAGGAAATAATAGGATTTCTGTACTGTTTAATTCCATTCACAGACAAGCACAGCCTTAGTAGTCTTAATCTGTAAAGCAGATACGTAGGCTCCCTCAAGAAGTTAAGAGGAGGAGATCTAAAGTTTTAGGTTGAACTGCTTTGTGAGCATCCTCTATAGTTGCTGTCAAAGATGCTATGATACTTTTCACAACAAAGTGTTTGTGTGGGTGGATTGACTCTTCTGTTCAGCAAAAATCTTTCTTAGGTAATTGCATTCTGTTTCTTTGGAGCCCCTTGTTTCCCCACCTCCTGGAGTTCCCTGTAGCATTTCTGTGGTCTGCTGAAGGCTACCTCCTCTTACTCTGCATATGGGATCACTAGTTTAGCAAG
This sequence comes from Corvus moneduloides, assembly GCF_009650955.1. Taxonomy (NCBI): domain Eukaryota; kingdom Metazoa; phylum Chordata; class Aves; order Passeriformes; family Corvidae; genus Corvus; species Corvus moneduloides. The sequence goes on along the minus strand of NC_045502.1, from coordinate 4,953,723 downwards.
AGGGCAAAAGAATAGAAGGAAACTTTGCAGCTGTGGAGTAGGCTGAATCTTAAAATGAAAGTGGTGGGAATGACAGAGTGCAGGACACATGTTCTCTATGTAGAAGAGAGACTACTCTCTGAAGTAGGAAACTACTTCAGGTTTCTGTGTTTCATATTGTAAAGTAAGTTCCCTCAGATATTTCAAGTCTTCCTCTCTGCCCCCACACTTCAGAGCTTCTTGGCTTGTACTGAACCACCCTGACCTGGTGGCTCAGTAAGGTAGGTGGATGCAGGGTCGGTGTCAAGCATTTCCTGGCACTGACAGCACTGGTTTTTTGCAAATCCTCAGGGAATCATAGTGCTAAATGCTACAAGAATGTTAATTTTGTAAGGTAAGCAATTGTGCAGTCATAAGCTCAGAGGTGTCCTTGCCATGCAGGGGATCTCTGTGCGCTGCTGGAGAGAGGATCAGGCAGCCAGCTCCTCCTGTGGTTGGCACAACTTGTGTGTCACGTGGAATTACTTCCTCCTCTCTGCTGGGATGCAAGAGAAGATAGGGACTGCGTTGTGCTGCATCTTACTTGGCTCTGCTGGCTGTTCTAGCTGTTCATCCCTTACCAATTCCCCATTAACGGCTCTGGGGCCAGCACTCTCACAGGGCTCGGCTCCCAGCACTGATAACATGGAGTACCAGCATCCTATTTTTTATCATTAGGGGAAGGGGGATTTTTGTTTTTTTTATTAATAACCCAAATAACGCTGTGAAATAGCACTTGTCTGACCTTAAATATTAAACTCCCTTAAGTGGGTGAGCTGGGGCACAGAAACAGCAGCGTGCTGGTAGTGATGGGCTGTGGAAGAAGATGAAGTGGTGCTGGACATCATTAATACTTTCTCCCTGGAGGGCCTTCCCTCTTCAGGGCAGCCAGGTGCTCTTCCACGCAGCTCCCCAGCTTCCAAATGGCATTTTTCACACTTTAAACATTTTGCACGCTTTGAGCAGATCTGAACATCAAAGGCTGGTGTATCCTGGCTCTGGCGTTACCATGGCAACAGCAGCTGAGAGGATTTGGATGTTTCTGGGATGGGATTTTGCTGCTGGGTGTGTTGGGCAGAATGGGGCTGCTCTTCTCACATCACTGCCATTGTGGGCACCATGCTCTGTGAGGGGATGGCCTGCCCCCGCCCAGGGGTGGTGCAGACCTCTGTGTCTGAACTGCTCACCTCAGCTCCCTCCAGTCTGGGAGAGGAGGAGGGGATCCTTCCCGTGCTATGCCACATGTGGAAGTAGGTCAGCTGAACTGTACCCTTAGATGTGCTCGTTTCTCTCTGCTGGCTCTCCAGGGAGCTGAGCACGGAGCCCTGCTTCAAGCGTTGTCTCTGTAGGAGCCCAAAACTGCTTCAGTGAGCCTACCCTTGGGATGTTGGCCTCAGATGCCTCTTCCATCCCCCTTCAGCTCCAGATACGCTGGATACGGTGGATTTCCAGGAGTGAACATAAAGCTGAGCTTTAAACACTGTGAAAATATGATATTGGTCTGGTTGGGTAGTGTGCTAGAGCAGCACAGTCAAGGGGCTGCTGTTGATCCTCACGGTGAGTCTGTCAAGCTGTGCGTCCTGGGCAAAATGCCGCATCCTCCTCCTTGTGTGCTGTAAAATGGCCCCTGGAAATTCATTGCTGTTCTGTGAACATTACTCATTTGGGTGACTCTAGCATCTCCAGCCAATATCTGCTGAGGGGACAGGCACGTGTGTGACTTACTTGGACATGCACATAGCAGATGTCCTTTGTGGGAGAGGGGGAGTGGGGGGTGGTGTGTGAGTGGAGATATGCGCTTGAGACAGATGGGTGGTTTGATGAAGGAAAGCAGGTAATTCTGAGCACCCTGCCTATTCCTTGTGCTGTCACAGCAATAGACAACCCTCAGACTTGTGATCTCAGTGCTGTTGTCCTCTGCATACTACAGGAGAAAATATTTTTCCAAACTGCCTGAACATGACAGAGCAAGATCATGTTAGTGCAGACTGTGGTATTTAGGTACAGTGCAGACCTCAGAGACTGGGTGGCTGAGAATAAAGGTACACTGAAAGTGTGGGGCAAGATCTGAGTTCTGGCTCTCTGGCTTAATGCTCAGGAGCAAAGCAGACTTCTTTCCAAGAGGAGCAGAGTGCAGCCTGCCAGGTGGGACTGTGCATTCATCTTTTCTCACAGGAGGTCAGTCCCTGCTGCCTCCAGGCATGCACTGCAGCCAAGTACTGGAAATCTCTTGGTTCTGAGATTCCCAAACAGGCATAACATTTTAGGGGTCTCTCAGTTATCTGTAATCTTGCAGTTACAGCAGGACCAGTGGATCCAACAGGATCAATAGCTGGGGTGGATTAACTGCAGCCTGCGAAGAGTCTTATTACATCTTTCAGATTGGTGCCTGTCTGAATGAAAGCTGAAATCTGCACCATGATCAGTAATTAAGAAGTGATCTGCCCTTGGCCCATATTGTGGGCATAATGCCAAATTCTGAGTTCCCAGAACTGGGGATTTTCAGATTCAGGCTGAGTTAGGTGATGCTTTTTGCTCCCAGAACTGCCTGGTCTTCAAAAGAGGTCAAACAGTAGGTGAGATGTGTTCTGGTCCACTGGATAAGAGAGCTGGATGCAGAGGCTGAACAATTTTATCTGTGCAGATATCTTCTTTGCAGCCAGGATAGCACAGTACAAAGCCATAGCATAAACAATGGGACATGAATATTCCTTTCCTTTGGGAGCTCTGCATCTCTTTCATGTCTTCACTCTGAGAATCTGACTTTCTGAGTTTTTATGCTTGAATAAGTATAAATAAGATAAATCAGTGTGATGACATTTTCAGTTGTGTTGCCTGGCTTGTTCAAATGATGAGTAAAAAGAACACTTGATAAGTTGTGGCAAGATGCCAGAGAGGCACATGCTATGAAGCTGTGTGTCTGCTCAATATGTGTGCAGGGAGGGGCAAAAGGCTGCTGAAACATCTTGGTTTGGGGCTCAGACTGCTTCCTCTCCAAGAACTAAATTGTGATTGTGCTGGTACAAGGCAGCTATCTCTCGGAGTAAGAGAGCAGTCTGCTTCATCTCCAAAATCATGCCAAAATCGTGCAACAGTGCACAGTTCAAGAAATACAATCTTAAGAAGATCTATTAAATTTGTATTTCTGAATTTCCTTTGGGAATCTCACAGATTAGATAGTTCTGAACTGATAAATGACCACAAAATGGTTTCTTAGATCAGGGCTATGACAGGAAGAGATTTCTTATTTCTAATAGCTGCTGAGCTTCGCAAACACAGTCCATTGGGTTTCTTTTCATTTGTTCTGTGCTTCTGCGTGCCGGTTTTTAGACTGATTTGGAGAGAAGTACCTGTAAATTGGCTTCCCCTCTGTCCCCCCAACAACAAAGGAGATGGAGAGGCAGCTAGAGAGCAAGGGCTGGAATATTTGTGTACAGCAAATCTTTGTCCCCCTCCCACCACATCACATTGCACAGCTCCTCCTCAGATGGAAAGGTGAAGAGCAGATGGACTTCTCACTCTGTTGCTCATGGCTGATGATTCCAGCACTTTGGAAACTGAGCATCACCTGTAAGAGAGGTAAGGCACCAGTGGCACCTATGGACTTCCTGTGAAGTCACAAAACACCATGCCAGAAGCCACAAACACCACAGGAAAGCAAAGCCTCAGGTGTATTATGTTCTGTGGGCTGCCTGCTCTGAGCTGCAGCATCTATCTCAGCTCTGCAGAGCATCCTTATCCACTTATTTATGCCTGCATCACTGCTGCTCTCTCCCAACAGGAAGAAGTGGCCTGACAGCGCCGCTGTTTTTCTGTGTACCTGCTGTTATCCATGGCTGGGCAGCAGTAGCAGAATTGCTAAACATTTAAATTATTCAGCTTCTGTTGTTGACTCAGCTTTTAAACTACATTGACATTTCCTGAGATAACAGCTTGCTGACTGGAACCTGGGAGCCTGGCTGGTCCTGGGAGCCTCAGCAGGAGCACAGGGAGCATTTTCCTCTCTAAGGAGAAAGGGGACATGCTGGAGTAAGGTGAACCCGTGTGTATCCATGTCCTTGCACCAGGAGGGTACTGCAAGTGCTCAGGGAGGAGCTGCTCCCTTCAGTGACTGCAGCCCTGGACTCATCCTGGCATCATTTCTCAAGTGGCTGACTTCAGGAAGGGCTGTGTTTCCTTCCCTGGGCAAAGGCACATACAGCTTCCTCAAAACATTAAATAGTCTTACACTATTTACTCTTCTCCAAGGTAGTGTGTTTAAGGTTCTCTGCTGCACACATTACACTCCTCATTCCCTTAAATGAAAGGAAGAACAGCTGAGGACAGACTGGCAGCAGCCAGCAAGTGCCTGGTGCTGGGCAGTCACTTCTCTGGTTACATGGCAGATACCAAAACCGAGGAAGGAGCCTTGCGTTCCTTCACAGCTACATCATCACACAGCTGAAGAGTTTCTCCAAAGGTCAGAGGCAGAACTCTGTATCTTGAAAAAACAAAACTCTTTGTAGCTGAAGGAGTAGTTCTCTTCAGAGACCTCTGCTCTGCCTTCTAAATTTCTCACAGAGCTTCTCTTCACCCCTGACTGCAGTTGCTGCTGGAATTCAATGTTTTCATCTCAGATGTGAACCCAGAATGCAGCAGCACTGAGTCACCAGGGATGCTGAGCCTCATCCCAGGAGCTGTCTCAGGATAGCAGAGGGAGAAACTAGTTTTCATGTGGGTATGATAAATATTATAGCATCCAGGGAACAGCACTTAAGAGAATACTGGAACCCTGGCTTGCAAAAATTCCCTAAAGCCCACAGGGGTGCCCAGAGGTTGTTATTTGGTATTATTCGCTGTAATTCTTGGTCACTTTCCTCAACATGAATTTACTCTTTTTTAGACAATATTCCTGTTTTTTTCCAGTGTAAATAATGTCCCTTTGCAGATCCCCAGTTTAACTCTGTGTTAGCTTTTGTGAGTGCAACATGACACTGAGTCCAGCTTCCATTGTCTCTGAGGCCTTTACGGTGATGATCATATGCTCAGATGTCACTAAGGAGAGGATAGAGAACAAAATTTTGGAGAATGAGCAACCCAGACAATCTCAGTTCAGCATCTGGAAACAGGTAAGTGTTAAGGAACTGCCTGAGACCTTTGTCTTTTGAGGTGTTTTCATGAAAATGGAAAGAGCTTTTGGAATTAAAAGCTGTTCATTTATTAGTGTTGTATTTGTTATTTTTCAAGATCTCGGGCTCTGATTTCTCAGGCAGGGTTGTGCTCAGAGTGTTGGTTTCTCCAGAACTGCCAAGATGTTCCTGTTAGATAAAACAGGCAAGATAACAGTGACAAACTGCTAGTAAAGCAAGTTGCTCTGAGGTATGGGTTTTCATCACTGATACATGCAACTCACCTGTCTACAGTTAGATGGGGGAACTTTTGGAGATGCCTCAGGTGAGGTGGTAATGAGTGAATGAGATCTACTAGAGGCACCAGTGGGAAGTGTTCAGGAAATTACAATTAACAAGAGACAGCAATTAATGGAGCAAAGAGACCAGTTTTCTTATAGGTAGAGCCTGCATGAGCTTCACAGCCTGGGAAAGAAATGGTTTTTAGTGTGTTATATACTCAAGACAAAGTGCTCTGTTCTCCCCAGTCTTCAGGGAAGGGAGAAAACAGATAGGTACCTCCCACCTCACAGGATCCCCTTTACTCATGCTTCCGAAATCTCCTTTACTTCTAGAGCTATAGATATGTGACTGATAGTAATATTAACACTGTGAACTCCATACAGTTGCCTCAAGATCCATGGGTCTGCTGCAGCCTGTGACCTGCCAGCCCATGTGGATGTCACCAACAGCCGAGGATACCTCAGCAACCTGAGCTCTGCGCTGTGGGAAAGTTTCTGAGGGCTGTTTGCAGGCAAAACTCCAGGTCTTAGTGGGAAAGCAGAAACTTTTGGCTTGGCCAAACTTGCCAGGACCATACCTAATGATAATATTTCTCTGTCAAAGGAGCTCTGACCCACAGACATATTGTATTTAGGCACTATACTCATTCCTCACCGTGGTAGAAAGGTTCTGCCTCAGTGGTGGGGACCTGGGACAATTCCATTTTATTGTGTCTGCCACAGCACCATGTGGTCACCATTCCAGACTCCACAGTCACCACAGCTGCTTCTTACTCCGCACACCGTCACAGGCCTTCCTTCCCTGTGCCCTGCTGTGGCTGTGGGCATAGGGTGTGCACAAGGGAGTCCCGGGCCAGAGGCCAAGGTGAGCCCCATGTTCCCTCTGGCAGTGTACAGGGCTTACCTCTCCCCTCTCCATCCTTGTGGAGGGTATGAGGCATCACTGGATTGCCAGAAATCTGTAGGACTGAGCCAGTCTGAGATTGGCCAAAGGATTTGCTGCTCCAGGGATTGTTCCATGCTTGAGTTTGCCTGTTCTGGGTTTGTGAAAGTCACCAGTGCCAGAGGTTGCACAAAGCAAAGCTAAACTGAATCTCAAAATGGGAGGGGTGAGGGAGGCAATCTCATGGGCACCGTTACACTGCTTTTCCCTGAGGTGTGCTAGGAGGAAAGCCCAACTGGATTGTAGGGCACAGGCTAGGGCTTTGTCAAGTGTATACACTATCCTGATGGATGCAGGATCTGGAGAAAATTTGCATTATGCTGAGGGAGCAACTTTGAATCGGTTCATGAGCTCTGGCTGGTAATGGCCTGTGTCAGAGTGTGGACTCGTGTTTGCATTCATGACATGCAGCTATGGGGCTGGGGGGAGTGGAACCAGGATCTGAGGCACTGATAGACACCGACTCAGTAGGTTCAGAGCAGCAACACTTTTTTTAGAACAAATATAGTGTGCCAGCCAGCCAGCAGTTGCAGTGCCCATCCTTTTGGCAACAAAAATTTGAGCTCTACCTGAACTGAAGGTGGAGTCTGTTCTATTTCAAATATCAGAGGGAATCTAGACTTCCAAGGAAGTGCTGAATGACTCTGGACAAAGGGAAGGTGTTTCCCCTAGACTGAGGTAAGGACTCTGCTTTGCTCTAATGCTAAACTTGGTCTTTGGTCAGTATAAAAATCTCAATTTCTATGTAATGCAAAGCATTTTGCCATCCTAACACGTTCTATTCATCTACTTTTCCTGTCTCTCAGCTCATATAAGCTTTTCTGGTGGTGTGCTGGGCTGTTTTATAGGAATCCCCTAGAGAGATACAGCTGGCAGAGCAGTAGTTTCTTTCTCTCTGAAGCTGCAAATATCACAAGCTGTTATTTATCTGTATATTGCCCAGGCCTTTCCAGGTGTGATCACTTCATGGCTGTGCATTCACTGGTTTGGCCCCAGCACCTGGCTGGAAGCACCTTGGCCTTCTTGACCCTGTAACTGGCAAAAAGGGCCAGGTGAATGGTAGCTGGAAATAGAAACCAAGCTGTGTGGCTCCCCTGCAGCACCCCAAGTCCTTTGCCAGGCTGGCCCCAGTTTGGCATCTGGAACAAAGATGGGATAGGCAAAGCACTAGCAAGAGGGATGACTCCTGCCAGCCAGGCGAGCATTGCTCTGCAGGGTCACCCTGAGCTGGAGCACAAGGAAAGGGTGGGACGGGAGCGGTCTCCAGGAGCTCTATTCCTTTGGACAATTGGTGTGACTCCCTTGCGTATCTTTCAGAGAGGGCATGCACCAACCACTGTGGACCCCTTGCCTTCTTGCTGCAAGCAAGGATCTCCTGAAGGGATGCTGGAGCAGGAGTCTGCTGTGCAGGTAGAAGGGGGGAAGGGGCGCGTTCATTGTATTGTAGTTGGCTCTAGGCCCTACAAAGAGTCTGGAGCTGCTGTTGCTAGACCTCATTTGCCACTTCAGTTCCATCTCGGTGTCCTCCATTTGGGACTGTGCCCAGCCAAGGTCTGCAGGGACCTGTGAACAACCTGAAGTCTTCTGCTCACTGTCTCCAGCTCAGCCTGCTTTGTGTGGCACAGACCAAGAGACAGTGTGGTTCTGGCCATAGAGCTGTTTCATTTTGCTTTATATTGCTGAAGTTTCATCTTCCCTTGTATTATTTGAAGAGCAGGGTTCATGCACATGGGCTCCTCCCCATTAACAGTTCACAGATGTGTTTATGAAGTGTGGCTCAGGCATGACATTGACTAAACACTGTGCCCAGTCTGGCAACTCTCCCCAAGCTCCTGACGTGGGACAACCCGTAATCTCCAGACTCCAGACAGGAGCTTTCTTGTTGTGCTGGCTTGCAGTCAGGTGTGTGAGTGGTGATAGGGTGCAGTCCTGCTGCTGATAAACGTCTCCCAGCCTGCTCATGCTTGGTTTGGCTGTGGCATTCAGCATAAGTGGGTTGATCAGAGCTGCAGAACCTGGCTGTGCAGGGTGAGCTGACCTTCTGCAGCGATGACATGCATGCCTTACCTGAGGGTGAGTACTTGGGCATGGTCAGGGGTTTGATGGGCAGCAAAAGAGGAGAGGAATCAGGTTAGCTGGTTTGCACAAGGGAGTTTAGGTGTATTCTGGCTGGTAATATGAACTTCAGTCCAAAGAAAATGCCTCTTCTCCCTGAACAGTTGCTGCTAAATGGACCTCAGACTGGCAGGAAGGGTTTGATGCCCTTCTTAGGTCATTGGTAACTTGCCTAAGGTCATCCTTGGGGCCAGTGACAGTGCCTGGCATTGAAACCAGGTCCCTTGGTGCTGTATTTTCTTTGTCCTTCTCACCACTGCTTTGCTGGGAGAAGGGAGGTGCCCCAGGTATTGGTTTTTTTGCAGTATTATAATAGTAAATGTTGATTCCTGTGTTATCACCTCTCTTATTTTACCCCTCTGGAGCCATGGGACAGGTGCACAGGATGATGTTTCTCTTTCAGCGCAGTGCTGCGCTAGCTCTGCTGTGGAGCACGTGGCTGTGCTGTAATGGCTTTGCTCGCGTGTCCTCACCGGGGATCTACTGTCAGAGATACATTACCAGGCCTGTGCTTCTGGTGCTTTTCTGTCAATGCTTTCCTCCCTGCATGGCTTCCAGAGACTGCACCCCAAGCGCTGGCCAGGCAAGCCTGGCTTAAGTCTGAAGACAATAAATCTATGGTAGCCACAGCACAAGGACTGTACTGTGATACCACCCAGCATGCAGATCCCAGCAGAAAGCCCCCTTCTAAGCGCTTTTGTTCATGCAGGCAGGCAAAGCAGGTGTGGACTAGCCCTGCTGGAGCAGAGGTAGGGAATGAGTCAGAACAGACTGCAGAAATCAGGAGCAGTTTATAAGCGTCACTAGGAAAGAAAAGGAAGCTTCTCCACAGGGTACCAGGGCAGACCCTGACGGTATGATCTGGACTCCAGCACCTCACCTGAGCATGAGGTGCATAACCAGCAGGTTAAGGCTGGCCCAGAAGCTGTATCATAGTCCCAGGCTGACATCAGGCAGGCTCAGAGCATGTCTCTGATTCCCCCTTTGCACCGGCAGCCTGCTAGACCCCTCTCAGCTCCCCAGTGTTTATTGCACAGACCTGCCTAAAGCATGTCACGGTCCAAAAAAGGTAGTGCATTAGGAAAGTAAGAGAAAGCAGTTGCTGTGCTGCTGCATCTCTCTCAGCAGCTGTAAATGTTATGTTGTTAGAATAGGTGTAGTGCCTGAGCAAAAAGCTCTCATGTATTGTCTTCAGTCACAGCCTATATATTTTTGATGAGGTAAAAATAGCTTTTCTTTTTCAGGATATGCAGAGAGCAGAGGCTCCTGCTAACATCAAAGGAGAGTGACAGCTTTCCCCTGGGTGTGCGTGGCCTCAGCTGGCAGGAGCAGTAGCTGTGTTAATTCTTGCCTCGCTTTGGCTCTGTGTGAAAGGAAAGATGTTCTGGTCTCCTTTTCCTGTTCAGGTCTCTCGACCAGCCCCTGTTTCACTCTCCACTCTCCACTGCTGCTGGACCCAGCACTGTACTTCAAAGGGAAAGTGATAGTTTGCAAATAACAGAACAAGATCTCGAACATGTTACTTAGAAAATCCATTAGGCAGCAGGCAGGCACTGCAGGCTTTCACAGAGCTGTGGGCTGTAGCCCACCAGGGAATCCTTATCAGAAAGATCAGTCTGCTGTGTAGAGGCAGCTCCTTGCTGCCTTGCTCTGTGCAGATTAAGCTGTTTGTGATATCTGCCCTCCTCACAGTTCTGAACCTGTTCCAGCTGGAGCAGCCAGCAAAGGGGACTCATGAGCGGGGAAAGAAGGAGGCAAATGGCAACGCAGATGTCATCTGTGTCCAAAAATGCTCAGCAGGGACTGAGTTAACCTTGACCCTGACCTGTACCACCAGTGACAGTCCAGAACTACCTCTCCTGTTAAGAGTGCACAAAAATGGGCTTTCCAAAAGCTCATTACTCATGATTATGTAATGGTGGAGGATTGTGCATGTTGGAGAGGCCAGTCTGATGCTGGCACCCGAAAGCTTGCCCTCTCTTCAGCGCTGTAAAAAGGCTAAATGACAGGTTGCTTCCCTTCCCACAGATCTGCCAGGGACCTTCCTTCCCTTCTTCTTCTGCTTTGGGATTTCTCCTTTGCCAGTTGTGCCAAGTTCTTCTCCAGCTCTATCCTTTGGGAATGTGAGCAGATCTTTCACTTCCCGCATGCTCTGATTCACCTGCTGCGAGATTGTTGAGCTACCCCTTGCATCCTGCTCTGGGGATCTCTGCTGGGTGTATCAGCTATCAACCTCTGTGGTACATGCTTTGGGGCTGTTGTAAAATCTGCGCTAAGCAGAAAGGAGCATGGACAAAGGGTTTACTCAGGCTGGTGCATGAAATGAGAACAAACTGACTTGGCAGATGCCTTCCAGAGATGACTTCTTGTGCCTTGACTCTCAGCAGTCCTATTAAGATCCTCAAACCTGTGCTAAGTCATGCGGGCAGAGGTGAGGATGATGGGAGAATTGAACTTGGGCATATGAATTTATCTGTCTTGAATCATGTGGATAGGGGTGAGGATGATGAAAGAATAGAATTTAAGCATTTGGATTTATCCTTTCATCAGATGAATTTTCCTAATGCTTTTGCTTTTCTCTTTCTGCTGGGTTTGCAGTATCTGCCTGTTCTCCGTGTTCTGCTGGCTGACTGCCTGAGGCCTTGCTACCGTGGCCTCTCTGGAGATGCTGTACGCTGCTTAATGCTGCCTTCTACTCAGAAGGCAGAAACCTGCCAGTAGGTTTTGTTTCTGCTGCAGGGCCCACTGAGAGCATCCAGTTTCTCTTAATACAGATAGGAGACAAAGTTCCTGTAAGACATACAGTGTGGCTTCTGTTTCTGAGCACTTTGAGTTTAATCTCTTGATCTTCCCTGATTATCCTCTGGGCACCCCATGTGTTATCTTTAACTGCTCTTAATCTTAGCAGCTCTTTTAGTGTGTTTTGAGGACTAACAAATTCTTCTCATCTGATGAGAAAGAACTGAGGTTGTCACCTGCAGACCTGTGCACTTTATATCTGCAAGGCAGAGAGGTCCAAATGAGCATGGGCTCCAGAGAAATTCCTAGGTTGGGCAGTTTCTTAAAAGTAAACCACTGCACTGATGAGAGGTTTTGATGTTTCTGCAGGAAATAATGCCTCAAAGGTGAGGACCATGTCCACTGTTGGACACAAGTCCACATGAGCAAGGAAATGTCCATGCAAATGGCAAGGGCTGTTGCCCTTGGCAAGGGTTTATCACACGTCCTCGGCTGGCAGCACTGACTTTAGGTTCCAGGACACTGGCACTAATAGCTGGAAGTAACTGGATGACCTCTGAGATGTGAGTTGGACCTTTCCACAGCATCTAGACAGGATGCCCATAGCAATACATGGCTTGGTGCCAGGATTCAGGCTTACATCTCACTGCCAGTCCTGGGGTTCTTTGGTTGTTGTGGTGACTGTGTGCTGCCCAGCCTCCAGGTGTTTCCTTGCTGGACCTCCTCTGTCCGCTGCTCCATGAGTCTGTGTCAACGTGGCTGAAGAGACAAGTGGGCAGACAGGGTAAAGAGGGCAATGCAGCAGGATGCATGTGTGCCAGGCTGGAATAGTGTGGTGAATTGCTTCTTGACTGTCTTTGTGTCCCAGAAAACATTGTGAGATCAGCACAAGTCCCTGAACTCATTTGCACTTGGGAATCATCTACTTACAGCATTTAGCAGCTCATACAGAGTGGGCTCCTGCCAAGCGATGCCACCTTTAGCAGGAGCAGGCAATGCTGAGACCCTCCCTTTTGTTATCAGTGATGAGCAGCAGGAGCTGGTGGGAGCTCCTCCCTGGGTGTGAGTGAGAGCAGGCACTGCCAGAAGAGATTAGAGCAGGACACTGACCATGGCCAGAGACACAGCAGACTTATGAACCTTTGACTGCAGCCCTTGGGTCTCTGGTTTGACTTCCCCTTTCTTATTGCCCTGGCCATGGCTACAATGCAATGGGCTCATGTGGTTCCAGGCTAGTGGCATGAATGCTGTGAGAGCAGGAGGACACCTGGGAAAAAGAACAGAAGAAGCCTCTCCTCAGGGCCAGGAGAGGGTGTCATGAGAAAAAATTTACTCTGAAACCAGGGCAGAGGGAAAGGGAAAAATTTAGATTGTCAGAAGACAAAGGGAGATTTTTCCTGAAGGAAAAGAAAGGGAAGGAGAGTAGAAGCACAGTATGATGTGCTGTGCTATGTTTTTGACTTTAGAAGGCCTTGGAGCACTTCACAAAGTCCAGATCTGAGGCTTCTCTCTTGCAGAATTGCTGACAGCAGCCTTCTGACTCTTCACAGCTTGGGATGTCCACAAGTCTGTAGAGCATGACACCTGCATATAGGATTTAGCAGCCACATGAGAGTGCAAGAGGTATACAACAGCAAGTGAGGCAGCTTATTTTCTCCCCCAGAATATCTCCTTCCTGTAAAATTGCTAGAAAGGCAAAGGAGAATGGAAAGAAACTCTGCAAACTCCAAATAAAGGAAAATCAGCAGAGGCAGTTTCTGCATCTGGAAGCAGTTGCTGTGTGTTCTGGGGCACACAGCGAGTGACTGTGTGCGCATGGGGCACGGCTGTGCTGCGCTTTGTGCTTGTTAGTGGGTGGTGTTAACTGTGCAATGTGTGCAATGCACTCACTCTGGGTGAGTTGGGATGGTGCTGACTGGGATGTGTGTGTGTCTTCTCGATGTGCACATCTGCTTGTGTTCACGGGGTCTCTGCATTTCTTGCTGTCAGTGCTCCCTTTTGCTGAAATTCGGGAGATGGCAGTGACCCAGCCCGTGCTTCCATTTCCTGGGAGCGAATCGCCCTGAGCAATAGGCAGGCAGTCCCATCGTGCAGCCTGACATCAGAAGTACAATATGACTGTGGATTTGCTTTTACCATTTGAACCAAGCTATTCCATCTTCTCTGGTGGAATGTGTGGTCTGATTGCTGGTGTCTGATGCCCTGCATCTCTCTGTGCATCATCTCTGGAAGGTACATGCTGAGCATGGGGAACAAAAGGGCAGCACCTCTGACACACTCCAGCCTTGGCATGTTTTCCAAGGCCTGGGCCCCAGCATCCAGTCAGGAGGGAACCCCAACCCCTCTCCTCCGTGGCAGGAGTTACCTGTGAGTTGCCGGGCTCCTGGGCATATCTCTGGTGCTGCTTTTCCTCTGCTGTTCCCGAGGTGGTACCTGCAGCTCTGACCCCCTCCCTGCGCTTGGCAGCAGTCATTTGCTTTCCGGAGGTGGCTTGGTATTAAATATCCTGTCTGACACAATAATGGAGAGAAAATGAACAAATTCCATTAGCAGTTGGCGATCCCTGCAGGGTCTGCATTGGAGAGAGGACGGAGCCTGTATTTTTAGATAGAATGCAATGTAACTTACTGGCTCTCTCAAAGCTGGGGAGTAGACAAGCAAGGAGGGAGAGAGGGGACACCAGGCTCAGGTTTCAGCTGAAGTGCCGGACTATGGCAGCACGAAAGGGCAGGTCCGGTCCAGACGTGGCTGTGAGTATGCAACACACTTCTCCTTCATGCCCACAGAGACCTCTGCTTTGCTTTTTTGCTTGCTTTCTGCCTGTAGTCTCTGCTGCTGGGTGTGCTGGGACCTTGGGAGCCCCTTTGCTGCAGGACCTCGTAGAGTTTTACCATTTAATCTTCAGAGCTCCACGTGTGTCCCATGGGTGACAGAGCCTGGCTGAGCTATGCTTTGATTTTCCAAGGGTTTGCTGCCTTGTCGTCGATCCTGACCCGAGAAGCAGAGGCTTCTATCAGTGTCTGGAGTTGGAAAAGCTCTTTGCATTCAGCCTGTTGCTTGAAGCTGTCAGTGTTTCCTCACTGGACCCCAGACAGCACGCAGAGCTCAGAGCGTGAATGTGCACTTCTAAGCACAATGCTGGTGTTGTCTTCTGACTCTTGCAGTTGATCCTTCTGGGTGAGCAGAGCACTGAGGCACCGTGTTGTGTCTCCTTTGTGTTCACAGCCTCCCAAAGCCACAGCTCCACTGTGAATCTGGGGGCTCTTCCCTGATAGATGGGGCTCTCCTCTGAGGTGGAAGCAAGCAGAGCCAGCTGGCGCAGGAGGTCATGCGATCAGCACGTGTTCCCCTGCACGCAGAGGCTGCGCACCGTGACGGGGCACGGTGGTGCTGCCCTCCACCACCTGTCCTTCTGGTCCGTGGGCTGCCCCAGAGGGGCCATGGCACCCTGCCACTGTGGTGGTAGCCTGGCCTGAGCTCTGTGCCTGGCCCAGCAGGGCCAGGACACCCTGTCTGTGGGCCTTACCTCTACAGCAGAGAACAGAGTCCTAATAGGCCCAGGGCATGGCTGCCTTTCTCTGTGGTAGGAGTGTCAGGCAGAAAGGATGAGCTGGGGGAGGCAGTTGGAGGAGACCAGAAGGCATCCGAGTTGTGCTGTTTCAAAGTCCCAATTCAAATGTCTGAGACAGCAAAGAGAAGGGAAGAGAGGAGCCCTGAACCTGTGTGGTGCATCATCCTTCCTAATATGCCTCCAGTGCTTTTGTCTGTGGCTTTGTTGCTTGCAGCTCATGTCCAGGAGCTTCCTAATCCTGGATGCTCCTCTGCAGTCAGGCTGTGGGCATTACAGGATGGCTTGGGGTGGCGGAACAGAGGCTCTCCTAGCACAGGAGGTCCCTTGGTCAGTCCTGATGTGAGTGGTACAAGAGAGGTTGTGATTTTCTCTTGGAGCTGAAGACAGAGGAGTGTGTCCCGCATCCCTGCCATGGATGTCTTGTGACTCTTGGCTGCAGAGAGTCCTTTGGGCTGGCCTGAGCAGGCAAGTACCAGGTGCTAGTTACCAAACCAAGTTCCCAGACTCACAGACCCACATCACTGCATTTCCACCCTGTTCTTCAGCTTCTAGTGAGCCATGCCATTGTCTCCATTTGCTGCCTCACACTGCTAAGTAGTGTTGCTCAAAGTATTGCTGTGCCTTGCCTGGGCTGGCTGTGGTGTAGCAGTTCAGGGATGCATTGTCAAAAAAGAGCGTTGTGACTTTCACAGCTGTGAGGTGCTCAGCTGGGGCCGTTGTCCCTGGTGCTGGTACCTGAGCTCACCGCTGTGGCTATCCAGTGGCTTCTGGGGCAGGGCAAGGGTAGGCTCACTACAGCTCCATCAGTGTAGTCCTTCAGCCCAGACACGGAGGGGTTTCCTGGGCCAAGGGAGGCTGTCACGGTGGCAGGAGCTCCATCCCTACTGTCCCCATAGTGTGATGGGATGAGCTGCACACCTTCTGCCCCATTATCTGGATACTCTTCATTTTAAGTCCAGGTCCCAGCCCTTCTTCTTCCTGTCTGATTTGAGGCACCTCAGTCTGTTCCAGCAGTTCCCACTGTGACTTGCCTGGCCTCTGCCTTTTCTGCTTGGTCTGTGTCGTTATGTTCTCTGCAGCTGAGCGAGGAGCTGACCCAGTGCTGGTGGTGGGAGAACAAGGGGGCTCTGAGTTTCATGCTTTTTCTTTTTGCCCCCAAGGCCGATGCTGCAACCAGTTTCTTGAGAGCTGCAAGATCTGGGAATCTGGACAAAGCCTTGGATCACCTCAGGAATGGGGTAGATATTAACACCTGTAACCAGGTAGGTGAAACACACGGGGCTTCTGGTACTATCTCTAGTTCATGTGAAAATGTGGCTGACCAGAGGGCAGACCTGGAGCAGTTGCCTTTGAGGCCAGGAGGGCAGCAACAGCTATAAAGATCTAGGGAGCCTGGATGTACTGGCTGGAGCATAGCAAAGGACATTAACAGGTTCTACCAGAGTGGGCTAACAGAGAGGGCTCCCTTAGTGTGACAAGCAAATGGGACAATTGGAAGGCGCTCAGCTGCTTCTCAGAGGGCAGAGCAGATAGCTGTGAAGAGTAGCACAGTGGCTGGAACATCACAGGAGTGGCTCTTGGGGATTATTCCTCTTGTCTGCAGTGCTGCAGTGCTGAGGTTTTTGGATTCCTAGAAGTTGCAGTTTATCACAAGCAGTGAATGTTTGCAAAATGCCAGTTGTGGTGGTTTGGGCAAGAGGAGCCCTCCTCGTCCTGAACAGAAACAGGTTTGTACAAGAAAGAGCTGCAGGCACTGAGGAATTGTTTGCACATCATCATCAGAACATTTTGTGTCTGTGTAGCTGCCAAATGCAAGTGGCTGAGCCTGAATTGGGGCAGGTGCGGTACGGGCAGATTGAGGGGGCTTAGGCTGAGCACGGGAAGCAGACAGGCTGTGCTGTCGCTGCTTTCTGGAGCAGTGGTGTTGCTGGGGAGGCTGACTCAGCAGGTAGCACAAAGGCACGCTCATCTGTTTCAGTATCAAGTCCCCAAACCAAGTGAAGTTCAGACCTACTGATTTGTGCACTGCGGCAGCCAGTGCAGTTACTGGGGACAGGTTCCCACAGGGCAGAGTGCACCATGGATGTTCACTCATTTCTGACAGCAAGCCTAAAAGTAGAGGGAGGATTTCTATGTCCACTGGTCCTGTAATGCTCTAGTCCAGTGGAGTATGGGATTCTGGAGAGGGCTCTGTAAAGAATTACAACAGAGTGACCCATACACAAGCTAAAGATGAAGGCTTTGAACTTCTTCCTCAGCAAAAGAGATGGTCTGTCGTCAGCTGTCTCCACTGACCAGCTTCAAGTCCTGTTTCCAGCCAGATTTCTGGTGCTGGTGAGGGCATTTAACACTTTTATGGAAAGACAATGGCTACAGCAGTATGAGGCTCTTCTCTCAGTGATGTCTTTGCACTGGTTCCTGCCATCTCCCTGAGGTTAGATGGCACTTTGGGGTTTCCTTCTGAGGAATATCAGACCTGTGGGAAAGGTCCAACCTCACATGTCCTGTATAGAATAAAGAGGGATATATGTGGTCAGACCTATCCCACAGGCCCTGTATTCTTACTCAAGTTCAGAGACCTTGACATGCCATCTGATCTTCATCCCGCCGATTTCATCTCCTTCGTTGCTGCATCAGTGTCTTCATCATCCACCTTTCCTGTTTCAAATTCTGGCATGGTCTCATCTCATCCACAAGGAACTGGAAGGACTGAGGATGAGTGCACCTTGCTGCCAGGACTCTCACCAGCTGGGAACAGCACTGTGATGGCACATGGGTGCCCAGCAGATGGTCTTTATTGAGGTGGCCAGTCCTGATGGGCAGTCCAGAGCAGAGCCCTACTTTGGGACAGGCTAAGTGCAGAGTCTCTGTGTTATTCTGTAGGGCTGCATTTGTCACATTGATAGCCAGTGACTGGGATTTCTGGGAATTATTTGCAGCATTTGGTGAGGAAAATACAGCACCTTTCAAATTACACACATCATGTGGCAGTTTTGGGTCAGATGAACTGTCAAGCCAAAGGAAGTGTGCAAAACAGCCTGTATTGTTCCTGGAGCAGAAATAGCAATGGGCCACCAATGGAAACAATCTTTTGTGCTTACTGCACAACTATTTGTCACAGGTTAATGATTTGTCACAGGTTTACAGCATTCAAAAGGTTATTTATGAATCCTTTGTGTAAAAGGGCTTATGGGCTGAGGGGAGCAGCTGAGCATCTGTGGTCTTGCTCTCCAGTTGTTGGTTACTTGAGCGTAACTGAGAAAAAGCTTGCATGTCTGTGGCCACTTATCCAGCTTGTGAGCTCATGGAGGTAAGGGTGTCAATAATTATCTGTATGGGGTTATATAGGTATGTCTTCGTCTAAGAAACTGGGCTTGGCAGAGAAGATGGAGTCAGTGTAGCCAGACATGGCTGGGGAGCATTTCCTTCCAGTGGCACTGTTCTGTGGCTGTTACAGCACTCCCACTTCATTCCCCTTGGAAGCAGACCTTTTGTGCTTGAGGCTTGACAGAACTCTGGAGTTGGCGTGCTGAGGAAGCCTGTGGGTTTTTAGATTTTTGCTCTTTGTGCTGTAATCAGATTTGAGCAAAAGAATCTGTGACTCTTCAGCTGTGATCCTGGGCAACTGGTGCTTTGAGTGAGAAAGAGTGGAAAACCTTTTTCCAGTCTGACAACACTCTTGAAGCAGTTCTGAGTTTAACTGGAGTATTGAGGGCTAGAACTGAGCCTCCTTGGGCATTTTCTGCTCCCCTGCCAATATTTAGGTGGGGATGAAGCATTTCTGTGAAGTGCCCTTCCAGTCAGGAGGTGAAACACATGGTTGGGAGGTGAAGTACTTGGGCAGGAGCAGGTGTCCCTCTGCCATGCGACAACACTCTGTAGGAGTGAGTAAACCTAGCACATCCACCTGGGAAAAGTGAGGGACAAGGAGAAAAAGTGGCATCTGAAAATGCCTGCACGTATTTAACCTCTTTTCCGGCAAATATCCCAGCCCTTTTGTTCACATCTGGGAAGTGGAGGAGGGTGTCAGAAATAAGGGAGCAGAAGCTGTCTTAGCAGCCTTGAGGATGCTGTCTGGCCTGACACCCCTCCTTCTGACAAGCCAGGGATGCTAAAGGGGCACTGGCCAGTCCTCTGCTCTTCAGGTTCCACATGTAGGAAAAGGCAAGCTAAATTGGGGCACACGCAGAGAGATTCCTGTGAAGTCACTTCAGCTCTCTGGGAGCTTCCTGGAATTGGTAGAGCTTGACAGTGACACAGCCAACACCTTCTCTTCACTCTTTGCTGCAGCTGAACTCTGGGAGAGCAAAGCCCACCACAGGCTGCAGGATGGGGTGTTGGTGGGCAGTCTGAAAGCCAGGGAGAAGACAGCTTTTGACCTGGAAGCTCACAGACTACTGTGAATTAAATTTGGCTGCTGCTTGATAAAATCATTGTCCCAAGCAGGGCTTCTCACTGCACGTCTATCTGTGTAAATGTTACAGTTTAAGGTTTGTATGTGCACTTACACAGCAGTTGTGGTGCATCCCTGCTCTGGGCTGTGCACAAGGCTCAGCTCTGTGCTTTAGGTGTGAAAAACCTGACTGTGAGGAGGGGCACCCCATGGAAAGTCATGTGAGCAAAGACAGGAGTTGACATGAGGGATGTGCCACGCGCAGGGAGAACTGAAGCAGCCCTTGTGCCTCAAGCACATAAACACTGGGCTGTGGTACCACCCATCCGTAGGAAATCGCCTACATGGGCTGCATGTTTTGCTCATGGAGAAACCTCCAGCATTAGTCAGCAAGTCAGCAGTCGGTTGTGTGAAGTTTTCCTGGCAGCATGTAGCTGTTTGTGGCACCATGGCTTGTGTGCTGGATATCAATGCAGAGCTCAAGGACAAAGCAATTGCTCCTGCCCCCACCAGCCTGGACTTTCTCCAGCATGGGCCAAGTGCCCGCAGTCATGTCTGCACAGGAGCTCAGAGTAGGGTGCTCCCCAGAGAGCTCCATTCCCAGATGATGACTAATTCCCCTTTCCCACCTTTGCTTCCTCCAGAACGGGCTGAACGCCTTGCACCTGGCCTCCAAGGAGGGCCATGTGAAAATGGTGGTGGAGCTGCTGCACAAGGAGATAGTTTTGGAGACAACGACCAAGGTAAGGACAAGGAAGTCTGGCCACACTGGTCACAGCTCTGCACCCTGCCATTGCTGCCAGACACACCAGCAGTAGCTGAGCAGTGATCATACTGTTTGCTGTCAGCCCCCAGAGAGACAGTGACGGCGCTGCTGGGCTGGGACCTGGGACCAGGCTCTGGTTTTAGCACAGGCTTGGCATCTCTATGTGGGTGGGAGGTGCCTCTCCTCTGTGGGGGCCATGGTGGACTTCAGAGGGGAGTAACATAAACCACAACACGTGCTAGTGCTGTCTTACTAACATCTCCTCCTGGCGCGGGCTGCTGGCTCAGGTTTGCCCATGCTGCCCCAGGGCAGCCCCTGCATGTTCCAGCTCTGAGATGGCCTTGATACAATTGTCACAAGCCCGGAGAGCTCTGGGGCTCCATAAATAACATCTTGTTCTCTCATGCATCACCACAGCAGGTGTGGTTCTCACTTGATGACAAGCAAGACAACAGCACAAGCAAGCAGGGCGGACAAATGAGCAGCCTCCAGCACCGGCTGAAGGGCTGCAAGAACAGGAGGAGGCCTCAGTTGCCACCTCCCCGGTGCTCTCGCAGGGTTCTGGACACAGAGCAGTCTCTGGCATTCTGCCACACCACCCAAAGGCACAAGTCAGAAGAGCCTGTGTGTGCATTTTCCAGCGTGCTCATCATCCCTTAGATCTGCTGGGATGCCTTGGCTACCAGGGTGCACACTGCAGTTTTGCCAGCTCAGCTCCCCCATCCTCCCTCCCCTCCTCATCTCTCAGTGCTGGAGATGCACAGCGCCTGGCAGTGCATACAGCTTCTGCTGCCAGTAACTTCATGGGAGAGATGAAATCACTCTCTTCCCTGGCCAGCAAATGGGAGGGGTGGCTGGTTGGTCTACAGCAGGGATGGAACATGGAGTGAGAGCTGCATGGCCTTCTAAAGGTTTTCCTGGCCAGCTGCTCTGGTTGTGTGCCTGTTAGCACATGTCAGGCCCATCTTACCCTGGCATCCTGGGTTGCTTCAGCCCCTGAGCGCTGTCCTGTGGTGTCTTTCAGAAGGGAAACACAGCCCTGCACATTGCTGCCTTGGCTGGACAACAGGACGTGGTCCGGGAGCTGGTGAACTATGGGGCCAACGTCAATGCACAGTCCCAGGTAGGATGACCTGGTCTGAAATGGGAAAGGCACCCATCACGTGTGATCGGTGGTGTCCTCATGGGGGGAACAATGCCCAGCATGGGCACTTCAGCAGCCCTTTGCAGTTTCCCTCTAGTGCTGTTCAGGAACAAGGACTGCTCTGCCAGGCTCCTGAAAAGAGACAAATGATGTGGTGAGAGTCTTGAGGCACATGGGGAGACCTGCATGGTCTCTGCTGAGGGAGTCCCTGTCAGCACACACAAGCATGCTGAACTTATCCTGGGAGGACTCATGGCTGATGCCTCCCTGGCAAAGCTTTGAGATGTCCAGCAACCCCTGCAGTTACACACACTGTGCTTCCTTCGCTCTCTCTTCCTTGGGCCTGGTAGGGCTGAAAGCTCTTCAGATTTTGCCTGATAGGAGAATTATCCCTGAAGCTAGGGACAATACTGGCAGTGTGCAGAAGGCAGTGTCTCCTGGGTTGACTCTTACAAAGCACTGCCTGTTTTTTTCTGGATATGTGGAGCCTTGGGCTCCAGCTCTCTGTGATTGTTCCACTGTTGCCAGGTTTTATTTTCTTTTTCACACCCACAATGGATGCTTCTGCCCCTGTTCACTGACCTGGGAGTGTGGGTGTTGATGGGGTGTAGGTCTTAAAAGAACTCGAGAAACACAAGGAAGAGTTGTGTTGATGTGCATGGCCCTGTATTTGCAGAAAGGCTTCACACCTCTCTACATGGCAGCGCAGGAGAACCACCTCGAAGTTGTGAAGTTCTTGCTGGAAAATGGAGCCAACCAGAATGTAGCCACAGAGGTGAGATCCTTGGGGAGGAGCCTGTGGCCCTGCTGGTGGGGGCTACTGAGGGGTGTGCTGGGTCCTGCCATGGTTCCTTGATTCTCTCCCTCTCCTTGGCAGGATGGCTTCACTCCACTAGCTGTGGCTCTCCAGCAAGGACATGAGAATGTGGTTGCTCACCTTATCAACTATGGGACAAAGGGTAAGGTCCGTCTGCCTGCCCTGCACATTGCAGCCCGCAATGATGACACTCGCACAGCAGCCGTGCTGCTGCAGAATGACCCCAATGCTGATGTCCTCTCCAAGGTGTGTGGTTTTCCTATGCTGTCTCTGGGAGCTTCCCCACATCCCCAGGGAGAACAGCAGCTTGGTATGCTGTATTTATCTGTAGTTTCATCAGGGAGCATGTGTCTGGCTGGGCTGATCCCTCCTTCTTTCCCTAGACTGGATTCACCCCTTTGCACATTGCAGCCCACTATGAGAATCTCAGTGTGGCCCAGTTACTGCTGAACCGTGGAGCCAGTGTCAACTTCACACCCCAGGTGAGTGCAGAGTGGGAAGCTACTGGAGCTTGTGCTGCTCCAGCAGCAGAGGAGGATGCTCTGCCTTCTATCCATGTAGGGTGCAGCAGCAGCTGCCAGGGTATGCTGGTGAGGTGGGACCATGCAGAAAGTAGCACAGATGCACAGGGAGTTGCAAATAATAACCAGCATGGGCCTTTTCTGCTATGTCTCCCTTCTGTCAGAAGCAGCCGTGCATCCCCGAAAGCTCTCAGGGACCTTGTGTCCAGGCTGAGGGAAAGCTGTTGCTGTTGCTGCAGGGCAGAGCTCATAGAACCTGCAGTTAGGATGCCTCTTCCAGACCCACCTATGGGTGCAGCCCAATCCATGAGCTGGTGCTTTCCTGCAAGCTTTGTGTAGCTTCTGTCTGCAGCCTTTAGCTGCACAGCCCTTTCTCATAGCCCTGTTAAACAAGCTGCTCCCCTGCGTTGTCCCTGGGCAGAGGTGTAGCTCTCCCTGTCCTCTCTCCTTTGCTTGTCCCTTGCCTCCTTGAAAGAGGAGGGGCTGCTCCTTCTGACAGACTGTCGTTCCTCCTGGCAGAATGGGATCACTCCCCTGCACATAGCTTCCCGCCGGGGCAACATCATCATGGTACGGCTGCTGCTGGACCGCGGAGCCCAGATAGAGACAAGGACCAAGGTGAGAGCACTTCTGAACACAGCCCATCTTTACATGGGCCATCTCCCTCCCTGAGCTCCTTCTGCCCAGTGCTTACCCTGTAAACGTCTTGCTGGAAATGTGAGGGAAGGTCTCTGGTGCACTAAGGGGATGGACCAGGTGTTTTGCTGGCACGTGTCGAGGTGAGAGGAGAGCATGGCTACGAAAGTGTGCCCTGGGAGCTGAGGCCAGGCTCAGTTTTGCATTGTTTTGCCTCATTTTGCAAATAAGTCCAAAGTTAGTCCTCTACCTGAGGGAACCCTGCCCTTCCATGCCATACTGAGCCCTTGAACCCTTCTCTCCTCCCAGGATGAGCTGACCCCTCTCCATTGTGCAGCGCGCAATGGACACGTGAGAATTGCAGAGATCCTTCTGGACCATGGGGCTCCCATTCAAGCCAAAACCAAGGTACCCAGGTGACTTGGTGGGGCTGTGATTGGTGCCAGGTTCCAGGGCAGCACAGTGGGGTGACAAGCTGTGCACAGTTGCGCTGGATGGCACCCGTGGCTGGCTTGGGGCTTTTTTTGAGGGGTAAGAAGCTTCCTGCCCTACTTGGCTCTAGCTGGAGTCCTTTGCTTGAGGACTTCATCTTTCAAAGGGACCAGTCTTGGGGGTTGCCTGGGTACAGTCTGCCCCATGGCAGCAGCTCTTCAGGCCCTTCCGTCCACTCGACATTGCTCCCCTGTAAGTCTCAGTGAGGGACTTTGGGGCTCCTCTCTGGTAGCACCCTGGGGAACAAGCTGTCTCTTCTGCCCTAGAGTAGTGTCTGGGGGTGCAAGGCAGGGGCTGGGTGGGATGCCTGGACCCCCTCCTGGCCCAGCCCTGAGGCCCTGCTCCATGGTTGCAGAACGGCTTGTCGCCGATCCACATGGCGGCACAGGGTGACCACCTGGACTGCGTACGCCTGCTCCTGCAGTACAGCGCTGAGATCGATGACATCACCCTGGACCACCTAACGCCACTGCATGTGGCTGCACACTGTGGACACCACCGGGTGGCCAAGCTGCTGGTGGAGAAGGGGGCCAAGCCCAACTCCCGAGCCTTGGTGAGGAAGGGTGGGTGGGCTGGACCAGGGGAGAGGGATTGTTCCTGCAAATCACTGTCCATCTGTCTGTCTGCAGAATGGCTTCACGCCCCTCCATATTGCCTGCAAGAAAAACCACATCCGTGTGATGGAGCTGCTGTTGAAGACAGGTGCCTCCATTGATGCTGTCACAGAGGTAGGTGGGCTGAGCCCATCCTCAGCTCTCTTGCTTCTGCACATACAGAGTGGACAACATGGCAGGATGTGATGTCCCTGTTGCATCTGCCATACCCCAGGGACCTTTCTTGGTCTTGGCCCTTTGCACTCAGAACTCAGGCAGCATCTCCCCAAAGGGCAGGGAGATGCAGGGGAGACAGCAGCTCCCTGTGTTTCCCCCACACTCACTTGCCAGGCCCCTGGAGCAGCCTGGGGACTCAGATTTTGCCTCTGGTGAGACCTGCCCTGGGGAGAAGGAGGAGGGGACAGTAAGAGATACTGGCAAGGCCGTAAGTCCCATCTTGGTCCCATCCGTTTCTCTTCACAGTCTGGCCTGACGCCCCTGCACGTGGCTGCCTTCATGGGGCATCTGCCCATCGTCAAGACTCTGCTGCAGCGTGGAGCCTCTCCTAATGTGTCCAACGTGGTGAGTTCCACCCTGGTTGGGGCTTTGGGAGCTCAGCTAATTGGGGTTCAGCGGGATGTGAGAATTGCCCAGGTCCTGCACCCTCTGTTCACCCGAGCAGTCCCTGGTGCCCTCTGCTTTGTGCTGGCACACAGAACCAGTAGGGGTTTCAGGCACTGCTCTCCTCTGTTTGGAGCAGAGGAATGACTGCAGGAAGGTGTTTTCCCTCCTTTGGCCTTACCACTTTATCTTGTCTTTGGTGCAGAAAGTGGAGACGCCCCTACACATGGCAGCCAGAGCTGGGCACACAGATGTGGCAAAGTACCTGCTGCAGAACAAAGCCAAAGCCAATGCTAAGGCCAAGGTAGGTACAGAGAACCTGTGTGATAATCAGCTCTGGGAACAGCTGGTGCTGGTTTCTTCGCTCTCACGCGCCCAGAGCGCAGCCTACGAGGGGCTGTGCAACAGTGGTAGCAGGGCTGGGACCCTTTTGGCATGGCAAGAAGGGACTGGTCCAGGTCTGCCCAAACAGCTTCTTTGCCACCCTCACAGGATGACCAGACTCCTCTGCACTGTGCTGCACGCATCGGCCACACTGGCATGGTCAAACTCCTTTTGGAGAACAACGCCAACCCCAACCTGGCCACCACAGCAGGGCACACGCCCCTGCACATCACTGCCAGAGAGGGGCACATGGACACAGCCCTGGCCCTGCTGGAGAAGGGAGCCTCACAGACCTGCATGACCAAGGTAGGCTGCTGTATCCACTGCTGCAAAAGGCCTCACCCAGCTGGGCCAAGGCTGAGCAGGCTGGTGGCACAGTGTCCCTGTCACAGGAGGGGCAGCCTCCTCCTGTGTTGCAGCAGGCGCCAACACTATCTTCATCTCTACCACCCTGTGATGGGCTGCCTTTCTCCTCAGAAAGGATTTACCCCTCTCCACGTTGCAGCCAAGTATGGGAAGGTGGATGTGGCAGAGTTGCTGTTGGCACATGACGCTCACCCCAATGCAGCAGGGAAGGTGAGTGCTGCTTCTGTGGGAGGAGTGGTCTGGTATGGGGAGAGGCTCTGTCTCACCCGTTTGTACTCTCTCCCCCTCTGCAGAATGGCCTGACTCCACTGCATGTGGCTGTGCACCACAACAACCTGGAGATTGTCAAGCTGCTGCTTCCCAAGGGGAGCTCCCCACACAACTCGGCCTGGGTAAGTTTGGGCTGGGTTTCCCTGGGGATGTGGGAAGGTGTTGTGTGTCCAGTGCCTGCCAATCTGGGGCCAGCACTGCTTCCCCTCAACCCTGGCACTCAGAGAATGTACAACGGTCTGATCACCACCAACCTTTCTCCGTGTCTGCTGCTCATCCCTGCCTGTCCTCACACCACGCGGAGCAGGCAGGGTGCCAGGCAGTGGTACTGTTCCAGCAGATAGGCTGTGTCAGGGATGGTCCCTGTTAGCAGCGTGGTGGTTGCTGCGTGGGGAACGTGTTTCCATGGCAAGTCCTGCAGAGCAGCGCTGCGATCTGGCAGTTTGGGAAACCACACGCAAATGTTTGCATTCAGCTATGAAGCAGTGAATCAGAAAACCCATAAGCTTGTGAGAGTCGCCCGGCTCTGCCTGAGCATGGGGAGCATCTCCCCACAGAGCAGACCAGCAGGCGTCTTGCTCTCCATGTTGTTTGCAAAAGCTGCATCCTGAAAACAGCCAAATGGCTGGTGGTGCCAGCCCTCCCCATCTGGCACTCTCCTCTCCACTGTGCAGGCTGCTGGCAGACATGCTGGGCAGGCACCGGGAGCAGCCGGTACCAGTGCCAGCACCCTGTTGGTCTGCGTCACCAACAGCCTGCACGTCAGCCTGGGCAGCGGGTGTCTGCCAGCTGCTCTGCTCCTGCAGCGTGGCAGCAGAGGCAGGACTCAAGGCCCTGCAGTCTCTGCCTGAATACTAATGCTGTGTACTGGGAGTTTAGCTCCACACCTCAGCCAGGCACGTTCCAGGAGTTGTGTCTGCCCCAGCTTTTTGCAGCTCCCAGAGGCTGCATACTGCTGCAGAAATTCACGTGTGGAAAACTCCAGAACAGCCCATACCAGTCAAACCTGAAGCAGGTGGTCTTTGAAACCCCCGTGCTGACTTGGCTGGAAGAGTGGGACGTGGCCTCAATGTCAGGGCTGGTTGCTGTCAGAGAGATGGTGTGGGGAGCATCCCTGGGCTCTGGAGGCAACTAGGAAGGGCAGAGCTGGCCTGCAGAGGCAGGATGGCACCTCCTGTCCCTTCTGGTCTGCTTGGCAGGGCTGAGCACTGCAATGAGCCTCTCTCCCCTGCAGAACGGGTACACCCCCCTGCACATCGCTGCCAAGCAAAACCAGATGGAGGTGGCCAGCAGCCTGCTGCAGTATGGGGCTTCTGCAAATGCTGAGTCTATGCAGGGAGTCACTCCCCTGCACCTGGCTTCCCAGGAGGGGCATGCAGACATGGTGGCACTGCTTTTCTCCAAACAAGCCAATGGCAACCTAGGCAACAAGGTAAGTTGTCCCAGTGCATCCTGCCAGGCTGGAGGCAAACAAGCCAGCAGAGAACAGCAGTCTGGATGGAGGTCCAGGCCCCTGTGCCTCCCTATGTTTGGGCAGCAGGACACTGTGTCAGTCAGTTTGCCAAGCTGGAGACCTGACAGAGTCTCTGCTGATGGAGCTGTGGTGATGGCAGTGCCATTGTGCCGAGACCTCCTCTCTTTGCAGAGTGGCCTGACTCCTCTCCATCTTGTGGCCCAAGAGGGGCATGTGCTGGTTGCTGATGTTCTAGTGAAACATGGAGTCACGGTGGATGCAATGACCAGGGTAAAGTACTGCATTGACCATGGCTGTTGTGAAACACATGGGGGAACTACCTCTAGGTCTGCTCAGGGAGGAGCATTTCTTTTCTTTTTCTTTGTATAAGAAACTCCCCTCTAGCAGGCATCCTTACCATTTTGCCTGTGTCTTGGGGAATCTTCCTCCACTTCCCCCCACCTCTCTGGAGGAGTGATTCTTGCCTGC
Organism: Corvus moneduloides; assembly: GCF_009650955.1. NCBI lineage: Eukaryota > Metazoa > Chordata > Aves > Passeriformes > Corvidae > Corvus > Corvus moneduloides. The sequence goes on along the minus strand of NC_045502.1, from coordinate 4,926,003 downwards.
TCCTATAGCTCACCTCTGTACCCACAGGTACACATGGTTTGAAGCCCTCTGCTCTGGTCTTGGGCTTTTGGGAAGCCCCCACATGTGTGCCTCATCCTTCATGCATGGGGGCATGCCTGTGGGATGAGTATATCCAAGCCAGAAGGGCAGTAAGCACTAAGGACAGACTGAGACCTGATCTTGTCTTTCAGATGGGCTATACCCCGCTGCATGTGGCCAGCCATTATGGGAACATCAAGCTGGTGAAGTTTTTGCTGCAGCACCAAGCTGATGTCAATGCCAAGACTAAGGTACAGAGGTGTCCTGTGCTCCAAGGACGCTTCTGCCATGGGCAACAGCATGCAGGTTGATGGGGAAGGGGAGCTGTCCTCATGCTCCAGGCATGAAGCATGGTGTGTGAGACCTGGGGGCATTTCTGGAGCAGCAGACTTGCAGAACTGATTGCAGCATCCTCTGTCCTCCCCTGCAGCTGGGCTACACCCCCCTGCATCAAGCGGCACAGCAGGGCCACACAGATGTGGTGACACTGCTGCTGAAGCACGGTGCGTCTCCCAACGAGATCAGCACAGTGAGTACAATGCTTGCCCGCACCTCCCCACCCTGTGGCAAGCTCAGGCAGCTGCCTGGGCTGCCCTGTGGCTGCTGCTGCCCCAGTCTTTCCTCCGTGCACAGAATGGAACCACTCCCCTGGCCATTGCAAAGCGGCTCGGCTACATTTCTGTCACAGACGTGCTCAAGATTGTCACAGAGGAAACCGACATCCCGGTGAGCCCCTGGTACTAGGACCAGGATGCTGTGGAGGAGGGCTGGGACTGAGGGCAGCCTGGGAAAGGTCTGCAGCTGGGTGCCTAGCCCAGGTGTAAGGAGGGGGCTGCAGATAGCTGTGCAGCAAAGTGCTGGCCTCCTCTGACTCTGCTCTGCTCCCACAGTCAGTTGGTGACAAGCACCGCATGAGCTTCCCAGAGACTGTAGATGAGATTCTGGACGTATCAGAGGATGAAGGTGAGGGGCGGGAGTCAGGTCACACCATCCCAGAGATCTGCCAGCTGGGTCAGTGTGGCAGGCAGCAGTCATGGGGATGGCACTGGTGTTCCTGCTGGAACAGAGACACCCCCAGGGTGGGGGAGCTGTGTGGGCCCTGCTGTGGTCTTGCAGAGGGGACGAAGGAAGCCTACCAGACTCCTGAGGTGGCACCTCCTGGCTTGTGTGCTTCCCTGCACTATGCAGGGACACAAAGTCTGGACATCTCTGTGATCCTGTGCCCCAGGGACTGTGCAGAGAGCCCTTGGGCATGCAGAGCCCCCACTGTGCCTTGCTCTGCTGGAGGGCACCATCTCCCAGCCCAGCTGCAGCTGGTTTGCTCCTGCGCCCTCCCACCAAGACCTCACTTTTGCCTCTTCTTACTTTGCAGGCACTGCTCATGTCACAGTAATGGGTATGAAATATGTCCCCCTGCCCCAGCTCAATGGCCCATTTCACCCCATGGCCACTAAGCATCCGCACGCCATATCCATCTGCTGAGCCTTGCTGCTGGGCTGGTGCTCTCCAGCACCAGCCCTGCCATCCTGCCCTGCCAATCCATGTCCGTGCTGCTTGCTGTGGTGTGACTGCATGAATGGGCATCCTCCCACTCAGGAGGACCCTGACTCCCTTGTCAGACCCAGGCCTTGTCCATGGCAGGTGGAGGAACCTGGTACTGTGACAACTACTGGTGCCCCTCCACAACTGCCCCATTCCATCCTGGCCAGAGCAGAGATTAACCTGAGAGCTCAAGGTCTCTGTGCTTCTGTGGTCCCCTCCCCATCTCTGGGGTACTGTCTCTGGATCAGGAGGTGCTGGACACCCTCCCACAGGGCACTGGCCAGAGCCAAACCCCGATGAGCTAGTTAGCAGGTATTAATGGGACCAGTGGTCAGCATTAGCAGAGCTCTGTGCCTCCAGTGGGGTGTAGTGTTAGGGCAGCCTCCTGCACCCCCAGTCGTGCCTATGTCCCTGTCCCAGACATCAAAGTGTAAGGTGTCCCCTGCAGTCTCTGTGCTGATTGGTGCTGTGAGAAAGAGGTTAGTGAGCAGCCGAAGTTCCTGATGGCTCCCACAGCTCCTGTCCCGCTGGCCTGCGGCATGGGCCTTGCCCTGCCAGCAGACCCATTCTGGCAGACAGCAAAGCCCCCTCTGTGTCTGGCTGAGACCCAGGGGCCAAGTGTCTGTGTCAAGCAGTGGGAGCGGGGATGCGCCCTGGCTCCAGCCCTGAGGAGGGGTGGGAGCAAAGGCTGGTTATCTGTGTTCCCTTGTCCATCTGCCTCTGCTTGCTGAGCCAGCTCTTGGTTTCAGAGGAAGAGCTGATTGCACCAAAGCCCAAGACACCTGATCTCAGAGACCAGGAAGGCAAAAGGGAAATACTGGAGTTCATGACCACAACGACACTGGAGCAAACGTAAGAGACACTGTATGGTGGGGAGGGAGCAGGTACAGGGCACAGAACAGCCTTGTGCTGGGCTGGGCTTCTTGTGGGGCACATAAGACTCCGGGCAAGGAATAGATCACTGAGCCCTCACTGGCTGCCATGGCAGGCAAAGCTGGTCAGTGCTGTTCCTGCACCAGGACATGGGACTGCTGCTTAGTTTGCCTTTGTCCAGCGGCCCCAGGACTCTGTGGGGATGGGCAGGGGCTGAGGGACCCTACCAGTTCTGTGGCTGTCACTACCCTCTCCTGCCAGGGTGGAGTCTCCAGCTGTCCTGCAGGTCCCCTGCATCCCACCTGAAACTGTGGTGACCAGAGCTGAGGAGACTGAGCAGGTAGGACCTGTGGAGACAGAAGCTGAGCAAGTCAGTCTGCTGCATGCACCCTCGGTGTCCCCACAGGAGGTGAGCATGAGATACAGCCTGCCATGGCCTCCCCCAGGCATTCCCTGCCGGGGCAGCTCCCCCATCATCACAGAGCTCAAGTGTGGGATGGGTAATGGGCATTGACCTGGTGGTGCAGGACTGTCCAGCAAGGATTGTGTAAGGGTGGGCAGGCTAAACACCCCCAGATAGGACCCTTTGCCCACGGGGTCTCTTCCCTGCCTTACACAGCCCTCCAAGGAGTTCGACGAGGACTCCCTGATCCCCAGCAGCCCTGCCACTGAGACCTCAGATAACATCAGCCCAGTGGCCAGCCCCGTGCACACAGGGTGAGTGCCCAGCCTGTGCAGCACATGCACACTCTGTTCACAAGCTGGCTGCAAGGTGCCCATGTGCCCATGCCTCTGTCCACTCCAGGTTCCTGGTGAGCTTCATGGTGGATGCCCGTGGTGGCTCCATGCGGGGCAGCCGGCACCATGGTCTGCGTGTGGTCATCCCGCCCCGTGCCTGTGCTGCACCGACCCGCATTACCTGCCGCCTGGTGAAGCCCCAAAAGCTACCTGCACCCCCACCACTGGCTGAGGAGGAGGGTCTGGGCAGTCGGATCATTGCTCTGGGGCCTGCTGGTGCCCAGTTCCTCAGGTGAGCACAGCTGGGAAAAGAGCAGATTGGGCTGCCCACACCAGGGCCATCCCTCAGGACTGGGGACAGATCTGGGCTCATCTGGAGGGCTTTACCATCCAGGGCCAGACCTCTGCCTATCTCTGCTTCTGGAGGTTGGCAGAGGAGAAATCCCACCTCTTGTTGGGTGCAGCATGTTTCTGGGGTGGGTCATTCAAGAGTAATAGAACAGTGGCAGAAAAGCCCTGACCAGCCCTGTTCCACCAGCTGCAGAGCCCTCTTTCCCAGAGAGAGGGAGGTCAGCAGTCCTTCTTCCCCCAGCAGCTGCATAGCATGGGCAGGCACTCTGCCCAGGGCCACCTTGCTGCCTGCGTGTCCTTGTGCAGCTTGTGGGTGCCAGTGGCCTTCCTTTGCTATCTGCAGCCCTGTCATTGTGGAGATTCCACACTTTGCCTCGTATGGACGTGGAGACCGTGAGCTGGTAGTGCTGCGCAGCGAGAACGGCTCTGTCTGGAAGGAGCACCGCAACCGCTATGAGGAGAGCTACATGGACCAGCTGCTCAATGGCATGGACGAGGGTGAGCGTGCCAGGAAGGCGGGGGCTCCACACCTCACAGCTCCCTGCACGCAGGGCTGCGGTGGCCTGGGTGGTGGAATGGGGCTGAGTGGTGTGGTCAGTGCAGCATGGAGGGGTGTTGAGGGACAGCCAGATGCTTGGTGTATGAGCACTGATGGCAGTGCTGCCCTTGCAGAGCTGGAGAGCCAGGAGGAGCTGGATAAGAAGAGGGTCTGCCGCATCATCACCACCGACTTCCCTCTCTACTTTGTGGTCATGTCCCGGATTTGCCAGGACTGTGACATGATTGGCCCTGAGGGAGGCTGTTTGAAAAGCACACTGGTGCCCATGGTACAGGCCACCTTTCCAGACACTGCTGTCACCAAGAGAGTGAGGCTGGCCCTGCAGGTGAGCCCCAGAGAGCCCGGCCTGGGGCCCAGACATGCTTCTGCAATCAGGGGTGGGCAGCAAGCCCAGGCTGTGCCCCAGCCTGAGGAAAAACCATCCCTAATGCCCATCCCTGTGTTACCCACAGGCACAGCCTGTGCCTGATGAGTTGGTGACTAAGCTGCTGGGGAACCAAGCGACCTTCAGCCCCATTGTCACAGTGGAGCCACGACGGAGGAAGTTCCACCGCCCTATTGGCCTCCGTATCCCACTGCCACCATCCTGGAAGGACAATCCCCGAGACAGTGGTGAGGGTGACACCACCAGCCTACGTCTGCTCTGCAGTGTGATCGGTGAGGCTGTGAGCGTGCTCTCCATGGGGATGGGCTGGGCTGCCTCAGGGGGATGCAGCTCCAGGGAGCTCAGGAAAGGGCACAGCTGTGGAGAAAGCAAATGCCTAGGGGATGCAGACCCCAGGCTTATGGAAAGACAGTATGCTGACCCTTGCTTTCCGCTGCAGGAGGGACAGCCCAAGCCCAGTGGGAAGACATAACAGGCACCACAAAGCTGGTCTATGAAAATGAGTGTGCTAACTTTACCACCAATGTGTCTGCCAGGTGAGTCCTGGGCAAACGTGTGCCCATCTGAGGACAGCTGGTGCTCCTTGGGCCTTGGTACAGCCTTTGCCAGGAGAAGCCCCTTATCCCTGGTGCTGTGCTGCCCTATTCCTACATGCAGGGTGTTTTCTTCTAGCCTTGAGACCCCTGTGCTGCCTGAGCACACACCAGGAAACACTCATGACAGCTGGGTGTGCAGAAGGAAGGAGGCCATTATTTATACTTGGGTGGGTCCCCATCACGGATGGGGCTACACCTGTGTCCAGAGCTCCTGGGGCTTCCTCTGAGGTCCAGTTGGCTGTTGAGGGGGGTGGGGGCAGCTCCCTGGTGCCACTGCCCAGCAGCACCCCGACCCAGATGTCCTGCAGGTTCTGGCTGGCCGACTGCCCACGCACAGCTGAGGCTGTGCACTTTGCCACGATGCTGTACAAGGAGCTGACAGCCGTGCCCTACATGGCCAAATTCGTGGTGTTTGCCAAGATGAATGATGCACGAGAAGGCCGGCTGCGCTGCTACTGCATGACTGATGACAAGGTTGACAAGACTTTAGAGCAGCATGAGAACTTCACAGAGGTGGCCCGCAGCAGGGACATTGAGGTTTGTCCCCAGCAGCATGTGTGGAGGGCAGCAGGGAGAGGGCTGACAAAGTGAGGGGAGACTGATGCCAGTGGAAGGGCCTGGCCCCGGCCTGGCTAGGAGAGTCAGGGTTAGCTGCCCTGTCCAGGAGCGGGAGAAGCAGCTCTGCACAGGGTCTGAGCATGTTTTATGCTCCCTGCCAGGTGGTAGAGGGGATGCCTTTGCACGTTGAACTCTCAGGGAACCTGGTGCCTGTCAAGAAGGCCACTCAGCCCCGCACCTTCCTCTTCCAGTCCTTCCGGGAGAATCGTCTTGTCATCCCCATCAAGGTAATGTCAGGGTACAGGACTGGGCAACCAGTTAGGGCCCTTGGCTTGTGCCAAGCCACCTAACTGGGCTCTGGCACTCAGGTCCGGGACAGCAGCCGGGAAGCCAGTGGCTCCCTGTCTTTCTTGCGTAAGGCCATGAAATACGAGGACCTCCAGCATGTGCTCTGCCACCTGAACATCAGCATACCACCCTGCACCAAGGTCAGTGTAGGCTCTTTGGCACTCTGGTAGGGGGCAGTGAGGGCCCATCCCTCTCCCAAGTGCAGGGGACGGCCCTTGCTGTCAGCTTTCTTCTTCACCTGCTCCATGTGGCCTTGTCATGCCATTCTGGAGCTGAAGGAGAAGCAGTCGTGTCAGGGCAGAGCTGCTGCCCTCTTTTCAAGCTGCTGACCCCTTGGTTTGTCACCATTTTCACAGGGAAGTGGCAGTGATGAGCGAAGGAGGACACTGACGCCATTGTCTCTGCGGGAGCGATACAGCATTCTAAGTGAGACCAGTTTTGGTATGCAGCCTGCTAGGACCATTCCAGCTCACTCACTACCTGCACTTGGGGTGCCCAAGCCAGTGGAAAGGCTGGGATGATCCTGTCATAGTGCACTCATGGCAACTTCCCTTTCCCTGAAGGTTTCCTTGGTCCTGCCTGCAGGGCAGTGCTGTGCCTACGGGTCTGTGTGACCCCCACGGGCAGCACCCTGTTCCCCTCACCGCTCTGGTGCAGAGCCCTGCACAGCTGAAGCTGTGACTCCTTTTTCTTCTCCAGGCTCTCTGAGCAGCACAGACAAGGCAGACCAGAAGATGGTTGACATAGCAGAACAGCTGGGCCTCAGCTGGGCCGGTGAGTCCACACCTGACAGTTCTGAGGATGCACAACTCTCCTCGGAAAGCTGACACTTAAGGAGGCTGGAAGTGTGCTGCCAGGTGTAGTGACTGCTTTGCACTGCACCCTTGCTGTGAGCATTCCAGGGCACTGAAGTGAACCTTCCCACGGCTATGCACATATTCACACGCACGGGTAGCAGGCTAGGGCTTTGTTATGAGTTGTACATATTGCTGCTGGTCATTGCAGCCACACACCCAACGGCAGAGCCCACACTTCTCCTTAGCATGAGACCCTACTGCACTGGTCACAGCCAGCCTGAGCACGGGGGGCTTCAACCTCTGCCCCATCCCAGCTCCTGTTCCTGCATGCTCTGCTGTGTTCAGTTGTATGTAACAGAGGGTCTCTGCACTGGTCCTGGCTGAGCCCTTCACAATGTCCCTAGCCTTGTGGTGGGCACCAGAGGGTCTGATACTGATGTGGTGTTTTCCCCAGAGCTGGCACGTGAGCTGCAATTTGGGGTGGATGACATCAACAGGATACGTGTGGAGAACCCCAATTCCCTTCTGGAGCAGAGCATAGCCTTACTCAACCTCTGGGCCAGCCGTGAGGGCAAGAATGTCAAGAGTGAGTAGTTGTGGTGCCCTTTTACAGGCACAGAGGTGGCAGGGCTAGCTGTGCAGAGCAGTGTGTGCATCTTCAAGGATCACTGGCTGGCTTTACAGTGGTGGTTCATGCATATCTGCCTTCCCTGCCCACCTGGAGCGTGTCTGGGGAATGGCTGTGTCTCCCCAAGTGACCAGTTTGCTGACACCATCTTCCCCCTGCAGTGGAGAACCTGTACACTGCACTGAGGAACATTGACCGCGGCGAGATTGTCAACATGCTGGAGGGCTCTGGTCGGCAGAGCCGCAGCCTGAAGGGAAGTTGGCGCTACACGGACAGAGACTACTCTCTCTCACCATCCCAGATGAATGGTGAGCCCCAGCTTCTGGCAGGGAATGCAGGAGGGCCCTGGGGGCACAGTCTGTGCAGAGATTGGGGCTGGTGTCTTGCCTGACCAGGTTGCACCCACTGAGAACTGAGTGGGCACAAGGCATTGCTGACAGATGTGGCCTCTTCACTGGGGCTTATGCTGCTGAAAGCTTGGCTCTGCCATACTGCTTTCTCAGAAATTCTCCAGGTGGGATTGACATGTGTTCCTTATCCCAATGTGCCAGTGAGAGGTGCCTCTGGCTATGCAAGCTGAGCCAGGGAGCTCACAGAGTCCTGGCTGTCCAGCTGTGGTGGTGTGCCTGGATGTGGGGACACAGCCTGGATGTGCATACGCCTGGATGTGGGGAGTCAGCTGTGGCATATGCTGCTGGGGAGCCGGCACACCAGACAGGGGCAGGGCTTTGTGCTGCTACAGCCCTGCACTGTGGCTCTGCCCCTGCAGCACTGGCTCATCGCTCTCTCCCTCTCTGTCTCTTGTTCTGTTTTCTCAAACATGCCACCTAGTGCTGCCAGGTGCGGGCACTCCTGTGGGTCACTTCTTTTCACCTTTCTCCTCTGAGCTCATCCTGGCCTCTCCTCTCATCTTCTTCCACTGCCTGTCTCCACTGTCTCCACCTCAGCTAAGCCCTCCGGGAGCTGCATCCTGCTCCAGTGACTGCATGTCATCAGGGACTGCCCCTTTTGCAGCTGTCATGCTTGCAGGCAGCCATCCCAGGCCTTCTCCTCCTGCACAGTCCCAGGCTCCTTCTCTCACTGGCACTGCACTGCATGCCTCTGGCCAGGCACCTGCCCATGGGTGCCCTTTCTGAGCCAAGGGTCCCAGCTGTACCCTGTGCCTTGGCTGTGGCTGGCATTCCCTGGCTGCCAGGGGAGCAGAACAGGTTCACTGCTGAACTCCAGGGGTGAAAAAATGGCTCAGAGCTGAAGAAGGCTGAGCAAAGCCACCTGCATGGGTGGGAGTGCCTGGCTTGGTTGTAGTTCATACGGATGTGCCTGAGCTGTGCACGTGGCCCTGGGTGATGAGACATAACGATGGCTTGTAGCCCTGGAGACACCAACAGGGTTGTGAGGCCTCCTGTAGAGCCTGGGATTGCATGGTGTGTACTGGGGCCATCCTTCTCTGCTCATGGTACTTCCAGCCTGCTCCTCTGTGCTGTGGAGAGTGTTTGGCTTTGAGAGTTGGTGCCTGCCAGACTTGGCTACTTGAACTCCAGGCTAACTGCCAGCCAGCTGGTACTGGATGGGGGCTGTGGGCAGGGACCAGGGGTCTGATGGAGCAAGGTAGCAAAGAGGGCACTGTGTCCTGCAGAGTGGATGGAGCATTGTGTGAACACCAGGCCAATCCTCCTCACAGGAAGGAGGCAGCCACAGGACCTGCTCAAACCAGCCCCAGGACTTGAAGGGAGGCATGGCAGCATTTGCAGGGACCATGTGAAAGCAGCCGCTGCTGTGAGCACAGCCCTGCTCAACCTGGCCACAGGGGGCTCTGGCATGACCATTGCTGTCCTTGGGGCAGTCATCCTTCCAGAGGCTGGTTCCCTTTTGCCCTACTGTGCTTGTGCGTGCGTGAGATGGCTGCTGGAGATGATGCCTCTGTCTGCCCATATAGGTTACGCTTCACTGCAGGACGAGCTGCTGTCCCCTGCCTCCCTGCATTACACACTGCCATCCCCGCTGCGTGCCGACCAGTACTGGAATGAGGTGGCCATCATGGATGCTATCCCCATGGCTGCCACTGAGCAGGATGCCCTGATGGAGATGTCCGACATGCAGGTGTGGTCCTCGGGGCTCACCCCCTCGCTGGTGACTGCTGAGGACTCCTCTCTGGAGTGCAGCAAGGCTGAGGACTCCGATGCCACAAGCGAAGGCCGGTTCCCAGGGCAACTTCTAGCAGATGCTCATGGCCCAGACCACATGGGCTCTATGGACCTGGTTGAGGATGACACAGTGGACTCAGATGCCATGAATGGCCTGATTGACCTTCTAGAGCAGGAGGAGGGGCAGAGGCCAGAGGGGAAGATGCCATCTGGTGATCATCAACCAGGGACTGGGGAGCAGGACCCGGAGAGTGAAGTCTCTTTTGTTTCAGTTCAGCAGAAGGTGCAAGCCAGGATCATGACATCACCTACCTTTAGCCATGCTGTGGAGAAGAGTGCAGACAGGTACTGCCGCCTGGGGCACCAGGGTGACCGTGGTAGGGGAGCACAACTGCTTTGCCAGCTACTGCCCTGTGCTGGGCCCGCTGCAATAATCTCCCTGCTTTGCTTGCTTCTCTGCTGGTCTCCAGCTCTGGAGCCCAGGCATCTGCAGTACACAGAACAATGGTTGGGCCTTTCTGGCAATGCTCTGGAGGGCTCCTTGCAGACCACCTGGGAGGAACCCCAGTCAGCCAGGCCCTGCATGTAGGTCGTACTTACCAGAGCTAACCCTGACCTGGGCTGCCTCCTTCCACATTCCCAGTGGCACTGGACCCATTAGGTCTCTGGCGGCGCCCAGCAATGCTCCACAGCATTAGACCACATTAGAGCTAGACCACACTAGACCATTAGAGCACAGCATGCTCTTGCCTCAGATCCTGGCAGCCAAGCCGTGAGGCTGTGGGATGGGCAAGGAGCATGGAGTGGAGCTGGCCTGTGCCTTTTGTGCATCTGCGTTTTGTGCTGCTTCTGCCGGGTGCCCAGCAGTGTCGTGAGCTGGGGAGTGGAGCCAGCGCCTGTGGGGTGCAGGCTGCGCCGGTGTGCCTGCCGGAGCTCGGCTGGTGCTCAGGGTGCAGCACTCCATGCAAAGCTGACTGCCTCTCTCTCTCTGTCTCTCTCTCCCTATCCTTGTCCCTCTCCGGTGCCCAGGCTGAGGGACTGGAATGCAGAAGGCTCCTTTATCTCCTGCCTACAGGACCTGACACCGGGCTCCTGGCAGGAGGGAGTCACCCGAAGGCTGCTCCCAACGCACACCACAGCCTCCGGGGCACAGGGCCAGGAGCAAGAGCAGGTCCTGATGCCAGCCATGGAGCTGATGCGGATCAGCTCTGCAGAGGACAGCGACTGGCAGCCTCAGCACCCCGCAGGCGGCTGGCAGGAGGAGGCCGACAGCCGCTTCTTTGGGCAGGTGAGGGTAGGAGCAGGGGACTCAGCCCTGCAGGAAGTGGCGACCCTATGGACAGCCTTTTCTGGAGTCTGCTGCAAGGCCAGTCAGGCAGACCAGGTGCTACCTCTTCAAGTCTTCTGGCACACTTCCTGCCCCTGGGGGTGCCTCTCAGCCCAGAATAGCCTGCTGTGCTTGATACCTGAGCTCTTGCTCTCCATTTATAACCCAGTCACCCTCCCAGACTTCTTCCTTATTGAGTATCTGCCCTGGCTGCCAGCCCAACAGCCTGCTGGAGCCAGAAATAGAGCTGGTCTAGGGGCCAGGCTGGGTGGTGGGCTTGATGCCATGGTCACACAGAGCCAGCAGGTACAAGGTGAGGGCAAGCACCTTTCCCCAGCCAGAGCACGCACAGCCATCCCGGCAGCACGGCCATGCTTGGAGGTGGCTGCTCAGCTCTGCCATGTGCGTTACCTGAGTCACTAGTGATTGCAATGACACCCCAAAGCCCTGGCTTTTGCCCAGGGCTTCGTCCTGTGACAGAGGACTGCACGCTGCCCTCCCACCGTAGTCAGGAGGACAGGCTGTTGGGCAAGCTGACAGAGAAGAGGGACAGATCTGTCCTGGCCACATGACTTCGAGAGAAGCTGTGACTGCAAAGGACGCCCCACCTGCCCGCTCCCTTCTCGCCGCCCACAGCCAGCAGAGCCGCGGCAGCTGAGGTTACAGCAGCTCCCGCAGAGCCGGGGCACTGCGTGGGCAGGCTGCAGACCCGCAGGGCGCGATGCAGCCGGGTAGCACGGCTGAGTTCTGACAGCGGGCTCAGACCCGCGGGCACACGCGCAGCTGTGCGTGCGGAGGCAGGATGTGGGCTTTCCTGGCCCAGCTGCTGATCGCTCTGGTGCTTCTGGCCTTCTTCCTGGTCAGCTGCCAGAACGTCATGCACATCGTCAGGGGCTCTGTCCGCTTCCTGCTCAAACACGCCCATCGTGAGCTGGACAAGGAGCTCGGGGAGAGCCAGGGGCTGGCGGATGACGAGGAGGCTCTCTCCGCCAGAGTCGTCCGCCGGCGCGTCCTCGTGAAGGTAACGAGCGGGGGAGCTGAGGGACCAGCCCCAGGGCAGATGCGGAGGAAAGCAGTGAAGGGTCAGGGCAGGGTGGGAGACGGAGGCTGTGGGGTGCATGTCAGGTGTACTGTTCTACCTGCAAAACAATTCACCCCACCGCCCTCAAATGCCCTGATCTCCCTCCTGTTCCTGCAGGGGAATGAAGCCCTTCATCTCCCTGGAGAGCAGGTGACTGAGGAGCAGTTCACAGATGATCAAGGCAATATCATCACCAAGAAGGTGAGTGATCAGGGGCAAGATATGGGCAAGGGCATGCTGCAGCCTTTCTCTTCTCCCCTCCACCCAGCTGCTCCCTGTAGCCCAGGGGCCCATGTAGGGCCTTTTCGTCCCACTGTCTTCGGTTACAGTCACGGCACTTCTCCAGCTCATGGGACGGAGGCTGCACACCACGTGCAGTTCAGGACCAGACTGGGTGAGGAGGGAGTCATGGTGCCCTGGGGCTAGCTGTGACGCCCAGCTGTGTGGGTCTCCACAGATTATCCGGAAGGTGGTGCGTCAGCTGGGCCCTGGTGACATGGGTGACAGGCAGGAACAGGAGGAGCTGATTCTGGAGGGCTCCCTACAGGAGCCCCAAGACCTGGAGGCTGAGGATGATCACTTCATGAAATACTCCATCTTGCACCGGGATGGTCTGGGCGCCAAGGTACAGTGTGGATCATAGCCCTGCCTTGTAGGCAGCCTGCCTGGGCCAGCACCCAGGACTCTCAGGACTTCTGCAGGACTTTCAGGCTCTGGGACTGTGGCACCCTCTGTCCTTTCTTCTGCCCTGCTCTCCTCTCCTGTTTCCCCTCTAAGACTTCCAGGGGCAAATCTTGCCCACTGCACCAGTCTTGCTTGGTGTTTTCTGCCTGCCAACTGACTCTGCCTTTCCCTCTCCTGTCCTCTTCTCTATGTCTGTCTGTTCTCCTGGGTGGTCCTGCTTCCTGCCCCTGCGGCTTCCTCAGGAGGAGGTGCGAGTGCGTGTCCCGAAACCAGAGGTCTCTGGGGGCAGGATGGGGGCTCAGATAGTGAAACGAGCCAGCCTGAAAAGGGGGAAGCAGTGACCCCTCAAATGGCCTCTTTTGAGGTAACCCTACCTTTGCTCTTCCTTCTGTCCTGGCTCTCCATGCTGCTGCCTGCACTGAGCTGCTGGTCGTGCATATTCTCCTGGGGAAAGTGTGGCGGGGCTGTGCCGAGCTCTCGGCCTGCAGAGAGGGTTTGCTGTGCTGCAGCAAAAGACTGAGGGTGGGCAGCAGTGTGCCCCTGCTGATAACCTGCTCCTGGGTGCTGTGAGGACAGGGTGCCCTGGTCTGCAGCGATGCTCCAGCCAGCTGTGTGTACAGCACCCTACTGCAGCCACCGTGGCAAGGGTTGCTACTGCAGTGACAGCATCCTGGGTGCTCAGGGTGATGGTCCTCAGTGACAGGGCCACAGAGTTATTACTCCTGGTTATGCTGGGCTACAGACAGGGGGATGGTCTTTGTCCAAAGCCACTCCAGGGAAAAAAGTTGCATTTGCTTGGGATCTGAGCAGAACCACCCCCTTCATGCATGAGCACTAACTGTGCAGCCTTGTGGAGCTGGTGCCTTGGTGTCCCCTTCCCAAGGGGTGCAGCTGGGCACTGGCAGAGCTGTGGGTCAGATGAAGGGTTCTGTGGGGCCATGATCTACTTCCTCTGCTTACAGCACTGTTCTGGGAAATGCAGCTGCTTCCTCTGCTAGCCATGGAGAGGATAGCAGTGAGGTCTACTGAAGCCAGGATGAGGGCAGGCCTTGGCAGAGTGCTGCTGGGGGATGTCGGGGCAGTAGGGATGCAGGAGTGGTGGGTGCAGGAACATGACACTTGTAGGGGCTGATGACAGGGCACCTGCCTTTGACCTAGGACATTTTTTCCACTGATCCCCACTGAGCTCAGAATCACCACTTGAATCTTGTGCATTCCCTGGTCCTCCTGCCTTCCCTGTGGAGTGGGACTAGACCAGGTTGAAGGCAGGGTGCTTGGCACAGCACGCTTGAGCCCAGCTGCATCATTTTTCTCTGCACACTCACTGCTGGGCTGACAATGCAGCACTGGGGGAAGGTGTTGCATGTGTGCTCCCCAGCTGCCCAGCACTGCCTGAGTCTGGTAGGAGGCTGCCAAGCACGGGCAGTTGGTCCTCTGGCTTCTGCTGTACGTGCATGGCTTGCTCTGTCCTCCCTCTCTCTTCTCTCCACTCTGTTAGTGAGCTCTCTGTGGGTGTGCGAAAGTCAAGAGGCTTATGCTTGTGGGCACATGTTCGTGCAAACTCTGTCCCCCTCTGCCTGCCCCACTCCCTGGACAGTCCCTGGCTCTGCCTCTCTCTGGGGCACCGCTCCTGTTGCTTTGCTTTTGCAGTTTTCCATTGTGTGAGAGTGGTCCAGGGTGTGCACTGGGGAAGGTCTTCCTCACTGCTGGGAGAGTGGGGTGCAGTCAGTCACCCTAGCTGAGGCACAGGGCTCAAGGCTGGCCTCCTCCATCCCAGAACCTAGAGCAGCCCTCCCAGCTCCTTCCCAGTGCCACATTGCTGTTGGTGCAGCTCAGCCCCTGCTTGCTGCTGTCTGCAGATGGGGCAGCGCCATCAATACCATCGATGTCATTGCTCCTAGCTCCAGGCAGGCCACTTAGTGGTGCTCTGTCACTGTCTCTGTGACACCCCCCAAAACTTGTTGTGTGGTTGCTTGGCAGAGTGGGTGCATGTGGGACAAGCACAGTGTACAGAAGGGACTTCCCAGCCATGTACCTGGCTGCCCCACCATTTATCCTGGATGTGCCACCATGAATGCCTGGTAACCCTATTCCCCTGGTAACCCCCATTCCTGTGTCTCTCTGTGTCTCTCCAGGATCACACCTCAACACCAAACCACTGAACTTCACGCACGTTCTGACACATACCTGAGAAGAGAGGAGAGGAGAGGAGAGCAGAGAGTGGAGGGGAGCAGGGCTGGCTGTACATGTTTCTATAGGCTAATGGCATGATTTCTGTATGAGACATACTTACCGTCCTATCCGCATGACTGACTGACTGCAAGACGCATGAGCTACAGTACTTAAAACTGACGAGGGGCCTCCGTCCCTGCCCCGCTGCTGCCAGGAGCCCAGAGACAGCACCACGCACCAGGGGCATGCTCTCAGCTCCTTTGGGAGGCAAGAGCTGGAGTAGAAGAAGATGAGAGGGAAAGAGATTCCACCTCTGTGTGATCGCGTGCATAGATGCATCTCCACATCTGTGCTCCAGCTGCAAGAGGAAAGCTGGGACAGCATGGTACTGCTCACCACGGAAGGAGAGGTGCTTGGCCCCCCCACAAATGCCTGTGCTGCCTCTGCTGGACTTGCTTTTCATCCCTCCCTGTGAGTGTTGGGTTTTGGGGAGGGCAGCAGTGGACAGAGGGTGCAAAGGGAGGCTGCAGGGAGCACAGCTGCCCTGGGCAGAGGGACTGGTGCAGGGCTGCCCTTCCTCTCCCTAGCACGTGCAAAGTCTCCCACCAGGGCAGAGCTCTGGGCTGAGCACTGAGCTCGTTGCTTATGTTGAAAGTGTAAACTGTACAGCAATCAGCCTTGTGTATATGAACCAATAAATACTATGCAAACCCCTAGGGACACTCTAGCAGTATGTACAAAGCACTAACAGCTCTGCTCTCAAATACCTCTTCAGGCTGCAGGATGGGCAAAGCCTTTGGAATATGTGAGCAGCTCTGGTGAATGGAGCAGGAAGACTATAGGAGTGAGAGGGCAGCAGCCTGCCCCTGTCCTGTGCCCCTCTGCCTGAGCCTGGCCCCTTCCTGGCCTGAAGAGGCGGGGCCTAGAGGTGCAGTCCCATGGGTCTGCCCATGGTCCAGCCCCAGTTTGCGTTGGCTCCAGCTGGGTTGAAGCTGTAGGCCTGCGTTGAGGTGCTCGGGGCCCAGGGAGGATGTGCAGTGAGAGAGAGCAGGGAGTGCTTGTGCCACACATGGGGTTGTGCCTAGCTCTACTCAGCACAATATCTGCTCAGGAGATGAGCCGGGAGCTAGCAATAGCCAACAGCCGTGCAATACGCACCCCAGGCAAGGGCTTTGCAGAGACCCTGGCCTCCCTGCAAGGGAGGTTATAGCCCTGGATACTGACCCTCCCGGGACCAATCCCAGAGACATGGGGGCTGCTGCCCCGGTGGCTGCGTTTTCTCCAGGTGGAATGTGCTGTGGCAGCAGCCTGAGCCCTGGGGCCACCTCAGACCAGCTGCTCTAGCAGGAGAGCAGCACTGGGCAGAGCTGCCCAGGCAGCTCAGAGTCAGGGAGTAGATTGAACCTGTGGTAATACTTGACCCCAGGAGCGCAGGGTGCAGGTAGCGGCACTTGGTCCTACGTCCCTGATCCTGTCCTTTACCTAACTGATGTGGGGACCTGGCCTCTGTAGCACAGTGATATGGGGACCCCCTGCTCTTTCTCCTGGAAGTGGCCATGGACCTGCTTTGCAGAGTCTGGGTTTATTCTCTGTGGCCAGGTGCAGAACAAGCGCACCTCCAGCTTCAGGCCATGGGATGGTGGCCTTGGCAGGGCAACCCTGCCTTTCAGTGGGCGTGCATCTGCTGGGAGAGCTCCTGCCTGCCCTGCGGCCAAGAATAAGCCTCGCTGCAGCGAAGCAACTGACCCAGCTTAGCCCTGGAGAGCAAAGCAGTCCCTTCCCCACCCCAAAGTTGAGCCATATAGGCACAGACTCTCCGTCCATCACCCTTGCTGCGTACAATAACCTCCCTAGACCCACTGCAACAGCTGACTCCGTAGCATCACCCTAGAGTTGTGTGTGGGTCCAGTGCTTTGGCCTTGTGTATGCCATAGGGAATGTGCTGTGCTGCAACTGTGCCAGGCACCTGCAGTGACATTGCTTTGCGCTCAGATTGCTTGTAGGGCTGGTAGGGGGAGGCTGCACCCAACATTGAGCCTAGAGAATGCTGCAGTCTGCACACTAGAAGCTTTTTAGAAGTTTTAAAAAATTACTTTTATTTTCTTTTTTTAATTGTTATGGAAACAAGCCTTTTGGATTTCCCTGTCTTAGGTCCTGATGTATAGATCATTTCCCTGTACACCAGCTATCAGACTACGAATTAATAAATAAATCAACACAAACAGTGTCTCATCTCTGCTTTTCCAAAGGTGGGGAAGATGGAGACCCCGGGGGTGGGTCCCCTCTGTCCGTACCCTATTGCCGGGAGGGTGGGGGCGGCCGTGGGAGTGGCGGCTGCTTTTGCTCTGCCGTTCGTGGGGAAGTTGAAGGGAGCAGGAACGTGCGCACCCCCGAGGGGCTGCGGCGGCCTCTCCCAGGGTGGGCGAGGGGGGAAGCGGCCATGCCGTCGGTGCCACTGGTACCCCCAGCACTGCGGCGGGTGTGCCGGGGGCAGCGGCGCTACTGAGCCTCCGCCCGAGAGGCCCCGCCGAGAGCACCGGTCCGACCGGCGCTGTCCAGCGTCCGCGCTCCCCGCGCTGCAGCCCTGTATCCTATCCTATCCTATCCTATCCTATCCTATCCTATCCTATCCTATCCTATCCTATCCTATCCTATCCTATCCTGTCCTGTCCTGTCCTGTCCTGTCCTGTCCCGTCCCGTCCCGTCCCGTCCCGTCCCGTCCCGTCCCGTCCCGTCCCGTCCCGTCCCGTCCCGTCCCCGCCGCCGCCGCCGCCGGTGTTCAAAGCGCAATTTGTCTGGGCCGGGCCAATGGCGCGCTGCCCCTGAGGCGCAGCCAATGGCGGCCGCGGCCGTCGAGGCCCGGCCAATGGGCGCGCCGCCCGCAGCCCCCCGGCCAATGGGTGCGCGTTATTCTAATCGGCCTCGTCTTTATCAGAGAAATGTTGGCGCTGCCCAAGCCCAAGTTGAGGGTCCGGGGCCGGAGCCTGTGCGGGGTCACGGGGCGCTTCCCACGCTGCCCGCGGCCCCGGCCCCCGCCAGGATCCCAGTGCCAGCCAGGCGCCCACGGGCCAGGGCGGACTCTGGGGCCCTGGAGCCCCCAGGCCAGTGGTAATGGGCCAGCCATCGCGCCTCCGGGGTTCCGGGCTCTGAGGGCCGCCTCGGTGCTGGAGCTATGGATGCCAACCTGCCAGGCACCTTTCTGCTCAACGGCCCCTCGCTGGGCCCCTTCCCCGAGGCTAAGGCGCCTGTTTGCCAGTACTCAGTGCAGAGCTCCTTCTACAAGCTGGGACCCCCCGGACTGGGTGCCCAGCTGGCTGCTGGCACCCCCCACGGAATCTCCGACATCCTCGGCCGGCCCGCGGCGACACCGAACAGCAGTGTCCTCCCTGGCTACCCCCACGCGGGCGGATTTAACGGACTGAGCTCCCCGGGCGTCTATTACGGGCCCCAGGTGGGCGCCCTCCCCAAGGCTGGTGGCGAGTACCTGCCGCGGGGACGGAGCTGCTGGGCGGAGGCGGCCCCGGAGTGGCGGGGCGGCCGGCAGTGCGGCGGCCGTAAGTACAGTGGGCCCGGAGCGGCTGGGTGGTGGGTGGTTGGGTGCAGCAGCTGATGGGCAACTTGCAGAGCCCTGACCCATCGGCACTAGTGCAAAGGCATGGGGCAGGCTGTGTCTTCTCCATTGCCCTGCACGAGACACGGCTGGTTGGCCAGCAGGCTGCCCGAGGACAGCGGGAAAGGCCCCAGTGCCAGAGCTGCTGGACCTCAAACGGTGGCAGAACTTTTGGCTCAAGGGCACGGGCGGCTTTAATGACAAATACTAATTCTTTGCCCCCAGGGAGCCACAGCTGGCAAGGACAGGCAGAGCCTTCTGACTTACAAGATATCCCGGTTGCTCAGACAGCCTCACTGGGGGTCAGTGACTGTTTTAGCTCAGGGCAGAGACAGGCAGGATGGCCAGCCCTGGGCTGGCTACACTGCCTTCCTGGTAGAGAGCTGGCAGGGGAATTGCAGAGCATGTTGCCACTGCTCCAGAGGGTAGGTGGGATGGGTGCATCCACTGTCCCGGGGGAAGCCCCGCGAGGCTGGGTGCAGCTGCTCAGAACCTGCAGCTCTGGTCCCCTTCACCCCTTTGCCGGTGATGATTTTGGAGCAGATCGGGTTAGGCAGTTTGGCTATCTGCTCCTGGCACAGCTACTAGCCCATGTTCAGCCATGCCTGTCTTCTGTCACGCATCCTGCAAGGTGTGGGGCATGGGTGCTGCATGGCTCTGGGGTAAAGCACTGTTGATAGCGACCCTTACCCTCTCACCACAGCCACTTAGCACTGTCCTTGATCAGGAGGTGCATAGCCCAGCGCTGGCCCTGTGGGATCTGCACAGTGGGCAGCTCAGCCCTCCTGGGATGGGGCTGAAGCCCTGAAGCAGGAATACAGTTTTAATTTGGAGGGGAGCAGGTGTGGAGGGACTCTTTGGTCACTGAGGGCTGGTGAGTGTGGACAAGCGGAGAGCTGTCCAGAGTCGTGGGCTGCCAAGAGCTCACCCACTTCTCTCTTCCTCTCCTGTAGCCCCTGCTCACTTGGCTGACAGCATCCATAAGAAGAAGCACACGCGCCCAACCTTCACGGGACACCAGATCTTTGCTCTGGAGAAGACTTTTGAGCAGACCAAGTACCTGGCAGGTCCGGAAAGAGCACGGCTGGCCTATTCTCTTGGTATGACTGAGTCTCAGGTGAAGGTGAGTATTGGTCCCTGTGTGGCATGGGTTGCGCAGCGTGATGGCCGCTAACTGAGCTGGGCCCACGGGGCAACAGGTCTGGTTCCAGAACCGACGGACCAAATGGAGGAAGAAGAGTGCCCTGGAGCCCTCCTCATCCTCGCAGCGGGCGGGGGGCTCTGGCGGAGACCGGGTGACCTCTGAGACCGAGGACGATGAGTACAACAAGCCTCTGGACCCAGACTCAGACGACGAGAAGATCCGACTGCTGCTGAGGAAGCATCGTGCGGCCTTCTCGATGCTGGGCTTGGGCACGCACAGCGGCTGAGCACCAGCATAGCCTGCCCCTCTGGGCTGGGGGGTGACTGGCCTGGCCACCTGCATCCTGCCAGCGGGTGACTCCCCTCACCAGCAGGTGCCTGGCTGTTGGGATGGGGTGGCTGAAAGCTGGATGGGGAGCATGGCTTGCAGGGCTGGGAGCAGCACACGTGGGTAGTGTCAGGTGCAGCCCTGTTACAGGCATTGATGAAATAAAGGTCCCAGTCAAGTCCCAGCACTTGTTTCGTGGGCATGTGGTCCAGGGTGGCCTTGTGAGGCTGGGCCAGAGAAGGGTTGGGGATAGGATGTGTACGGGGCAGGGCCTGCATGCCAGGCAGGGGAAGGGGCCATGCTGTGGTTCTTGTGTGTGGGGTAGGAAGTACCCACAGAAGCAGGTGAGCCCTGGAGATTTTCCCAGGGTTTTCTCTGGTTTGGGCGTGTACCAGCAGCAAGAGCTGCTGGTTCAAAAGTCACTCATTGGGGCCTCTTACTGGAAGCTCTTAGCAGCAAATAAATATCATTTATCTTAACAGTGTGAGTGAGAGCCCATTCACCTGTCGGTGCTGCAGGATTGATGTGGCATCAATAGCCCCAGTGTGTTTGCCTGCCAACCTGTTGGGTCCCCCCCTGCGCCGTGCTGCACCCCTGTGCAATGGGGGCTGCACATACAGCCGTGTGTGTGCACATGGGGCTGTACACCCCTGCTCTGGCTCCCCACGGCTCACCAATGGCATGCCAGCTGTCCTTACCTGCTTAGGATGCCAGAGGCACTCCAGGCACAAGCACAGTACTGGGGGCCGGGCAAGCTTGGCAGTTGTTCAGCCAAGAGCCAGCTAAGTGCCAGCCAGGTGTAAGCAAACACGTGGGCTGTGTCTTGGAAGGAAATCAATAGGAGATAAGGTGCTGCCGGCCCATCAGGCACTGATTAGCAGCGTGGCACAGGCACAGAAGGGGTTGGAATGGGGCTGGTGAAGGGATACCCTTCCCTGAGGCTGCAGGCAGTACCTGCAACAGGCTGGTGGCCAAGTCCATGCCTGGGACAGCTGAAGCTCCTGAACCACTGGGACTTTTCAGTGGCCCTGAGCACCAGCCTTGTGTGGGTCTGCAGATCATTGCTGTACAACCTGCCAAGGCCCACACTTGGCTTAAAGCCCTCTTCAGTCTCTCACTGGGCTGTGGGCACTTTGCAAGGAGCCCTGACTGCTCAGTGCCCTTTTTCTAGGACTTGGGGGACTACAGTCCCTGTGTAGGTCCCTGTCCAACCCCCGCAGTGAGGGGGGGGCTTGTAATGCTCCCCTCTCAGCCATGCAGCCCCTCCACTGCCTCCATGGGACAGATGCTGGGCCAGGACAGAGCTAATGGACCCTTTGCAAGGATGTTGGATGCCAGGTCTCATGGGAGCATGGTGCGTGGGGCTGGTGGCAGGGCTGGAAGAGACACATCGCTGTCTGCGGATAGAGCCAGTGCTCAGCAGGAGCAGGTTCCACATGGTGGGAGAAGTGAGGGGCTGCTGGTGGGATATTTTTTTAACATTTTCTAAGCTGCCCAGCTTGGCTGACAATTTTTAATGTACTAACTGCCTGGTCCAGTGAGCTGATTAATTGGTGCTGTGGAGATCAATACAAAACAGAAAATTAAAACAATTTTAAAGTGATTAAGTAGTTTAACACCTGTCTGATGCCACGTCAGGGCTGGGAGACAAATAAAGCAGGTGGCAAAGGGCCTGCTGGAGCCAGGGAGAGTGACAAATGGCTGCTGCAGCCTGGCTGCCCCGTGCATCCCCACATTGAGACAGGACCCCAAACAGTGCTGATCCATGCAGGGCCCCAGCCCAGTAGCCAGGACCAACCCCTTCTCCTCCCCATGCTGCCCACTGTGGCTCCCACATTCCCACTGGCCACCTGCTGCTGCAGCAGAGTGGTGCCCCATCAGTGCTGGGGTCTTGACAGGAGCAGTCAGCAGTGAGCACCAGCTCTGCCCACCCTGTGCCTGGTGCCAGGCAGCCTCAGGCTGCGTGGGCAGAGCCGGGAGCCAGCTGCGCCGGGGGCGCGAGCACAGGCAGGCCGGCCTGGCAGGCAGATGGATAGCAGCTCCGTTTCAATTCTGCATCCCTTTTCTCCCAGACAAACCCCGTCGGATTTTCATAAATCAAAGCGCCACACTGTTTAATAAAAATTTATTGACTTACAAGTGATTATTTATCAAAAGGCCATTAATAGCGGCTTCGGGAATGATGTGCTACTGGGTGGTGCGTGGAGACTAATAGCAAATCAATGCCAGCATCCGGGCAGAATGCATATGAGGGCTCCTGGCCCCAGTGGGGTGCACGGCTGCTGCAGCCGGAGCCAACAGCCCCTACCCTGTGGGCCGCCCAGTGCTCCCCCCTGGTTATTTATCGCTTACAAATGAAATGATCGATACTTTTAATCTAGAGCTAAATTTATTAACTTTCTCATCGGAGAGAGACATATTGACTGGGGGCATGGGGTGGGAGAGCCAAGGAAAGATGGATGTGTGCCTCCTAACCTGTCCAGCCAGCTCCTTGCCTGCTGTGGAGCGTCCTGAACACTGCTGGGGATGGTCCCCAAGCACAGCAGGATGGCTGGAGGTCCCACAAAGCTGAGGAGGGTTCTGCATGTCACCATGGTGTCAGGGACAGGGAACCTAACTGCAGGCAGGAGACTTGGGGGGCACCTGCAGCTGGGTCCAAGCGCCTGAGGACACGGCAGGGGGGCGGGGGAGGCCTGTGGTCTTTGCCCATGCCTGAAGGAAATGTCTGTCCCACCCCCAGAGAGGAGAGCTCTGGGGACACAGCCCTTGAGAGGGCTCAGGAGTGGCTGCTGAACGGGGAGAAGTGAAGGAGAGCCTGAAGACCCTGCCTGGGCAACAGGGACGGGCAGGCAGCAATGTCCATGTCCCCAGCAGAGTTGTGACTCCAGCTGCAGCTCGGCACATGGGGAAGGGCCATCCACAGTACCCAGTGAGCATGGCACTGCCTCAGCAACCCCTGGCTCGCTGTGGCTCCCTCCAGAGCTCGCCACACCACAGCACGGTGCAGGGGTCTTCATCCAAATGGGCCCTGAGCAAGAGAAAAGCTTCGCAAGCCTTGCGGCCAGAGCAGCAAAGTTCCATCAGGCAAAGAAAAATAAAGCACAGGGAAAATCCAGATTTAAGGCCACTTACACAGAACAGCTGTCCTCACCTGGCATAGCAGATGCCCTCCCCAGCAAACAACACTTGAGGTACAAAGGAGGCACTTTGGTAACTGCCTTCTCCAGAGTGCTAGAAAATGCAAGCAGGCTTCAGCAGGTAGCAGTGAAATAGCTCTTGCTTCTAAGAGCAGAGAACCCAGTGTAAGTGCTCAAGTTTGTAGGAATGTAAGGAAAATGGGAAAGCACATGGAACAAATGCTCAAATGCAAGTTGTTTTACTGAATAATTTACTTGCAGAGCAGAAAGGGGCACCACCACCAGCACAAGATTTCGGTTTTCTTGCAACAAGTTGATACTATCCATGTGTGTGTTGGTGCATGACAAGGTCAGATGCCACCGTTTCCCTCAGCAGACATTTGAAAAGGGATATGCTGCCCCAGCCATGAAGTCTTGGGCTCTCCTACACACCCTAGGCTCCCACTATAGCACGTACAGATTCCTCAGGAGCCCCACCTGCCACTCCAGTGACACCTGGCACCTCACAGCCCCAGGGGACAGAGGGAGGTTTCCAAGGAGTATGATCCTTACTGCATCAGGAGCAGCAAAGAGGCTGTTACTCAGACACCGTAGAAGCAACAGTCTGGGTCAAGCTGACATGAAGGTGGCAAAACAAAAAGATTTCTCCTGAAAGAGGATCTGGAAAGGGCCTGAGAGACCACATTCTGCTCCTAAGGGGTTTATGCCACACACACGAGGGGCACAGGCTCATGACGCCTCCCTTGGTTGTCAAGGCAGTCCATTTCAGCACAGCTCACTGGCTTTTGTGCTGTGGGAGACTTGTGACTGACACACATGCACATCACACCAGTCCTTCCCTGGGGCTGGACACACCAGATGAAAGCACATGACACTGTAAGAGTTTCATTTAATATTGCCCCTGCAAGGGGCTTCACTGTAACAGTAACGAGAAGGCATCTTTGCCATGAGCTGCCAAGGGCCTAAAGACTCCAGGCAGTAACAGTGCCTCCAGAAAACAACAGCCAGAGGATGAAAGAGCGAGTCCAAGCAGCTCTGGAGTAGCCCAAGTCCAAAGATTCGGAGTTGCTCCAGACAAGCCCTGGCTGGTGCTGGAGGCAGAGGGCTTTGACCAGCCCCGGTGGCAGTGCTGGAGGCAGCAGACTCAGGAGCGGCTCCGGTCTTCATGGCTGCCTACAATCATTTTGCTGTAGAGTTTCTGTTGCTCCTCCTTGAACGCGTCTTTCACCTTCTCCCTTTTCAGTCCTCCATCCCTGGGGAGAGAGTCATATCAGAGAGGCTGCAGGCAGGCACCATCTTTGGCTGGGACTGCTCAGGGCAAGTCAGAGTTCCAGTGAGTGCTGACAGCTGCCCATGTACCACATGCTGCCAGGGCACACTGCAGACCTGAAGGGCACCACTTTCTTACCTGGTTCTGCCAGGAGCTTCCCCCATGGCCCTGCAATGTGTTCAAAATAGCAACTCTGCCAGAAACGTGAACTACTCTAGTACCACTACAGGAGACTGCCTGCCTGCCTCCCAGGCTCTGAGACTTCAGTGCCTGGGAAAGCAAGTTCCCAAGCTGAACATACCTTGCTGAGCAGAAACAAGTCAAACCCAGGGCATCCCAATGCAAGCTACAATCGCAGAACGAAGCCCTGATGCCCAGCATACAGAAGAAGCAAAGACTTTGGTCCCTACTACAGAAGAACACTCCTTCATGGGCCTGCTCTACCCTAAGCAAGAAACAAATGGAGCTCTTGCCATGGAGCCCATGAGCACATGCCATGACCCAGAAACAAGGAACTCTGCCACCAGGAAGAGAAAAGCCTGCCTGGACTCACCAGAGCAGATCCACAAGGCCCCCCTGCCTGGCAATGGCTGACTTCACTCGATTGGCAAACTGCACTGCGTCCTCTTCAGGCTGTGGCAAAGCAAGACTGTTCAGCAGGAGTGAAGGGCAAAACAGGAAAGCGATCAGATAGGCTGGGTTCACCTTACCTGCCTGGTCATTGGGGGCAAGTACCAGACACTGCAGACAATGGCCCAGCTGGTCATCATCCTGAGGAGGTAGGTCACCATGCCGTATTTGCTGCTGTTCCAAAAGGCATCTCCAAACTGTGGGTCATACTACAAAGGCAGAAGAGTTCACGGAAGTCAGGCAGTGGTTGCACCCTCTCTGAGGCTCCAACTTCCACCCCAAACTGAGCTACAGGTCAGCTCTCCCAAAGCACTACATGGAGTGACCTCAGCTTTCCTGTACCCTCAGACCAGGCTGGATTAGGTTGCCAAGACAGAGATACAGAGGGACAGACAGACTTGTGACCTAAGAACATTGCCTTCTCATACCTTGATGGCTACAGGGTAAACTGTGGCTCCAATTTCAAAGCTCCCCTTTTTGAACATCATCACAGATGTGTTGTTGATGCATGTTCCTGTAAGAGACAAGCACAATCTTAACTTTCCTCTCCAAGTCAGTTCAGAAGTCTAAGCTACAGTATTAAGGGCAGGGCCACAGGAACCCAGCAACTCTCCCCTAACTCTCAGTCCATGCTCTGTTCTCTGTGTGCACAGAATGGGTCATCAGGACATCATGTATGACTCCTGCATTCTGGGCTCACTCAGCTCTAAAGACACAATGTCCCTTTTGTCTCAGTGAAGGGTTTCAAGCCCTTGGCTGTGTAAGAAGGAAAGCAACAGAGATGCAGGTGCTTGTCTGTCTGGCCTTGTTGCACTCACCTTCTGGAAAAATAAGAATGGGCAATTTGCTTTTGTCCTGGGCATGTTCTGTGAGCCTAAACAGAAGAGTGTCAAAAATTAGCAGAGAGGACAGAAGCTCTCACTAGCAATCCACACAGCATATAGTCCTTAACCTGCAGTCACCAGGGACTATCAGGGCACCAACAACAGAGGCACAATCTCCCAGCACCTATGAGGCCATGCAGTGTCCTCATCCAAGGGAGGTGAGCGCTACCTCCCCCAGCCTTCAGACCCACCCCTGCAGCCAGCGACTGTCACACCTTCTGGCGACGAGGTGACGATCTTTGACCTCAGAACGTTCGAACCAGACATGGGGACAAGCTTTCACCATGGCTCTCTGTATCACACCCATGAGCCCTCCATGGATCTGACCCACCTGGACAGGGCAAGAAGACACAAGTTAAAAGACCTGGGCACACATGAAAGCCAAGGCAGCACCCGGTTTCACAGCCAAACTGAGGTTCATTGTTGCTGCCTGTTCTGAGCTTCCCCTCCACCTTCCTACCCCTACGCTGGAAAGGCTAAGAGGGAAAGTCCCACGCTCTGACTTGCAAGACAGATACAGCAAACCCCAAGTGCTTTCCCCATGGCAGGAGGTCCAGCTGGGGAAGCACTTTGCTCTTCCAACGACAGCAAAGCCTAGAGCTCTTCTTGCAAAGCTGCACCAACAGATCCCTGGTGCTTTGAGTTCCAGGCTGAGCTTGCACAAACACCACGTACAACAGAGTCTGACAGTGCCCTGCCATGTCATGCAGGGAAAAGTAGTTCTGCATGCTCAAAGGACTCTTGCTGCCTACTTCCTGCCCCACAACATGCTTGCTTGCTCCCTCCATGCAGGCGACCAAGCCCGAGCAGGCAGAGCCGGTGCCTTACCATCGCATAGTAGCCATCACTGGCCAGGATGATCACATCAATGGGGGAGGTGTGATTGGCCACACAGATGCCTCCATTTCGGGGTCTGTTTTCTCTAGATGCAAAACAAAGGTAGAGGTGAAGAAGGAGGAAGGAAGCATGAGGCCTACATAAGGCCTGGCATGGAGAACCTCCTGGGCAGGGACAGCCTAGAGCAGACAGGCCTTACCGGTCGTGGTAGGTGATGATGGCTGTGAGGGCACGCACGCAGATCCGGTAACACATCAGGTGGACATGTTTGCTCAGGAAGTCCTTACACCTGCAGCCCAGGACAGAGACCATCACTCCCCAGTCCTACAATATCCCCGTAACAGTGCCACTCAGCTCAGCTGCCCCAGGCCCTGAGATCCAGCCAAGCCTTCAAGTCTTTGCTACTGAAACATGTCCTGAGCTTTGCTGTCAATTTACGATCACTGATTCTTAAGTCACGAGAATAAAATTTTGGCCTTTGCTCTTTTCTGCTATTACTCTTTTCAGAGGCCAGGACCAAGTGCTCTGCCACCGGCTTAGTGCTCACATCTAGGCCCTTTGTTGAAAATTACAGGGTGTCCACGACCACCTGCTGTGTCTGCAGGTGGCAGAACAGAAAGCCTTGCAGGAAAATTTCAGGATTATCAGGTCTCAAACTGCACGGAGTTCTCCCCATCTGCTCTTCCCTTGAAGATGAACTCACCTTCCATTTGGCAAATATCCCACCACTGTGGTACCAGTCACCAACAAGCTGATGCCAGTAAAGGCCAGGGCTATCCTGCAGAAAGAGGGAAACTACATGCTAGCAAAACCAGGCCACCAGCACCCCCTTGGCAGGCAGGTCCCTGCACCAGCACTCACCTGAGGGGCAGAAGGAAGCAGTAGCGGATGAGCACACCGAGTCCCCAGAGCACAGTGAGGCGCAGGCTGATATACTGGAAGTTGTAGTTGGTCCTGCTGAGCAGGTTCCAGGACTCCAGCTCTTCAGCTGAGAACCTCTTGGTCACTTCATCATCCATGATGGTCTCGATGCCTTTGCGGCAGAAATAGAAGATATCTGAGAGCTCAAATTCAGGGGTGTCCAGGGCTTTGCCACTGCCACTCCGGCGGATCTCCTTGATCTCCTCCTCCAGTGATGTTGGCTCCTTTGCAATGATACCTGCAACACACCATAGGCAGCTCTGAGAAAAGTGTGACTTGCCCGCTCAAAGAGAGACGAAAGCCAAGGCCCTTCCTCACCCGCCCTCCTCAGAGCCTCCTTCCTTTCTCCAGTCCAGACAGGCATAAACCAGTCCTCCCCACTATCTAGAAATGAAGCACTCACAGGGTGCTTCCCTGCCCTTCCTTGTGAAACAGAGTTCTCTAGAACTCCCTCCTACTGGAAAAGACTTCCCAGCAGACTTCAGCTGCTCAGAGACACCACATTTACTCCACCTCCCCAAAAGAATTTTGAACTCCCTGTGTACCCATGCAGGGCAGGATCTCACCATTGACATACGGCTTGTACAACGGATGGTTCTTCTCCTTGGCACCACGCTCTATTCTCAGTGTTGCCCACTGCAAGACAGACAGGACAACCAAGATTGCAAGGCCTATAGCTCCACAACACTGCCCATTTTACAGCTGACTTTCAGGGGAGAAGATGGGGCTAAAGCAGGAGGCTTCCACACAGAACTGAAAGAGTTAGTGATGAACCCAACTGAACTGAGGTGAAGCAGAAACTGGCCTGGGAAGCAGGGAGTGCCAGAGGGAAGAAGAGTGCTCAGTGATGAGATGGCACAGCAAGATTTTCTGCAGTTTCTGTGACCTCTCAGCTCTGCTGCACCTTGCACGTGGTTGCCACTGCACAGCTTCTGGCTGAGCTGTGCCTCCTGCTGGGGTGTCTGCACCAAAGCGTAGGAAGCTGGTTGGGGGACCAGCGCTATTTTTCAACCCTTGTTTCTTCTAAATTCAAAGCGGAGACTGTGTTTTCAGGTTGCTGCTGAAAACATCAGGCTGATGATGGAATGGGATCCTTTCCCCTCTGATTCAGCTAATAGCTGCTGCTGCTTCTCAGCTCAGCAATCCACCCAAAACAGCAGCAGCAAGCACCCTCAGACAGCTGGCTGCCAAATCCTGCGCCAGGACTACTTGTTCTCTCAGCTAATTTTCAAGGGCACCAGCACAAACTGCAGGCTGGATTTCTGTGCAGCTTTCCTGCCTGCCCTTCACGTAACCTTCACGGCCTGTAATCCATACAGGTCGGGAAGGACAAACTTCTGAAGGAGGAAGACTTGTGTACAACATGCTTATCCGTGAAGAAGGGGAAGTTGCTGGGAACTCTGGCATCCTAATCTAAGCCCATGCCAGCAGCAGATCAGGAGGCAGCAATGAGGGAATGCTAATTGCATACGGAGTGTCCTGCTCACCTCGCAGCTGCCTCTGCCAGCAGCTAGAACTCCAGGACTGCAGAAGATTGCCTAGATACTACCATCCCAGAAGTCAGGAGAGGAGCTCTGACCTCGCGTGAGCTAAGCAGCCTATGGAGAAGGCATTCTTTGCAAGCCCAGCACATCTC
Source organism: Corvus moneduloides (assembly GCF_009650955.1). Lineage (NCBI taxonomy): Eukaryota > Metazoa > Chordata > Aves > Passeriformes > Corvidae > Corvus > Corvus moneduloides. Next base: position 4,896,785 of record NC_045502.1, on the reverse strand, counting down.
CATCCTGACTGTGGCAGCAGCAAACCCAGCCTCCCACCTGAGAGGCAGCAGGCAGGTGCCCTCCCTCCCCAGCAACACAGGTGTGCTGCTGCCAGCCAGGCCTCACAGCTCAGGCTGTGTCCCACAAGCTGTCAGACTCTGCCACGCTCTCACATGCTGCCCCTCTGGCCTCAAGAGCTGGGAAAGTATTTTTGGTAAATAATAGCCCTCCAAAATACAATTCTGAATGGTCAAACTTAATAAGTGAATTTTCCACCAAATCAGTGACCAGTTGTGCATGAGTGCTCCTCTATCCCACCACTAAGATTCTTTAACAAAAACTGAAACAGACTTCCCAGTCTTTTCAGAAAAATAGTTTCAAACACCAATATAGGTACTGAGAGTAAATGTTCCTGAATTGAAGGAAGGGGGAAAAAAAAAAGAAAACATTGTGAAAAGTTCCATTTTTTTCTGCCCACTTCAGTCAGTAGATTTGTAGTAAGGTCTTCAGATATCTGTATTAATGAAGCCCCTCACAAAGCCCAAGGTCTTCCCATTTACACCTCAGGCTTTTGGGAGGACTCAGAGTTTAAAGAGCTGAACACTGCGAGCTCCAGGGCTGTCTTCGCAAGCCAACCAGTACAGGAATACTCTGGGGACAACCAGCCCTGTTCAAACAGCAGTAGCTGTACCATGCATCCTTTAGCAGCATGAACTCCACATTTAAGAGCCTAAAACCTCCATAGAAAGCACTTTGCCCTTCACCTGGGCTGCCAGGGTAGAGTGGTGTAGGCTTTACCTACTACTCTTAGTAGATAAAAAATTCTGGTCTGGTCAGGGACTTGCTTCAAGAGATGCTGGCTCAGAGACAGCCCATAAAATTAGTCCACCAAAGGCAGGCAAGGGAACAGCATGACAACAAGCTGGAAAATTCCACTTGGCCTCTCTGTGCCAAGAGGGTCGGCAAGGGCTGCTGGTTGTCCTGCAAGGCGGCAGGTCCAGACACGGCTCAGTAGGCGACGCTCCAGGACAGAAGCATGTTGAGAGCTCTGGGTTCTGGCCACAGACCACTCAGGGCTTGCAGGACAAAAGGCTTGCTTCCTGCCGTACCTCCTCTGCTTTTGCTTCATCCAAATGTGTCCTGGAGAGGAGCAACCTGCTGGCTGCAGTCTGGTCCCTCCCCATCACACCTGACACCAAGCTGTACCAGCACTCCGCCTTGCCTGGGACACGAACTCCTCCAAGCTACCCCTCAGATCCTGCTGCACTCCTGCCGACTGCCAAGTCTAGCCTTGCTAGACTATTTCTTTAATTGAAGACTTACTAGATTAATTACAGGGAAAAAACAGCCCACAGACAGAGGTCTTGTAAGCTGCATTTGGCTGAGATGAGCCAAACAGGTCAACTGGCAGCAGCACGACACCAACAGCCCAACCTTCTACTCCAGTCACCCACAACGCCCTCCTGAGGCAAAAGCCTCTCTTCCTACCATGACCATGCCTGGACAAACCTCTGCAAACACACAGAACATTCTGAAAACATGACTTACCTGAAAAATCTTTAATAAAGTTTTCATGTAAACCTTGCGGATGCCAAAGGAGACTCCAAAAATTGCTGGCACGATGATGAAAACCAGAAGCAGAGTGAAGAGGACAGTTATGGAAATCCCCAAGAGATTAACCACTAGGCTGTCAAAGGGGAGCAGGAGGAACATGGTGAAGGGCCCAGGCAAGGCTGGTGCCCTGCAGCCAGACAGAAGGGCTGCTTGCAGCAATGAACCAGTCCTCCTGTTACTCAGCAACAGTCTCACACATGCACCGAGTCTGCAGCCTGCTCAGAGACCCCATTCCAAAGTTCACACCCTTTTGGGGCTCTGAGAGAGAGAATGCAACAGGATCAGGGAGAGCACTTGGGTAAACAAGCCAACAGTCTGCCAGGAGCTCAGGTGAGTTCAGACGGTGCAGCCCAAAGAGCTCAGAGGAGATGGTGCACACACACTGGTTTGTCCATGGGCGTGTGGTGGGCTCGGCAGTAACACGACTGCAGGAACAGATCCCTTCCCGGGCTGCCACTGAGCAAGTCCTGCCGTGGGGCAGCTTGTGGAGAATCTGGCAGCAGAATCCCCTCCTGGCTGCTGAGAGCATGCAGAGTCTCTTCAGAGGGACAAGGTGGAGTCCATCCCTGAGCCTGCATTGGAGGAGATCGAGGGAGTTGGCACTCAGAGGAGCCTACCGTATGTGGAGCTATTATTGTTCTCCCCACGAGGACATGCGCACCAGCACGGGTCCTTGCATGACGCCTGGAACAAGTTTAATTCTGGAGGCCCCTGGCATCCACTCACGCTGAAGGGTCATTACAGCCACAAATGAAGCCTGTGTCCCTGGAAAGCTTTCAAACAGCAAGTTGGGTTTCTTGGCAGACGTGGCACTCACATGCCACCAGCAGCACTGAAGGAGAGCAACTGAAGTCAGCAGACCGGAGAGATGTCAACGCAGAGAGGGTGGCAGGATGCCAGAGACAGTGGGCTCTGAAACCTGGAAGGCAGTACTTGGGCTGAGGTCACACCATTCAGAGCAGCTCCTGAGACACAGCAAGACTGAGACTGGTACTCTGGCTACTGCCTGTCACCGTCACTTGGGAATCACCTCCTGTTGCCATTCATCCTGTATTTTCATACCATGCACACCTCAGATGGAGCAGACTCATCCAGAACCACACCTACGGCACAGGATGCTGCAATCAGGTCCCAAGTACAGGAAAGGAGTGACAGAAAACCCTTCCTCATGACAAAGATCTTATCACGTCCCTCATTTCAGGGGCACCTGAGAGAAATGAGGAAGCCAGGTACCCAGATTCCTGGGAAGGCATCACTTCCTCTGCTCCTGTACATCTCATCCCCAGTGACACAGGGCAGATTTATAAACAGCTCAGGACAGGAAGTTAGCCTAAGGGGACAATTACTGCTGATGATTAGTCAAAGAGGAACTTGCTGGGGCACAGGGACCAGTCAAAGGTCACACACCCACAGGGCCAACGGTGGCTTGTGATAAAAATTGAGTCTGCTTGGAGGAGACCCCTGTCTGGACACCACCTTCACCTGGCTACGGAGTCTCAGCCTGAGGATGGGATTTAACAGGTACCTGACAAGCACACATGGCAAAGGAGAGTCTGTAAGGATCCTCTTGTTCCCCTGTACACTACGTTCCAGCTGCTGGTTACACACTGCTGTACCAGTGATGTTAAGAATACTGTTAGTGCTTCAAAGGCATATACACAGACCACGTACTGGGAAAGGCAGCTCCTCAGCCACACGTGCAGCTGCCCATTATGCCACAGCTGTCACCCATCAGAACCAGGACTCATGCTGATAAACTGGCCAGACCGGCCCTCTGAGCCGGCAGCTGCGGTTGTGAGGGGTCAGCTATTACTGTCCTGCACCATGTCACCCGCCACGGCAGAGCCCACGTGTGCCCCTGCAGTCCTGCCCGCGGGCTCCCGGAGCCGCCCCGCCCCGGGGCACAGCCAGGCGGGCCTGGCAGGCACAGAGAGCGCAGCCCACACCGCTGTTTCGGGGCTGCAGCGATTGACCATCGTCCGCCCGGTCGGCAGAGCAGCGTAACGGCCCGCCCGAGGCCAGGGCGGCTGCAGCGAGACCGGGGGCGGCGGCGAGGGTCGCTCTCAGCTCTTTTCCCCAGGAGCGCGGCGGATCACGGCAGGGCTGGGTCTCGGCCCTCCCGGCGACCTTCGTCCTCGGTGTGCGGGGGGCGGGGGGGCGCGGCGAGGCCGGCGCGAGGGGCACTGCGTCGCGGCCGCACCGCCACGGGGAGGCCGCGGTCCCGGGGATAACGGTGTGCGGGCGGGCCAGGCGCCGTCCGGGCGCCCCGGCCTCGCGGAGCGGCGGTGCCGGGCGGGTGCGGGGCGGGAGGGGGCGCGGGGGCCGCTCCGGGCGGTCACTCACCTGCTGCCGCCGCCGCCGCCGCCGCCGCCGCCGGGCCCCGCTCCGCCCCGCCACGTGCCGTGCGCGCCCCCGTACCGCGCTGCGTGCGTGACGCCAGCGCGCCGCCCGCGGGGCCGCGCCCGCAGGGCCGCCCCGCTCTCCGCCGACGGCAGAGGGCGCCTGCGCGACCGCGCCGTGCCCCGGCCCCCCCACCCGCGACAGGCGGAGCAGGAGGCAGCACTCGCGAAGCGCCGTCACTTTATTAACTCCCCGTTACAGCACCAACGACCGGAGGCACCCCGCTGCTCTTGGCCCAGGAACCCCGCGGTGAGCCCTTCTCGGGACCGCGGTTCGGAGAGTGCTTGCAGCGGGAGGGTCCCGGCAGCACCAGGATCGTGCCCCCTCCCCAGCAGCTCCCTCCAGACAAGGCACTTGGGCAGCACCGGCCCCCGCGGCTCCCAGCGTGCCTCAGACAGGGCCGCGGGTCCCAGCCCACAGCCCCTTCCTTGTCACTCCCCATCTCTCATGTGTGTTGCCCTGCGAACCTACAGGCAGGAGTTACTTCAAGCAGCAACTTCCAGCCTCTGTAGCAGCAGCCAGCAGTGAGGAAGCTTCTGCAGAGACTGGCAGCTGCTCATAGAGCAGCAGGCTGTGAAGGAGCTAACAAAAACTGTGAGCAGCACCTTCTGCAACTGACCCCTCCCCGAAGATCCTTGTACCAGTTGGGACATGGAAGGGACCTGCATCTCTCCCCATGCTGCCTTCCTACCAATAAGGAGCCTGGGTCTCTAAATGCCGCCAGGTCTTCAGGTGAGAAAGGACTAGAGCAGCAGCCCCAGAGGTGCCAAGATGCTCCCAGGCCCTGCTGGCACTCTTCACGGCATGGGAGGGAGGGCGGATCATGCCCACATGGCGGATCTTGTAGTTCTTCCCATGGTTGTTGTCCCAGTGGGTCTTTTGTCCACACTGGAAAGAGATGCAGAACTCTGTGACCCTATGGGAGATGGATGGCTTGGGCAGGATAAGCTCAAAAGAGAAGATGTCTGTGTCAGCTGAGCCGTACGTGCTGTGCATGTACTGGCAAGAGATGTCCTGGAAGCTCTTCCAGCCATCAGACGTGATGCGGACCGTCACTTTCTTCTCATACTCAATGTTTCTAACCTTCACTGTCCCTGACAGAGCACGGTCCTGGATCAGACAGCTCTCCAGGCAGACAAAGTTGCTGTGCAGGCTGTTGCGGAAAGTCACGTAATTCGCAGATGGCTGTGGGAAGTCCAGCACATACCTGCACACTTCTGGGTGTAAGTCCCGCAGCTTAGGTCGGAAACAGGCAAGGTCTGTCAAGGCATGCTGCAAATCACAGAGATCCTCCTCAATCTTTGAGAAGAAGCGGACAGCCGTCAGTGAGAGCCCCTTCATATCAGCAAACACAACCCGCTTCTTCTTCTGGCCCTTGGAGCTCTTGGTACTGTCTCGCCGCTCCGGCTCAGGTTCTGCGCTCAGCTTCTGGTTGAGACAGGATCGGAGGGGTTTGCGGCCTCGGTTGCCCCGCAGCTCTTCGTAGGAGTTCAGCAGCTTGCGGATGGGGGGCGAGTGGCTCAGGCAGAGCCGCACGGCCAGGTCCACGGGCATGGCTGGGGGGGCAACAGCCCGCCCGCTGCACACCTGGAAAAGCCTGGAGGCGAAGAGGGGGTCAGACAGCGCGGCCCCAGCCGTCAGCCCCGGCGAGCCCCCCGCCCCACCCGCGCCCGGCCCCGCTCACTCGCCGCAGCTCATCGCGTCCCGCCCGCTCCGCTCCGCTCCCGCCGCAGCGGCTCCTCCTCAATGGGGCCGTGGGAGCGCCCGCGGCCGGGACACCCCGCGCCAGCCAATCACAGCCGCCGCCGCGCTCCGAGCAGCCAATGGGGCTCGGGGCTGCTCCCACCCCGCCCCCTCCTCCCGCGGGGCCGCGCTGGCGCCGGGCCGGGCGGCGGGGAGAGCCCGGCGGCACCGGAGAGCCCGGCGGTACCGGAGAGCCGGCGGCACCGGAGAGCCCGGCGGTACCGGAGAGCCCGGCGGTACCGGAGAGCCCGGCGGCACCGGAGAGCCGGCGGTACCGGAGAGCCCGGCGGTACCGGAGAGCCGGCGGTACCGGAGAGCCCGGCGGCACCGGAGAGCCCGGCGGTACCGGAGAGCCCGGCGGCACCGGAGAGCCCGGCGGCACCGGTGAGCCCGGCGGTACCGGGCCCGGCTCGGGGAGAGCGCACAGCGCGGCCTTCTACTGCGCCAGGCAGGGGCCAACAGGGGGACCAGCACACAAATGGCTCCTGGTGCCAGAAAAACACGAGTGCTTTTGGAAGACCAATGTCTGTGGAACAGTCAACACCGGGAAGTAGCTCTGGGAGAAAGAGGAGCATGTTCCTCTCATATAGTTTTTAATGGGGGAGGTTTGAACTGGTTTTATACACCCCTTTTAAGGTAATTGTCCAAAGGTAGCTGTTTCCAGGGTGTCTAAGCAGAGAAAACCCCAGACCCTCGGCTCATCCTCTACCAACTCAGAAGCTTCTTACCCTAGAGGTGTGCACTGAGAAGGAAATTTGCTCACCCCCAAGCACACAAGAGACACTGTGGTGTCCCCGACATCTATGTTCAAAATCACCCTCACTGTTCAGCTCACATGTGACTCCTTGACAGTAAAGACTGTCACCTAGATCAGATCACCCCTGCCTTGTACTCCTTGCTAATCTCCCCAGAGCTGTCTAGCCATTTATGTTAAGCAGCCCTGATTGTTCCTGCTGACAGGACAGATTTTCATCAGCTCATGACACAGCTGACTGACCTATCAGTATTTCTCCATGGGCCTCCATCACCACCATGTCTGAATGTCTGCAGCACAAGGCAAGACACCTCTCACAGGATGGCCAAAGTGAGCTTGAACCCAGTGCCCAGCTGGCAAAAACATGATGCAAAAACATCCTTTCAACACATGGTCTCGGGCTGACAATGCAAACCCCACCACTTCAGCGACCTGGGGTAGCCAACACAGACATGAGTCTTCCTAGCAATGAAACCAGTTGCCACACCTTTCTGTGGCCCCCAGGAGAGCAGCTGCGGCTCAGGCAGGGAAAACGCAGCTCACCATCACTGCCCTCCCTGCGATCTCTTTCACCATCCACCTACTTTGCATTCAAAGCTGATCACTAAGCAAACCCAAGCTATTTCCACCCAGGGGACAGCAGAGAACAAGGAATGTATTTGAACCCAAGTTTAACAGCAGGACCCATGGATGCTGGAAAAGCTACTCCTACTTTACCCATTCTCTCCCAGCTACACAGATTAAAGTGGATGCACTGCTGCATCTTCTTCTCCATCTAAAAGTACAAGCCAAACGCATCATTTTCTCAATATAGTTGTGGACACCTCCTTCCCCCAGCGCAGACAGAAGAGAGGTACAGTGTTAGCAGTTCCACAGATGTCCTGGTATTTAGTCATGGAAGGACACAAAAGCACATTTTCAGGTGTGCCACAACTGACTCTCACTTGGAGCCTGACTGATCTCAGCCTACTAGCCATCTCTCCTGCCTAGGACACTTTGAGGAGATTGCCATGTGCCAGCTGCCAAGCTCCAGAGAAGAGCTGCACCAAAGACGCTCTGGGAAACCATCAGGTCAGTTAAAGTTCAGCTGCTAGAAGAGGACAGATGCCCCTCAAGCTCACACTGCTGCAGCCATGTGACACGCAGCAGTGTGTCAAGTACAAGCTGTCTGGACAAGTATTCAGTCAAACTGAATAGGGCCAAGGAGAAAGCCTGCAGACGTGCCACCTGCACACTCCTCAGGCAGATCCTTTGGAGCACGCTTTCACAGCAGCAGATTAACGAGGATTTTGTCTGGAAGCTTCAGTCACCTCTGTGAAGTTGTCTGGCTGTAAATATGGGCAGGGCACAATCCACAAGCCCTTCCTGGGGGGGCTGTCCAGAGGAACATGCTACTGATTCCTAAGGATTAAACCCAGCCCCCTCTTAACATCTATACTTGAAAGAATCTTCTTTACCTAAATGGATTAATTAGGAAGACTATAAACCACACATGCAAAGCCACTCACACTACAAGATGCCCTGTGTCACCCCCAGCCTTGTAGAGGAAGATGCTCCCCAGACACCCCTCATGCAGACCATGCAGGGAAGAGAGACCCTGCCCTGATGAACACAAGCCCCTATCTGCCCATGCCCTCCACAGGTTCCAAGCTGAGGTACCACAGAACACCCTGGCTTCTCCTCCAACAAGAAGAGGCCTGCATGGGGCAGCAGGGCCAGAGGAGCTTTTGCTTTGCATGACCAGCAAAAATGAACTCTGTGTTCCCCTTCCCTTAGCAGTGGTTTCTGCAGAAGGGAGTCTGACAGTGTCTATTCTCACAAACGCAACCTGAAGCTGTACCAGAACCCCTCACCCTCTGCAAGGAGGGTCTCATATGATGCACAACAAAAACAGCTTTCTTCTGAGTCCATGCCCCCAGCTGTTCCATTTTAGTGATGTTATCTGCCACTGCTCTTAGACAAGGCATCCCAGCAGCTACACACTGAAGCTTTACAGACATTGCCCTGTGACACAGCCTGCCCTCACTCAGGAACACCAGAGTAAGGACTGTATGGCTGTATGCTGGGCATGTCACAAGCAATCAGGAGCTCGATGAGCTGTAGGGGTAATGAATGCCTCTGCAGTATGACACTGTGGTACTCACCCCCAATTGCCACTGTGCTCTGCCTGCCACATCCGTGGGGACCTGGCCCTGGGAGGGGACCCAGTCCCAGAGGAGACCTGGCCCAGGCACCTCACAGGGAGCTCCTGCCAGCCCCAGTGTGGCGGGGCGGGCAGGGGAGATGGTGCGGTGGCTGCTCCTCTGACCACACACTTACCTCTCCCCTCAGATGAGCTGCACAGCTCCTGAGGCCACCAGAGGGGCCACGGTTCTGTAACGGATCAGGTGCTGCGAGCCCTCCTCCAGGTTGATGGCATATTCCCTGCAGAGACAGGCGGGACGTGAGCTGCAGCCCACGCCCATCAGTGACACTGACTGGTACCTGTGCTGCACGGGGAAGTGCCCACCTACCTCTGCTCATCTGTCTCTGGCTCCACCAGGATGTTCTCCTGCCGCTCCAGCACCCTCAGAAACACAAAGGAGTCCAGGTTGGGCTTTGGAACTGCAGACAACAGATTCAGAACACAAGCTCAGCCCTCACTTATGTTCCCCTGCAGAACACCGAGGGGTCTGAGGGGCAGCAAACTTATAGCCAGCAAAGGGAACACCAGACACTTCTAACCAGATGCATGTGCCCAGCCTCACTGTAAGACAGGGCGTAACAGCAGGGACCAGCATGATCCTCCAGCAGCAGCATGGAGCCATGTTACAACATTACCATCACATCACCTTTGCTTCAACTGAGCAGCACGTGGAGGACTAGCCCCCTTACATGTGGGGCTCCCTGGAGCTTTCCCCACACTTCCCCTTGCTTCTACAATTTTCAGATCACCCTGGAGTCTGGATGGACTCACCTGACTTTAGGAGAGACACTTTCTGCAGGTTAGGTGGCATGTGTTTTAGGACCACATTTTTCAGGTAAGCCTCTGTATTTGCCATGTACCTGAAACAAACCATTGAAGTATTGACTTAGTTAATAAAATACAAATCTGGAGGGAGAGTATTGACTCAAAACAAGAGTAAGCAACAGCTCCTCATCCCACAGGCACAGCCAAAGACAGGCCCTTGGCCTACCCTGGTAACTGACTCAGTCACCAGAGTTATTTTGTTTTAGTTCCTTTCTTGCCCATAAGGAAACCTCCTGGTAAAACACACTGATTCTTACTTCAAATCCATCTAAGGCTCACAGAACTTCAGCAAAACACACAGTTAAGTTTCTATAATCTATAAAAGGGGAGGAAGATACATTGAAAATCTACTCACTCTTTAGCAAAAGCAAACTCCTCTGGTGATAAAATGGAGGGCTCCCCTTCAGCTCGAGACTTCTCCTTCTCCAGGATGTGGGGAAAAAACTTCTCTATCTAATATTGGAACACAATCCAAAAGAATTATACAGCTCTCTCCCAGGAGTTCAGTGCTTAAACCCCCACTTCTCCACTGGATTCCCCTACAAGCTGTAGGAGCAGCCACAGGCCTGCCCAAATCCCTGCTCCTGAACTAACTGTGATATCACACAGGATTGCCAAGCTATACAACCATGTGTACACACAGCAGGACTCAGGCAGAATGGGACAGCATTCAGCTGTGCCACCCTAAGCTTAGATGAAGCAAACAGCACTCACAGTGTTGTGATCAACACTGCTGTGACCTTCCTTCATTACAATACGAAAGCATGTCCAAGAAATTAATTTCTTTGAGTTAAGCTTCTGAGAACAGAGAGAGAACATGCTTTAATTAAATGCCATGCTGAAGCAGGAAGCTCTGTGTGGGTAAAAATGCCTCCTGAAATCACCCTTTTACACGCTCTGGGCTGCACAGCAAGCATTACCTTCACCAGTCGACACCGCAAGTAGCTGCTGAGCACGAAACGGATCCTTTCAACCTCCATGTGGTGAACACTGACCTTCAGGTCGCCCCTCTTTGCCCGCTTCAGGTTTGCTTCCTGCAAGAAAAAGCAAAGAGAAATTAAACGGTTGAAATGTCAGACAACAAGAAACAGAGAGGAAGAGGGATTTTGTACATAGAACCCACAAAATCAGACTATGGCTGCTTTTGACGACTCAAAGAACACCGCTTGTTTGTACTTCAGCCCCTCTCCAAGGCAAGCTCAGAGAAAAAACTCAGAGAAGCTTTGTCTCGGAGACAGGGAAGCAGACAAGCCCGGCCCTCTCAGAGAGGCTCAGGCATGGACCTGCCAGGCCAGGCAACGAGGGCGGGCCTGTCCCACCACCCCAGCCAACAGAACCTACCATATGGTCCAGCTGCTCCACAACACACTCGATGACTTCAGGTTTACTCTCCAGCAGTTCTGGAGCAAATTTCTCATTCAGCCAGGCCTGAAAGAAGGCAAGCTGTCAGTGAAAGCGAGGCAGACCCTAGCTACACAACCCCACCAGCGAGAGGGCAAAAACACGGCCGCGGCCCCGCCGCTCGGCATCTGCTCCAGAGCGCCCAGCGCTCAGCAACCCCCGCGCTCCCCGGCCCACGCCTGTCGCTGCAGCCCGCGGCACCTGCTCCAGGCTGTGGATCAGCTGTGCTGGGGTAAGCACCAGCTCCTCGCCGTCCGAGTCCCCGCCGGCCGCGGCCGCCATCGCTCCCGCCAAGCCCGCCCGCCCCGCGGAACGGCGCACGCGCAGCGGCCCGGGAACGTGGATAAGGATTCCCGGTACGGCCCTTGGGCCAGTCGGGAAGCGGATTACGGCCGCGGCTGCTCCGGCCAATCAGAAGGCGGATTGAAGAAGCCATCTTTTTCGGCCAATCAGGAGACGGATTGAAACTGCAGCTTTTTCGGCCAATCACAGTGCGGCTCGCGGCTGCAGCTTTTCCAGCCAATCAGGAAGCGGGTTGAAGCTGGCCAATCAGGAGACAGAGAGGACACGCACCTGTTTAGGCCAGCCCGGAAGTGGATCAGGCTGCAGCCTTCCCAACCAATGAGGGAGCAGATTCACGCTGCAACTCCTGGGCCAATCAGGAGCTGGATTCAGGCTGCAGCTTTTTTGGCCAATCAGGAGGTGGATTGAAGCTGCAGCTATTTCAGCCAATCAGCACTCAGCAGGTATGACCCCCCCCCCCCCCCCATGAGCCCGTCCCCCCCCCCCCAGCACCAGGGACGAAGCCCCGCTGCAGGATCAGCCCCGCTGCAGGCCCAGCCCCGCTGCAGGACGAGCCCCCCTGCAGGACGAGCCCCCCTGCAGGACGAGCCCCGCTGCAGCACGAGCCCCGCTGCAGGACGAGCCCCGCTGCAGGACGAGCCCCCCTGCAGGACCAGCCCCGCTGCAGGACCAGCCCCGCTGCAGGCAGAGCTGTCGGACCCCCAGGGACACAGCCCTGGCTGTGCCACAGGCCGAGCCCCGACGCGGTGCAGTTCTGGCCATTCCCAGCCCAGCGTTCCGGAGTCACCCTGTGCCCCACACCTTGGTGCTGCCAGAACAGACCTGGACACAGTTTAAGAAAAGGTTTACTGATCCATCAGTACTTCTGCCAATATTGCAACAGCTCTGAAAGGCAAACACTGTTACAGTTTAGAAAAAACAAATTTTATACAATGAAAATATTAATCAAATCTCAAACCCCCACAGTGGCTAAGGAATGAGCCTGGAGTTCATATCCAGTATTAGCACCTGCAGCACCACCACCAACCAATCCAGCCCCTCTACCCCTGCTAAGCCATCTCTTCTGAACTCCTGAGTTCCTTCTACAACTGGACACTGACACTCTGCCCCTATACCAGGACACCTGGGCTTTGATAAGGTTAAAGGATATAAGAGAAAGGATTCAGCCAGCTTGGATTGTGAGAACACTTGTGTAGGTACTGCTGAGCAATGTCCATGCACGGGGACAGTAAGGAATGCACAGCTCAACTCCTCAATGTGTGCCAGCAGACAGAATTAAGAAATCCACCTTACACAGTATCTTAAAGTTTGTCAGATCAATGTTTTCCTATAAATTATATGTAAGAAATCCATAAAGAAACAGTTTTACACTTCACATATTAATCAGAGTAGGGTGGGAATCGTTATTTTTATTGGCTCAGCATCCACTTTACTGTGCTCACTGTTTCATGACTGAACAGGCCCCTCTTGGTGAGCACTGACAGGGCCAACGACAGCACAGACACAGGGGCAGAAAAACCACCAGGGTTAAAGTCTGGCTACACCCCCCCCTTCTAGGGACAACCAAGACATTAACACAAGGAACATTTTGCCTTTTGGTTTTCCACAAGGATCAGCACAAGAGACGTTGCCTTGAGTCACTCCTTGCTGGGAAGAGGCACTGTGTATCTCTGCACTCTAACACTGAACTGGAGGGAAATTCCCAACTTTGAGCTGGAGCTTTCCAAAGCTCAACTGACATACAGAAGGGTTTAAGAACCAGGGAGGAACAGCACTGCACTTACAGGACTAAAACTAAACCTCTCTTGGGCTGAGGGCCCCATTTCTTTTGGGAGAGAGCGTAGCTTTACCACTTCTGCCTTTTCTTGAGAAAAAAAACCCAAACCAAACCAAAACTAAAAAGTGATCCTGTTGCTTCCAAATCTACTGCAAAGTGGATGCTGACCAGCTAGGTCACCCCCTGGGGAGCAATTTGAGGAAGTTAGTCCTTGTAGTAGATGGCACTGTGGATCTGGCAGCAGAGAAAGGAATGATGCTCTAAAGTAGGAGGTAGGGGAGCCTTGGTACAGCAAGTCCACCGGTGAGCTATCATCTAGAAAAGAAGTTTCATATGATTAGAAACTCTTCCTAAATCAAACCAAAAGCCCCCCTACACAAACCTTTCTACAGCTGCAGGAAGACTGTGGCAGGAGGAGCAAGTTACCATGTGTTATGGTGAGCAGCATGAGCAGAACCCAGAACTCTTGATTTCATTTGTCCAACAGAAAATAAAGACCTTTATTGTTTGTTTCTTTTTGCGTAACAGGCATAAATGTTTCCCATCTCTTTTCCGTATACAGTGCCAACAATCCATACTTAACACTCCCATCCCAGGACCTGCAGAGCACCTAACATAAGGGAGCCAGTCCCAATGTGAGCTTTCCAAAAGCAAAGTCAGGGATAGTAATTCTGATGGTCTATATTGGATACTATTAGCATGAGCCTGTATTTTGGCCTTCCCCTTCCAAGTCCAGTGAACACTCTTCACTTTGTGACTTGCCCCACAGCACCAAGAAAACTGAGAGCCTCTCAGCAGAGCTCTTCCAGGCTGCTGGCCCCTCCTACCCGAAAGCATCACAAGTAAAGACACCAGCGTGATAACTACAACAGCAGCCAACTGAAAAACTGCAACAAAAAGGCTCAGTATGCTAGAATACACCCAGGAACAGAGTCCATTTTTTACTGACCTGAATAGAATTTTGGACATAATATAGCACAAGTTAGCACATTTACACAATCCAGACCCAAATTTCTGCAAGGTAATGTTCAGCAACATCATGCCTAGTACTGGTATTTTTACTTTCAAGAAGAGCTGGTCCACACAGGATTTATGTGAACAGTCTTTGATTACATACAAGGGTGGCATAAACTGTCTCAGTATGACAGCACCCACCCCTCTGAGCACAGAAAGATGTTGAGATTGATCTGAGATAAGGGTAACGTACCTGAGACTCCACAGTTCTATCTTCCACTGGTCAAACCTCTGTCTTCATAAATGGTAATTTCAATCTGCACAGAAAAGCTGTCAGGGAAATACACTATAAAGAGACTACGAAAACATAACCAGAACAAGGCAGAAAAACATTAAGGTGATAGGACTTTTGATATATTAGCTGTTTTAAGGCAGGTCTCAGAGCTCCAAAGCAAAGGGAACAGTCCATGTGAGATGCCTCATCAGGTAAGAACACTGGCTCCCAGCCCAGGGCCTGCACAGGGACTTGGTGCTGTGTACAGAGGATTTGAGCCTTGCCCCTCTTCTGCTAAATTTTGGGGAAGGCTGTGCACCAAGGAAAAAAGTTAACACCGCTAATAAGTCACCCACCAAACTGAAAATGCTTTTACTCAAGTTGAATGTTGTTTGGTTTTTTTCCGGGAGGTGTACACACAATGGAAAACACTTAAGAGAAAAAGGGAGTCATGTAGGTGACAGCTCTGAGCTACTTGGATGACAACACAGAAAATCCAACTGCAAGGAATTAGCCTTATCATACATTCAATTGGCATTGGGTTCCAAGTTGCTGTGGTTTCAATATTTTCAAAGAAAGATGTGTTACTCATTATACTCCACCATTTGCTATGAGAGGTCTTTACAACTTCAGGCAATAACTACATAAAATGTCTGCAGTGTGGCTCAAGAGCTGAAGAAAAAGGGTGGAAATAAGCCACACTGGAAGCAAGAGCACGTGCTGGGCTTGCAGTGATCTTGTATCTCAAAATCTTCACCAGAACCTGAACTGAGGGTTGCAAATTAAGTAATGGCCAGCTCTTGCTCTCACAACATCAACTTCTGTCCTACCAACACGGTCGCTTCTTTCCCCAGTCAGAAAAACAGCATTTCTGGAGGTCACTGGAACAGAGGAAGTATCTCGATTGCTCTTTCCATACAGTCCCAAAGGTCGTGTTCCACATTTTCATGGGCTTTCCATGTGCCAAATCTTAATGTACTAAAACCTGACTGGAGACCAGGACATAACAAAGAGCGACAAGACTAATCACAGATTCTATATCACGGATCATACATGAGCAGAGGTGCCTCACTGAGAGAAACAAGGAGCACAAGGCAGGAGACAATGTCAGAAGCCACAGAAGGATACAACTCGTAATCCTCTTTCGATGGGGTCTGTCAGCAGAAGGCCCTGAGGAGCGTAGATCTTCTCATTCTGTTCCTGAATGAACTTAGCGATTTTCTTTAGAACCTGGTAATGAAACAGCACAGAAGTCTCGATTGTTTCCTTTCCAGCGATATCACAGCTATGGCAACATGAGAACTAACATGCAACTGTCTGATGGCTCCACAGTGCAGGCACTTCCCACAGGATTCAGGGTGACGCCCATGGGACCCAAACTGACCAGTACCAACATGTCTGAGGTACATCCGTAAAGAATCTGTACCACAATGCTGCAAGTCACAGGAAACCCACCAAGAACCAAGTACTTGCCTGCAGGCTGAAGGGGAAACAAACACATACCTTTTCATAGTGTGTCTCCATGCACAGGAAGATGGTGTAGGCAGTCAGGCAGGCGAGACAACCCTCAAGGTAAGATTGGCCCCCAAGTTTTTCAGCTTCTGCATAGAGATTGTTCAGTGTCCGGACTGTCTCCTCAAACTGCTGCCTGTCAATCTGCAAGAAAAGCAAGTGGGGCTGTCAGCTGCACACTTCAGAACTCACCAATACCCCTGTACATCCACCTCCACTCATGGATCATCTGCACTGTGCTCAGAGCCCCAGCCTGAAACACACAGAGTTACAGACCTGCAGTTCTTTGTTAGACACCTGTCCTGTGCTCAGGCTGACTCTGAATTCAAACACAATGTGGACACAAACCCATTCAGAGCAACACACCTAAGCAAATGTGCAATTCAACTGTGAAAAAAACGGAATTCATGCACAGGGATGCACTGGGTTAAAATGAGCAGGTAGAGAGTGGATGGACACTCCATACCCACAGTGCCTTGGTGCTGCTGCAGTGCAGACCAAACACACCCTCAACAAAACACAACAAAGGAACATGGAAGAGAAAAAAGTGGAGTGAGAGAAAGAAAATGGGGTAGGAAGGCGTGTTTGTTTGACTGTCAGCTGAAGATACCACAACTGACAGCACCGAGCAAAACGAAAGTACTTGAGACAGCATTTGTGAGGCCTCTAAGCGGGTTCGGCAGGACGGGCAGGATTCCAAGGGAGAGGACAATGTCAACACCTGAGACTCCACCTGAAAGCACGGAGCCGGCTCTGTTCTCACAGACACAACGAGTACATTCTGCTCTACTGCTGCAAACCAGCCGCCTTCCCCAGGACTGACCACAGTCCGGGACGGGGACACGGGGGAGGAACCACGTCCGCTCCTGCACCTGAACGGCCTCGGTTAGAGATTCGTGCAGGAGATGCTATCCCGCCCTCGGGGAACCCGCAGAACTGGCTCCAACCCGGGCAGGGCACCTGCGAACGCCACCTGGGCGCAGGCCCGTAAGGCCCGGGCCAGGCCCTGCCTGGCGTGCAGGCTCCGTGCGCCGCTCTCGCCGCGAGCCCCGGGCCGGCCCCGGCCCGCCCCGCCTCACCCTGTTCTCCAGCTCGGCCGGGAACTTGCTCTGGAACTGGCAGCGCGTCCCGCCGCTGTAGTCGCGCTGGATGAACACCTTGCCCGACACCGGCGCCTGCTGCGGCCTCATCGCGCCGCCGCCCCTGGCCCGTCCGGTCCCTGCGCTCCGCCGGGCACCCCGCGCGCTCCGCGCACTTACGGCTGTCGCAAAACCGCCGAGGCGACTCCGGGCTGGGGAAGGGCGGAAGTGCCGCCAGGCGCCACGAGGCGCGGCACTGCGCAGGCGCAGGCCCAGGGGGCCGCTGAACGGCAGGAGCTACGCATGCGCAAAAGCAGCCGTGTCCCATTGGGTGTAGGGCTGCTCCCCTTCCATCGCAGGCGTGGTCAGCCCACGTGACCCCCCCGCCCCGTACTTGGTACCGCCCGGGCCCCGGGCGCGGCCCCGCCGGGAGCCGGGCCTGGCGCTGGCCCCGGCGCTCCCAGCGCGGGGATCAATTTCGTGGTGTTTGCTTGGGAATTGGAGCCGGTGGGAACAGACCGACAGCTGCTCCCGCAGCTTTATCCCAGCTGGTTGTGCCGACGCACACGGGATCCGTTGGTGTCCCATTAACCTTTGCCCGGGAGCTCCAAGCTGCCAAGCGTCAGCAAGGGCACAGGTCACTCCGGTTAAGGAAAACCTGGAAACTGCAGTCCGGGCAAGCAGCAGAGAGCTCAGGGGCAGTCTCACACCAGAACAATGTGTCCTGGGGCCGCAGTGCGGGATGGCAGAGTTGTGGCCCTGCTGCGCCCCGCGGCCGCCGTGCTGGTCCGTGCCGGCTGAGCAGTCTCTGCTGCGGTGCCAGTCAGAGGCCTGGTTATTTAAACGATTGATAAAACCCATCACTTGGTGAACAAAAAGCAAAGGGATGAAAGCATTTGGGACTTCAGTTTCATTATTTGCTGCTGCTGCTCCTCAATCAGCTGGAGCTTCCGCTCAGGAGATGATAAACATGAAAAACTTCCCACGCATCCCAAGGGGGAATGAACTCCAGTACAGATCTGCTGGCTTGGGTCATGCTCAATCTCTGCTGGGTCAGTGTCCAAGCAATGATGCAGGGCTGGATGTGCGTCCTGTGAACCTGGGCTCCGGGGCTGCAGTGGCATTGGCGGCATCCCCCGGGCCCTGGTGAGGCTTATGAAGGAGGGTGTGCTGCCGGGCTACGGCTGTGGGACCCACGGGGAAGGGAGGGAGCTCCTGGGGGGGAGTCCCAGGCTGCTTGGACATTGTCCTGCCACATCTGGACACAGACCCCTGCCCCTGTGGTAGTTTGGTTTCAGGGCAGACTTCCTACCGACAGACTTCTCCGTGTAGTAACTGGAAAATGCAAATGTATGGTGCCCTCCCTCCAGGGAATCCCTCAGTGGGGCTGCAGCACTGACGCCCCTGAGGAAGCTGCAGCTCCACAGGGGAATAATCCTCCTACTAAAGACACCCAGGGTATCTTTTAAGTGGAAATGGCTGTTTTCACAATTAGGTGAAGCAGAAATAATCAAACAGGGCCACAGCCATAGTTACCTTGTATCTGATTGCAAGGGTTCAGTCCTGCAGGGATTACTTCATCGCACTCTTCTGCTAGTAGTTCCTTTCCTTCTGCTCAAGTGCTGATAATGTTTGCACCTCCTGCCACAGGGGATATAAAAATCTGTTTTCAAGAGGAGCCGCTCTTGCACCCTGAGTCGGTCTGTGGACTTTGTGGGCAAACAAATCCCAGGAGTGGCTGCTAGACTGAACAGGGAATATGCAGAGGTGACAGACTGTGTGTGGAGAGGAAGCAGCATACCACCAGTTTAAAGACACAAAGACACCTTTTCCCATTTGCTTTTAGTCTTTCTATTCTTAAAGTGGAAACTGCATTTACTTGTCTGGAAGGCTCAGCAGGTATTGGGAGGGGACTGTGTTGTCTTCCCACTTGTTCCTATGTTGGGCACAGCTTGAGGGAACCAGCGGACCCTGCCTGAGAGTTCCTGAGACTTCCTGTGAACCCTCTGCATTTGCAATTTCCACTTCATTCCCATCATACCAGAGTCTGGTGCAGTGTTGTCCTTGCTATGCAAGAGGATTTTTGATGGCCAAGAGGAATTCAGTGACAGTGGAGCAGCAAGAAACATTAACCCTTAATTCTCAGCTGGGGGGGCCACCAAGCAGTGAGAGACCCTGGTTGGAGTGGCAGGACTCCCTGCTGCCAGCGAGGGGTCTGCAGCTTCCCCCTTGGCTATCCAGGTGTGAGGACAGGAACAACCCAGGCTGTCTGATCCCTGGCTCAGGGACAGAGGCTAAGTGCTGGGCTGCCCCAGGAACCTGGATATTTGGCAGCGGGATCTTGCCTCACCCTCCTGCTCCCCATCCCTCCCACAGGAGCAGCCTGAATTAATTAACCCTCTAGCACTCCATAATGAAGGCTAATAAACACCTAATGGGTAACACAGGGCTGGGGCTGCTCCCAGCTCTTCCCTCCTGCACCCCTGAGCTGAGACCCCCAGGCCAGTCCCTGCACGCACACCTTGATGCCATCAGGTATTGTTCCTTCTTTGGAGACCTGGGACATGAGTGTGTCAAAGCAAGGCGGGCTCATTCTTCCTGTGGACACCGCGGTTGGTGTCGTGACCTGCGTGTGCCAGGCGTGCACAGTCTGTCATTGCTGGGCTCGTTTATGAGCCCCAGTGCGAAGGAAACGCGCTCAGAAATATTCTGCTTAAAATACTCTGCCAGATGCATTGTGTCTTCCTAACCTTTAACTGGTTCCAATGTGCAAACAGTTAAGATCATAATGTTAACATTTTCTCAGATATTTTATGTGCATTTAAAATATTTTCGAAGAATCAGCTTTCGAATACAAGGTTTTATCCGATTAGAATTTTACTGGAGTTTATAAAAACATAAAAATATATTTTCAGGATGTCTGAGATGCTGCTGGCCTTTGTTGTAAACTTTAAAGCCCTTGCAGTGGAATATTATCATTATTACATGGAAGATGTCTCTGGAATTTGTGTGATTAGGTAAATGTGCTAATTTCACAGTCCCATATTGAATCACCTCTGCAATCGCTTAACACAGGAAAAGTTAATAAGAAATACGTTCATCTCTGCACCAAACCCTTCTTTTGCTTTCTGTTGGGGTCAAATGTTTGGCTTTTGCAGACATAAATGGATTTGAAACATACACTAAAAATACAACTTAAATGCTTGGGGCAACTCTTCAATGGACTCAGTTGCTTTGCTTATCTCTCAGCAAGTGTAAGAACAGATCTCTCTTCCCCTGCATGGCAACTGCAGCACCTTCCAGCCAGCTTCCAGAGGGGTTAAGTGAGAATGCATTTCTTCCCTGTCTTAACTGGAAACCTGAATCAAGAAAGGAGATAAGTAGAATTTAATAGATGTTCTTTTTAAGACATCTACTGTTGTGCTTTTGGAACAGAAGGGATGGCAAACGCTATAATCCCTGGCAATCTTCAGGTTTGCCATGTGAACAGGAAGGCCAAGCATGGAAATGGTGATCCTGTCCATTTATGAAAGATCCATGTATTGTGTTGCAGTACTTTATGATTCCATGCCTAAGTTGTTCATAATTTTAACAGGTTTATTCTGATTCAAACCAGTGAATTAGCATAAGCCTGTTAAAGTTATACAGCGAGTGTCCCTGAAATCATAAAGCAAGGTAGTAAATTACTGTGTTCAAGAGAGAACGAGGCTCTGTCTCCAGGCTGCACACCCTCAGCTGACCTGGAGTGGCTCAGGCACTTCCCACAAAAGCAGGGTGCTATCAAGGGCTGTGTCTTTGGGAGCTCACCTTTGGGATCCTGTCCTTCAGGAGGGGCATTTGGGGTGCTTGTGCTGAAGGTGCCAGGGGGCTGCACAGTCCCACTCTGCTCCTGCCAAGATCCACGGGCAAATCCAAGGTGTTGAACAGTCACGGACTCCTCACTGTTCATGGGCACAGAGTTTTCCAGCCTGACCAAGCACAGACATTTGTGGCTCATGGAGGAGACAAGCATACTTCAAAACAAGGAGTCTTTCAGGCCATTTAATGCAGTATAGATGCAAGAGGATAAATCAAATTTACAGGCATGGCTCAGATTGGGAGATATATTTGCAAAGCCAATTTGTTTCATTTTATGGGCTTGAAAAATTCTAAGTCAGAGGTGCCTGTATGGTTTGAATTAGGTTGGGATAGGGGTATTCTGGAAAGCCAGATCTGGAGAAGTTTTCATTCAGGGCATTTGTAATTGAGTAGAGGCCATCCAGCATTTCTGTAATGCTCTCAAATAAAATATTCCATGTCTGCCCAGAATATAAGCTTCCACATGACAAAGAAAATTATAAATACCTGAAAATGGAGACATCTATCTTGTATTAAATATTCAGGAACAAGATTTCATATGTCTATCAACAGAGAAAGTGAGAATTTCAAAGGGTGCTGCTTTCAAATGAAAAAAATTTAAAAAGCAGAAGGAAGCTCTAAATAGCACTAAAAAATGAAATGTTTTTTTCTCTACCAGTTTGTGCTATCAACAGGGTTATCAGTTTTGTTGTCTGAACAGGAGCATGACTGCAGGGCTTGGAACTGGCAGGTCCGTGTCCTGGTAGCTCCGGTGACCCCACTGGGATGTTCCCAGCACCCTGCCGTGCCCACACTCCGGCTTGTGCTGACCGGATGTGCCAATCGGGCAACCAGCAGCTTCCTCCTGGCCTGACAGGAATCCTGACACCCTTTCTCCAACACAAGGAGCCACTGAGACTCCCAAGCCCGTGGGCTCTGCAATGCATTTTGTGCCCTGCAAGCCAAAATCAGCATGAAGACCTTGGCAGCACTGAGTTAGTTAACGGCTGGACTCAGTGATCCTAGAGGTCTTTTCCAACCTTAGTGATTGTGTGATTCTAAGACAATTTCGGCAGAGGGATAAGCCCCTGGCTCCCACTGCTGAGCTCAGCTGCCAGAAAAGTTCCCCGGGAAGCAGAACAATCTTTGTTTGGTCATTAAAGCAGAAAAAGAGAGAGGGAATCTTAGGAAATGCTTGAAACGATTAGGTGATCTTAACTCTAAGGAGCTAAACAAATGCAAAGCAATTCCCCCCTCAGCCCCTCGTGCTGCTGTAGAATGTAATCTCATTTCTAAACACACAATTACAGAAAATAAAAAGAAAAGAAAAGAATAATTAATTTCTGCTTCCTCATGCAAATCCTCTGACCAATCATTTAGGGATCAGGGGCAATTCAGCTTCTTGTGCAAATTCCATACTGAAGGCCTGAAAAAAACAAGTGAATGGATTTACTTTTCTAAGAACCAGAATTAACAAAGGTTCCATTTTCCATGGTTATGTGCCTGGCCAGACAGCCCTTGCTGACAAGCTCTCAAAAAACATGTGTTGGCCTGTTGAAAAGGCCCCAGTGTTGACTGACAGACAATTGAAGTGACAAATTGTTTCATTGTACTTGGCAGAGAGAGCGCTGTATTAGATAATTATGGCGAGGAGGGAAGCGACAGGTCACAGGTCAGAAGACACGTCTGACCCTGTTTTCTGAAAGCCCTGAAAGGAGCCCATGCCCGGGAGAGCAGCGTGATGCTGCTAGCAGCTTCTCCTTCCACTGTGGTGATTAAGAGCTAACGAGGATGGAGTGGGGATGAGCTCGCCCCAGTCCTGGCTCCCTGGAAGCGGGTGTGTGGCTCCCCAGCAGCACCCACCACCCCCCAGCGGGGCCCGGAGCATCGTCAGCTGCCTTCAGCAGCACGTTGGGACACTACCACCTTTCGAGCAGCACCAGACCCCTCTGAGCACATCGTCAGGTCCATGTTCTGAACCGGCAGGAAAAAGCACCGTGTCCGGCCCTGAGTCCTGTCCCAGGCACTTGGGCACAGACACCTTCCTTTGCCAGCCTGCAAACACCAGCAGGACCAACCCCTTCCTGCTGGGGCCTGTTTTTTTGCTGGCTACAACAGAGTACAACTAATAGTTATTGAAGCTTCTCTCCTGCCATAGAAATAAAATATGGCATGGAATCACAGCACAGCTACTCCATTGAGAGCAATGCTACACTGAGTAATACCAATAATTCAAAACAGATGAGCCAAAGGCTCAGGCACTATGGGCTCAGTATCCCAGTCTGCCCTGACCCCTGGAATTTGCTGAAAGTTACCTTGAGACTCACCAGAACTCTTTTGTAACTTCTGTGAGGGTTATTTATTGCAAAGTCATAAATATTTGCTATGGATTTTCTCCATCAATCTACAAAATGAATTAGGTTAGAAAAAAATGTATGTACTTGGATTTTGGGCATGTGTTTCCCAGGCAGGGGAGAAGGGGTTGGATCTCCATTGTGCAGAAGACAGGCTGCTGCAGAGCTTTGGGCTCTGCTGCCTGTGCTAATTAATTCCCTTCCACAAACAGTTTAAAATGCACAGTACAGTTGAGAAAGGGGGAAGGGAGGGAAGAGATTCTTCTTTAAATCTGTTTTAAAATCTTTCATAAAATTATTTATGGTGTAAGGAAAATTCTGTTTCCCTCTCCTCCCTCACAGATGCCCTGCCAGTCCCTTAAAACCCTGAAATTCAGAGGCAACATGTTGTGCCCCAGGGAATCAGCCTTAAGTTAGCATCTCGCAGTCTACCTCAGAAGCCAGCGCTGGCACCACCTGGATGTGGGGATGGAAGTAGAGTGCCCAGGCTCCTCTCTTTCCATCCCAAGGCAAAGCTGCCTTGGGGCAAAGCCACCCCATTTCCCCACTGTTGAAAAGAGGAGGGAGAGCAGGACTGGCCTTGCCTTGCAGGCATTTCTCTTAAGTTTTTATTAATGCTTAAGCAAGACCTTAACTTTGAGGATACTACAGTAGGATTTGAGCACAGGTAGATGCTGTACCTGGTGGCGAGGGGGTGACAATGAGAAGTGGGGCAAGTTGTTCCCCCAATGGGTGGTCAGGCACTGAACAGGCTCCCCAGAGCAGTGGTCACGGCCCCAAGCCTCCCAGAGCTAAAGAAGTGTTTGGACAATGATGTCAGGCACAGGGTGTGATTCTCAAGCACATGGGCAGGACCAGGAGCTAGACTTCGATGATCTTCGTGGGTCCCTTCTAATTAAGCCTCCAGGATCCTGTACCTTTGCAACCACTGCCAAGTGACTGTATGAAACCTGGCAGCCTATGTGTCCCGATGGCAATTCACACTTAGACAGTGAGTCCTGCACTCCCATGACTGGTTGTCCTGCCACCAAAAGCTCCTGAAAAGGTTTGCATGAATGAGCTGATCTAGCTTTGTTTCTGCTCCCATGGTTTGTCCTTTACCCTTTGGCCTTTGCCCAGCTCTGTGGCCGCAAGAGCGAGGGTCTGGCCACAGATGACTGCACAGCTGGCCAGATACTTATTGTGCATGGCACAATGAGCCATGGTGGGGGCCCGTAGCTCCTGCTGCTCCTCAGCCCCAGCCACTGGTATGCTTGGTAAAACACCAAACCCAGCATTTTTCTCCTGCTGCAAGGAAGGCTCCAGTGCAGTCTGGCGTGTGGGCTGTGTGCAATGCTTCCTGGTGCCAGAGAAAAGGGATGCTGTTTCCTGGGTACTTGGAGCTGCACCCTGTTTCCATCCTGCTTTTCTTCCACTGTACCAGTGCAGCAAACCCAAGCCCTGCCAGCCCTGGCTTTCCCTCCTTGGTGAGAGCCCTTGGTGCCAGGGGGACCCAGCCTGCAGCCAGCCAGGGCTCTGGCCAGCTCTGAGGAGTGGCGTGTGGCTCATGCCAGCCAGCTGGCCCCCTGGAAGCCAGATGACAGGTTGGCAAAGGCTCCCAATTTCCTTCTCTTGTCTCATGAGTATCCCAGGAAGGAACAGCTGCCTCTCTTGTTCATTGCGTACCCACCTGGGACTCTGCCCTGTGCCGGTGATTGGTCTGGCCAGGTTCAAAAGCAATGTGGCCAAGAGCACTAAGGGATTTGAATACGTGCTAGCAAGAATACCTTTCACTGCATGTAGGTAAGGTCAGATCAGGTGACCCTCATGCTGAGGATCTACATGGGCCTTTTTGTGTAGCTGTGTGTCCAACAGCATCTAGATGACACCCAGGCAGCTGTGGGTACGTGTGTCTGTCTGCTTGGGCACCACATGCGCACCTGCCTGCGGCTGGCCACCGCCACTGGCCACGGGCTCTGGGCTGGGTACCAGAGTAGTAGGAAAAGTTGAGAGAGGGAGCATGACAGGAGGAGCTATTTGTGCAATCAATGATTTACCAGATGTGTACACTGTACTAAAGACTTGTAAACATACTTTAATGGCCAGCTGTAAATCCAGGCAGTAGCAGTGCCAGCTTCATCTCCATCAGATGTGTCTTAAGAACAGCAGAGGAAGGGCTCTGAATCACTTTGTTATAGGCTCTGTCAGCTCTGCAATTATGCATGTAAATCAAAGAACCAATGTCCTCAGGTCAAAATTATTTGAGTGTCAGGAAAGGTTTTATGACCAGCAGCTTCTCCTTTGCTGGGTTCCCTGCAGTTCCTTGTCTTCCACAGATGGCATCTCCAGAACGCTGGGTTTCCATCCCAGTGCCCCAAGTGCGTGGCTGTGTTTTCACTGACTATGCTGGAAGTCTCTTTTGTTAATCACTGAAGCACAGCGTCATTAGTGAGAAGTGCAGAGTGTACACAAAGAGGAACTTGCCAAATTACTAATAAGCAGAAACTCCATCCATCTTAATGAAACAGGGTTAAGAAAATAGCAACCTAGAATATACACAATGGAGCCTTTCCAATCTGCTTATTTACTCCTGTTAGAAAGTAGTTCTGAACTCCATCTCTGGTCCTGCTTGGAGATTATCACATGGTTTCCAAACCACAGGCATCTTATGTTCTTGCAAAACATTTAGCATGAGAAGAATAAATAAATAAGTGGACAGATGGCTCAAAAATTTTTAGAGGGGAGAGGGCAGATAGGATTTCCACAAAGCAAGAAGCATGAGGAGATGTTTCTTCATGGTGGGCTAGTCTCCTGCTCCCTTCCTTTGGGGTCCTCACAAAAGCAGCCGAGGGTCCCCATGTCCTCAGGCAGCATGGGGTCACTCTTGGGCCAAGACTCCTATCACACCAGCCCAGCAGTGTGATTTTATAGCTCCCCAGTGACTTGCAGCATTTCCCCAGGTTAGTCTGGCAACCCTGTAGGGGTTTGCACCCACACCAATGCGCCTGCACACCTGTGCTCCCCAGCCACATTTTTCTTCTGTTGGGTAAGGAATGACTTGCAGTGCCTTTCATGCATGCAGCTTGGCTGCTGCTGTTTTATTGAATGCCAGCGCTTGCTGTGTGTTATTCAGGCAAACTTTATATACACCACAGACCCTCTCAGCAGCCTGCACCTGGCCCAGGGCAAAGCTGAGCCTTGTGAAGAAGAATATGCTGTAATGCAGCAAATTATTACAGGATAAATATTTATAAGCCCCTGTAAACATTTGCCATCGGTTCTCTCCTGGGACTAGGGGCAGACGGTCAAGAGTTTCAGCAGTGCTGAAGGCATTAGCTCTCGTAGTCCTTTATATGTTAGCTAGTAAACCCGTCGTTGATCGTGTATAGTTATAGCATTTATTGGTGCTAATTTCACACAAACAGAAGACATTGCCTGGAATTGTTGCATGCCTTGATCCTGGCCCTGCTGCCGGCCAGCTTTTGGTGAAGGTGTCTCCTGCAGCCCTGGGGCACTGGGCACCTGGCTGAGGCATCAGAGCGGGTCCCCACAGCTGCAGAACCTCCCTGTGCAGATTCCCTTATCATGGGATGAGGGAGTGTTCCTGGCTGCATCAGTGTTATTGGAGTCTTGGAGCAATCTGCTGAGAAAAACAGAAAACAAACATGGCAAAAACAACATCCTCCCTGGGGACTGATCCTGGCAGGGGCTATCAGCACTCAGTGGGCTGAGGGGGGTCTAATCTAAAGGAAATATTCCCTGGGGGTGTCCAGGAGCTGTCCTGCTGCAGGGGTGGCATGGTGGGCTCTCCATGTAGGGACATGGCAGATGGGCTGCCTCTGCTGGTGCGTCCCATCTGCCCCCCAAAGAGGGGGCATGGGCACCAAGGGACAGTGTGAGCCCTGGGACAGGGACTGCAGGGACCCGTGGCCAGCTTGTCTCATCTCCCCCATCACTGCTGCCTCTGCTGGGGCTGAGACGGGGCTAATGCAGTGGTGGGAAACTGGAGAAGAAATGCCAGGGCAGGCAAGGCCGTGACTCCTCCATGCCCTCAAGTGCAGGAGTAAAACAATGAGCCCTGGGCAATAGGGCTTGTTGCATGGGAGTATTTGGGGGCTCCACTTTGCTGCTCATGCACGAAAGCCAGTCATTTGGCAAAAATCAGCTCAGTTAGCAGGCTTTGTTCATAAAGAGCCAGGGCCTGAATGGAGTCAGGGCTAATATATTCTATTATCCCATGCCTGCCTGTTTCTCCAGGGCAGCATGCAGGGAAAGGCGCATTCCAGCACCAGGTGGCCAGGGCAGAGTGTGCCCAGTGTGGGCAGGGAGGACGGGACAGGCGGGAGAACACCACTGCCAGCAGCACAGGGACATGTCACCTGCCACCTGCCCTGTCACCACTGAGCACCCACCACAGGTGAACACGGAGCAGAGTGGGATGCCGAGCTGCAGATGAGGGCAGAGCGCCTGGTCCTGCAGGCTGCCGGGATGAACAATGGAGCCAGGAATAGGCACGGTTAATTGGACTGGGCTTTCACAGGGCAGGAGAGGTCTCAGGACAGCCAGAATGATGTGTGATGCAAAGCTTCTCATTATTCAATAAGAAAATGTTAGCCCCTGTGGGAAAGGCAGCAATAAATGGCTATGACATTAGAGACAAGGCAGATATTTAAGAAGCAGTGGGCTACATAATTATGAAGGGAAATGGCTGCGCAGGCTTCGCGCAGAAAAGTTCATGCCCAGTCTGGAAGAGGTTTGTTGGAAGAGCAGCCCTTCTTGGGCAGCTGCTTTCTAAGAGGTCTTATATTGTGTATTAAACAATTTAGTGGCCTAGACCAGAGTTGTTGGCGTTTTCATTTGGTTTGGGTTCTTTCCTCCTTCTCCCTAGTTTCTTATATTTTTTAAATGAAAAATGGTTTGCCAGCAATTGTATTTGCTGGTCAATTGTATTTCAGTTTACAATTTACTCTTGGATTCCCATTCAGGCGCTGTTGTCATGAATGTGGATATCTGCCACAGAGGAGAGAAGGGAGCCAGAAAAGACCTTCCCTGAGCCAAGCTGAGGAACTGTCCAGGCCATGCATGTGGTCAGATTTAGCAGCCAAGGCATGCTGAACTGTAGCTTTTCTGTTTGGATCAAGAGCCTTGAACTGTGGCAGGCTCAGCAGCTACTGTTCAGTGTGTCAGGACTGCAGCAAACCCCACTAATCAGTGTGGGATGCTCCAGGGCACATATCCCTGAAGTGACCATGACAGGACATTTACCTGCTGCCATGTGGTATTTGCTGACCTGCAGATAACCGGAACCCTGACTGTAGTTTTATTGCGGTGTTACTGCTGTTGCCTTTGGAGAGCTCTCCAACTTTTGAACAAGAGTTTCCCAAGTCCCCACCTTGCCTGCCTACCTATGATATTCCTATCACATGCCTAAGCCTGGAACAGAAGGATCGTAGCACTGCCAAAGTCAAACACACCCATTTGCTGCTCTGCAAATAGAGAGGCTCTGAGGCTTTCCTATGATCTTGCCATGGAAAATGGAGAGGCACTGGCACAGTTTAGTTCCCAACCAGAGACTTGTACCCATGGATGTAACACCTGGGTGCAAATAAAGATGCTTGAGTAAATATTGATTGAGCAGATCAGTGCCCTGTTCCACATTACACCTATTTCCTGGGACACAGCACTATCTTCTAAATTCTCAAAAGGAGATGTTGCAGTGTTTCTTAACTGGTTTTGGTAAAAGCAAATTCTATACTGTCAGAATTTTTCAAGGAATGAGAAGTCCATTTTGCAGCTGTTTCTTGGTGGAAACAGTGATCAGTGCTTTGCCACCATTTCCTGAGCCCAAGTAGCAGGAGAGGGCCTGCTCCATCCAGCTGCCTCTTTCATTCTGCGGGTCCCTTGTTTACTGCTAAATTCTTCACTTCATTAGTGGCGCTAACTGGCTGCTCTCGTCTGCTGGCCCTCAGGTGAAAGTAGCTCTTTCAGGCTTCCAACTGCAGAGCTTCTTCCATTTACCTCTCAATGAGGTGTAGTTCCTGTTTTAAATAGTACAAGTTGTTAGAGCCAAAGGCAGCAGCAGGAAGGGGAGCTTTGGAGGATTGCAGAGGAGGGAGCTCAGGAGAGCTCCCTGGGACAGGGACCTGTGGGCACACAGGGGGCAGAGCTGCTCGATGGCCAGAGCTTGCACACAAGGACGGAGCCAGCTTCTCCTGCCTGGCTTGCACCAAGGGGCACCCTGCTCTGCCCCGCAGCGGCCGCGGGAGCGCAGGCCTGTGCTGACACACCTGGTTAGCCTCACAGCCCGTCCTCCACGTACCCAGCTCCTGCCTTTGGAGGGCAGCGAGCCTTTGCAAGCCCTGAGAAGCACAGCAAGGTAAGGGTGACGAGGGGCTGGTGCTGCTGTGGAGGAACAGGGAATGCAGCTCCTGCTCCTCCGGCACATCTGCAGCCGCGTACCCAGATGCGATACCACTTTACGGAACAGACCCCCTTTCTCCTGTTTTTTGTTTGGTTTGGTTTTGTTGTTGGTGGTTTTTTTTCTTTTTTTAAAATTTTTCTTTCCAATACCATAGTTCCTGTTAGAATTTGTCTACTGGGAAATGAGTTCTGCACGGTCCAGTCCAGGTTCACAGAAATATCTGCAACCTTGGAACAGCCGCTCAGGAGCGCCGGGACCTCCCAGAGCCGCCCCGGCTTCAGAGACCGGGAATGGCTCCGGGGGGGGTTCGGGCCGCCCACCGGGGATGCAGCCGAGCGGTGCTACGGGGTGAGCTCATGCGCCCCGGTCTGTCGGTGCTCGGAGCTGCGGCCGGCTGCGCTCCGCCGGGCCGGGCCGCGGGCCCGCAGCCGCTGCAGGTGGCGCCGGGCCGGGCCGGGCTGCGGGGCCGTCGGGGCCGCGCGGGGCGGGGCGGGGCGGGGCGGGATTGGCTCCCGCGGCCGCTGATTGACAGCGGCGGGCGAGCGCGCGGCGGGCGGCGCCGCGCTGATTGGCTGCCGCGGGCTCACAAACCCGCGGCGCGGCCGGCGCGCGGCCAGAGCGGGGCCGGGGCCGGGGCCGGGGCGGCGGGAGGGCGGCGTCCGGCGGGGTTCTGCGGGCAGCGAGCGAGGGGCGGCGGTAGGGCCAGCGGAGGGGCCGTCGGCGGGGGTGCGAGGAGAGTCCCCGGGGGCGGCCGCCGGCAGCGGGCGCCCGGCGGGGAGCGGCGTCCGGTGCTGTCGGGGCCACCGTCGGCGGGTCGCGGCGATGGGCAGCGTGGGGGGGCCCGGTCGGGCCGCCCTGCGGGCGCTGGTGTCGGTGGCCGCCGGGCTGCTGGCCTGTGGCGTGGCCAGCGAGTACGACTATGTCAGCTACCAGTCAGACCTGGGCCCTTACCCTGGCGGGCGCTTCTACGCCAAACCCCACCAGTGTGTGGCCATCCCTGCCGACCTGCGGCTTTGCCACAGCGTGGGCTACGACAAGATGGTGCTGCCCAACCTGCTGGACCACGAGACCATGGCCGAGGTGAAGCACCAGGCGAGCAGCTGGGTGCCACTGCTCAACAAGAATTGCCATGTGGGCACCCAGGTCTTCCTCTGCTCCCTCTTTGCCCCCGTCTGCCTGGACCGGCCGGTCTACCCCTGCCGCTGGCTCTGCGAGGCCGTGCGTGACTCCTGTGAGCCTGTCATGCAGTTCTTTGGCTTCTTCTGGCCAGAGATGCTCAAGTGTGACCAGTTTCCCCAGGATGACGTCTGCATTGCTATGACAGCTCCCAATGCCACCGAGGTCTCCAGGCCCAAAGGTAAGGCATGGCTTGTGCAGCAGCCTTGCTCCTGGCACTCCTTTCTGAGCTGACAGGGCAAGTGCTAGCCCAGGAGGGGCCACATGGG
Source organism: Corvus moneduloides (assembly GCF_009650955.1). Taxonomy (NCBI): domain Eukaryota; kingdom Metazoa; phylum Chordata; class Aves; order Passeriformes; family Corvidae; genus Corvus; species Corvus moneduloides. The sequence goes on along the minus strand of NC_045502.1, from coordinate 4,865,948 downwards.
ACTGAAGGGGCTCTTGTGGCTGGAGGAAGCGCGTCTGAATTCTTCTTTGCAGCAGCCCTCCTCTAGTCTCTGAGCACTCTGTGCTCTCCTGTCCAAAGGAAGGTGGGATCCCCTACCAGCTCCTCATCCCTATCCTGGAGCCTTGGGACAGGCTGTTTGGGACATGGTGGGGTTGTGCCTGTTCTGATCCCTGCACAGACACTGGGGCTGGGCTCCAGCCCTGATGGACCAGGGTGTGACCTTCCATCCTCAGTTACTGCGCTGCCCTGGTTCTGCTCCTGAGCCTGACTCCTGCAGGGCTGCTCTGGGCAGCAGGAGAATGCATGGTCTTCATGACACAGAAAGTGCTGTCTGACTGGAGTCAACAGTGACAGTAGTCCTGGCATGATCCCCCACGTCCAGTGCAGTTCTAGGGCAAGAGGCTGGACAGCTTGGTGGCTGGGCATGCAGTGGAGATCCAACCCTGCCCTCGGGTGGGCTGTGGGCTGGAGAGGGAGGAAGAGTCTGCCCAAAAACGACTAGGGAAAGTGAACGTGGTTCATGTTTGTTTCCATTGCATGCAGCACGTTTCTGTGGTGCCAGACTGGCTTGTTCAAGTTGCAGTGAGTCTGGCTTGTTGCTGGAAACTTGAAAATAAATAAATATCCTGGTGTCACTTCGGCGTTTGCTATTGGAGCACTGTGAGAGGCTAGGAGGAGGGATGTTTGTAGAGGGAGATGGCAGAGGGCTCTAAGAGAGTACAGTGCTTTTTGGCGAGCAGAGCCTCATTGAAAGGAATTGTCACTCCTGATTCCACGGGGGGGGAAAAGTGCCGGCACTCGGGAGGAGCTCGGGGACAGGCGAGGAGTGGGGCTGAGTGGTTTCCGTGGCTTCTGCGCTGTGTCTGGAGGGTCGTCTGCCCTTTGCAGTTACCTGTATAGACAAAGGCTGTGTGTGGTGCTCGACTGGGAGGACTAACCCAGCCGGCAGGGTCTGTGCAATGTCGTCCTGCCCATCCTGAAAGGACTCATACTTCAGGGAGTCCTTCTGATACAGGACAGGAACAGAGTGCATCCTGCAGCAGAGGGGTGACACCCTGAGGTGTCTCTAGGAGCTGTGCAGGGGCACGCGGAGGGCAGTGAAAGCAGTGGCATAGTGGCTGTGGGATTGCAGGCACGGGGGGGACACCCAAGCTCAGTACCCAGAGGCGCTGTACACAGGAGCCCATGTCACATCTCGGCAATGACATCCAGAGGCAGGTGGAATGTGAAGCTTGTGCCAGTGCCGGGGGGCGGGAGACTGAGCTCTGGCTGATCTCATTGCCGGGGACCCAGCCTCTCCTTACAGTGATGGCAGCACAGCCATACTGGCTTGGCTTGTCCTTACTGATGCAATTGCTGGAGAAACCTTGTTGTTTTCCAGGAATACTCTAAATTAATATGTCCTATGTGAACCTGGACCCTTGGTCAAGACTGCAGCTATGTCCTGTGTTGTAGGTACAAAGGTTGCTTTTATTTCCCCAGGGACTTGCAGCCAAGCGTGCTCCTGGGGCAGCTGGGTCTGAGCTGCCCTTTCCAGGGTCCAAAATAGAGTCTGAGCTGTGTGCAGCTCATTCATTTTACAGACATTAATGAGCCAAGACCTGGGAACAGTTTTCTAAATGAGCAGCATCTGCCAGGTTTTCTGTTGTGTAGTTTAACAACTTTCTCTTAACCTTTTGGACCTGTCTTGAAGGCAGCACTGGGGTGGGACACTACTGCTTTCTTTTGGTGCCTCAAACAGTTTGGAGTGAAAAAAGAAAACTCCAACTTAATTGCAAGCACTGCTGTGATGTGAACCAGCACTGCTGGATCTCCTGCTTGCCACAGAGGATCTGCAGATGGCCCATAAGGTACCCGTTACTTTGGCTCTGGTACTGCCACCTCCTGCAGATGCAGAGTTATTCTGGGTGACCTGCAGCTCAGTCCTTGTCCCTGGGCTGGCTGGGTACTTTCTTCCACCTGGGTTCTGCTATGTGTACCCTGCCCATGGTTTGCCCACGTTTTCTGTCAGCACCAACTCCTGGAGCCCCTTTGCTCTTGGGCACAGGGTGTTTCCTGTTGATTCAAAGAGGGTCAGAACTAAGCAGTGTCCCCCCCCCTTTTCTCTTGGTACTAATAAGAACAAACCCTTTCAGTATTTTTCCCCATTAACACCTTGAAATTGGAATTTGTTTCTGCCTCTCAAAGAGCTGACCTGCTGAATTCCTTTCTCCTTAAGCACAGGCGGTAAAGCCTGCAGGCCCGCAGGATGCATCAGGGGAGTTGCAGATTAATACAGCATTACACATTCCTTCTCTTGCCCCTGGAGTAAGCTGGCTCTACAGCCAGGCATTGGAAAATGGTCAGCAGGGAACAAGTGAGCTGGAGGCAGGCTGAGGTTGTGCTTGGAGTTGAGCCGTCAGCTGCAGCAGATGGGCCCCAGCCAACCTGCAGTGGGCCCCGAGGATGGGCTGGAGATGTCTGCTGTAGTGCCTCAGGAGGGATGGGAGGGTTTGCAGTTTTCAGGTAGCTGTGGCTCCACAGAACAGCAGTTTCCTTGGGGCACAGAACTGTGTAGAAGCTGGCTGGCCCCCAGCATTTGTGTTCCTGACTGTAGTGTGATGTGGTGACGCAGAGTGGAGGACAATTTCTCTTCCCCCTGACAGGGGACAGTGCTTCCTGCAGTCCTGTTGTGCTGTGAAAGGGCTGCAGGAGGCAGGACTGAAGGATGGGTTGATTTAGATTGGATATAAGGAAGAAGTTTTTTGCAGTGAGAGTTGTAAAACACTGGCACAGATTGCTTAGAAATGTGGTGGATGCCCTGTCCTTGGAAACATTCATGGTCAGGTTTGGTGAGACTCTGAGCAACCTGATCAAGTTAGGGCAGGGGGATTGTGCATGGGCAAAGCTGCTGCCTGTGGAAGGGGCTACCCAGGGGCTCCCAGGTCCAGCCCACAGGATGGCTGCTGGCTCTGGGCCCTGGCACAGCAAGGCAGGGGTCCCTGCCACCTTGGGTGTGTTACAGCCTGTTCAGGGGCTGCTGGAGCATAGCTAGAACAAAGCCTGTATTTGCACCAGGGAACAATGAGTATTATTTTCCATTTTTGTTTGCTTTTTTTTATTTTTTAATTGGCTGCCTGGAAAGCTCATAGAATGGATGCAGCGGTGGCTTTCGTGTTTGTCTGGCTGGTGCAGGCCTGGTCAGCCTCCTCATGTGCACTCCGGCTGTTGAGGCAGATTGAAGTGCTTGGCACGGCAGGTACCCCCCGCTTGTTCCTGATGCACAGTGATGAACTGCTGGCTCTGCAACAGATGGAAGGCTGGGCCTGTGTCACCTTCCTACGAGCACCCTCTCTCCCTTGTCATGAGCTCATTAAATGGGCAGCCTGGAAAGAAATATTCTGACTGCTGATTTTAAAAATAAAGTGTTAGGGATGTCATCATATCTCCAGAGGCTGGCTTCTCCCTGTGTCACTCTGAGTTAGATGGTGATAGTGGTAGTTGCATGTTAGGGTTCTGGAAGAAGAGGTTATCCAGATGATGGGCAGCTCTCAGAGGTACAGAGTGGGACTGTGGAGGTGGATGTTGGTGCTGTGAAGGCTGACTTGTGACTCGCACATAGGAGCGAGTGGAAGGCCAATTGCACTGCATGTGTGATTAATAAAGTCATGGTGCATGTCCCCGGGAATTAGCATTTGGCACAGAACAGATTTGGGGGTGGCGAAAGGGGAAGAACAAGCCACAGAAAACAAATGTCTCGCCTGAATCCCCATGGGGCATCTGTGGCTGAGGAGACATGATGCTATGGTCCTGGCTGTGCCTCCCTCGCCAGCCGTGCTGGCTCTGCACCCCTCTTTCTGGGATGCCTCTCTGCCTTTTCGGTCCAGCAGTGCTGTGGGTTTGCTGGCCTGGCTGAGGGCTGGAAGGCCATGAGTGCTCAGTTTACATGCAGGGACTGGCAGATGTTTTGCTGTAGTGTTGTCCCTGAGAATAACTCCCTTGTGTGGGAAGAGCCCTCCGTCTTGCTGGACCAGGAACAAGCAGCATCTCCCACCTCAATAAATTCATCTGCCAGTAGCTCAAGTCTATGTCTGTGCTGCTGGGTGGTCTCTGCTCCAGCTGCAGATGGGAACCTGGAAACAGATTCTTACTCTCTGGGTGAAGTGAGCTTTCCTCCCAGGACAGATCCCAGTGAAATCCCCTGGGCTGGTGTTTCCCGAGAGACAGATGTTGGCCACTGCCAGCAACTGGCAAGCAGAGATGGCTCTGCTCTGCTGGAGCCATGAGCCTGCCCTGGGCTCAAAACAAAAGAGAGGATGACCAGTCTTGGTGGTGGCGGCACCCGCAAGAGCTGTGCGGGTCCGTCCCCATCCAGTGCTGCTCTGGGGCAAAGCAGGAGAGAGGGTGGTGAGGGGCTTCCTGAGCACTGCCTGGGCAGTCTGTGGGATGATCTCTAGTACCGAGGGGAACACTGCACTGAACTGGGCTGTCGCAGTCCTGAACCCCCTTGCCTGGCACCAGGGTAGTCCCTTGGCACTTGAGCCATCTCTGGACAGCATCCTCCTGCTGTGCCGGGGTTTGGGCATTGTGTGCCTGCCTTGGCATGACACGGGGAGGGAATGTCAGCAGGCTGTGGGCCATGCCCCTTGGCAAGCGGCTCCCCTCAGCTGAGTGCCTGGCCCTGAAAACTCCTCTCTTTGCCAGTGCTGTCCTTTTGCTCTTAGCAGCTGCCTACCCCTGCCTGTGGCTGGCCTTGGGGTCACTGACGGCGTTGGAGTGCGGCTGGCAGAAGGCTACCTGTGGCCAGTGCTGCCATGTAAGCCAGTGGATGGTTCCTTACACCCAGTAGGGTGTTGTCCCACAGAGCTGGGAGCCTGTGGGAGGGTGCATGGGCACGTGTCCCCCTCGAGGGTGGCAGTCTGACAGCATGGACAGTCTGGCTCTGTGGTACTACTTGTTCTGGCTTCTCGCCACCTCTCAATTGTCTTAATTTCTTTCCTCTTGCCAGGAACAACTGTGTGTCCACCTTGTGACAACGAGATGAAGTCAGAGGCCATTGTGGAGCACCTCTGTGCCAGTGAGTTTGGTAAGAAGGAGCACTCTAGGCACGCGAAGGCTTCCCAGGTGGGCACGGAGCAGCATGGCTCCTGTGTGGGCTAGATTGGGACTGCCACGTTTCCCTGCCTGTGGCACTGCTGGTGTGGCCTGCGATCTGTCCCCAAGGCCAGGCACGTGTGCCTCTAGATGTCAGTGTGGGTATGCGGAGGTGGGCATGGGAGGGGTCTGGTCTGGATGGGTCTGGGATGTGTCCAGCTCCCACAGCTGAGCGCACCCAGGGACAGAGATGGCAAGTTCTGGTGGCAGTGCAGGGCATCTCTCCTGCCCCTCCTGGGCACATTGGGCTGGGGATGGGGCAAAAGTTGTAGTGTCGGTTCTTTAGTGATCTTGGGGTGGGGAGAGGTTTTTAACTCAACCCTGGTGTTCCAGCTCTTGTGTGCTTGCAGAAATGATGCATAGCATGGACCAGTATTCTGCTTGCAAGCATGAAGAAGCAAACCAGCCTCCTTCTTCCCCAGATTGCTTAAACTGCTGTGTTTCTTTTGAGCGAAGTGATGCTGCTCTTGTCAAATCTAGGTGTAAAAATCCAAAGCCAATCCTTATCTAGCTAGGGCCAAGCAGCGAGTTAAAAAATGCAAAGCTGCTTGAAAGCTTTGTCCTAAATATGAGTGAGTGAGTCAGACAATCAGAGGTAAACTGAACTTCATTTAAAAAAAAAGATTATCACAAGGAAATATATTAGCTTTCTCAGATCAAACCCAGAATTAACTGGTTTTGACATCCTTGCTGGTGTATGTAACTTTCCCGGAAGATTATTAAAGGCATATTGAACAAGGTGTGCATTCCTGGGGGATTAGCACTTGAATGTGCCCTGTACTGGAGCGTGCTTATGCAAACCCAAACCTGCTCTGCATGCTGGTGTGTTACCCTTTCTGCTGGAAATGAATTCTCAACTCTCCTGCAGGTTTGGTATGCCAGAAGTTCTAAGTTCAGCTCAGGCTTTTTCTAACAGGGAAAAGCATCAACAGGAACACCCATGTAATAGTTTCCCAGGAATGTGCATACTTCTGGCTTGGCTGGGGAATGGAAGCAGACATTCAGTGCGTGGCCTGGTTGGGGAGTGGGAAGTGCTGAGCGCTCAGAGTTGGGGTGCTCAGAGCTCTGTTCTGGGTGGGCATGTGATGGGAGCTGAATCAGAGCTGCCCCTTCCCCACTGCACACACAGGGAGGGACTGCAGGGAGTTTCCCAGCTGGTGGGGAGGGAGAAACGGCCTCTGGGATCATACCTGGTTTGGATAGGAGCTGCCTGCCTGGGCTTGCAGTGATGCAGAGGCATTGCCCCAGTCCAGGGGCTGTAGCCTGGGGACCTCCATCCCAGAGAAGGAGCAAGGGGCACTGGCTGGTGGCAGCAGTGGATCTGCTGCAGGTGGGCCACTGCAATACCTGTCCCCTTGCCAGAGGCGTGCAAGGCGTGAGCCGAGGTGATGTCCTGCTGGTAAGCAAGTGCTGGGAAGGGAAATACAAACTTAACCGCATGGTTGTCATCAACTTCTGCTGCTAAATATCCTCCCGTGCTCTGGGACAGTTATACAACGGGGAGCAGAGGCCAAAGCAGAAGAATTCCCTACCTTGGCAGAGCAGCTTGGGACAGTGACTTGCCCACAGTGTAAGTTGTTATTGGGAAGGAAGGTGGTGACAGTGTCCAAAGGATGGAAATATTTCTTGGCAGATGTGGCCCATCTGTAGCCAGCTGGAGAGCAGGAGCACGGGATAGGATGCAATGCAGGTCCTACCTGTGCCCTGTGAGGGAAGGCAGTGTGGGGGTGAGAAGGACATCTCAGCAGAGGGTATGGCTAGTGGAGAAGGCATTGGCTTCAGGAAGTTTTTGCCAAACCACTGTGCATGGCCCTTGGATCTTTGTTTAGTCTTGGGGGGTTACTGTCATGGGGTGATTTCTCAAGGAAAGCTGTTTATCTGGCGCTATTATAAACTCCCAGACCTTCAGACTGAGGTTTCTCATGCACGTCCACCAAGGTAAACACTGGCAGCTGACAGGTTACAGATCCTCATCAAAGCCAGACATGTACAATAAATGTTTAAACTAACATGTGCTGCATGGGGCAGCTGTTGGTAGGTCTTGCCCTGATTCCTGCTGTGTCGTTACTGCAGGTTTATCTTGCATGCCAGCAGCTTATTACAGACGAGCTGAGGAGCACTCTGCCCACCATGGATATGTGGCTGTGCCAGTGTTGGAGGTGGCTGTGTAGCAGCCCTGGTGTCCATCTAGAGTACAGTGCAGGAAGAGAGCTGTGGTGAGCTGTGAACACAAACAAGGCAGGAGAGGATCTTGGACAAGATGCTGGGGGTTGGAGGGGTGCTAGGAGACTGCCAGCCTCATGGTCCAACAGAACTCTGGGTTTGCCTTTGCTTGAACAAGGATGAACATGGGCTCTAGGGTGCTGGTTTGAGGCAGCTTGGCCACTTCTCTGAGAGTAAGACAACTTTGGGGTGGATGTCAGCAAGGGGTGCCAGAACCCTGGCCTGAGCACAGAGCAGCACGGGGGCTGGATCGGGTATGTAGGGGTAACTGTGGTGTAAATTTTAGTGTAGTGCTGGTGTGCTGGGGCAGCGATGGATGCAAGAGGAAGCATGAGACTGGTCTCCAGTGCCCCCACAGCCGCCTCCCCCAGCTGCCCTGGGCTGCAGCCAGCGCTCGTTTCTTATTCCAGGAGTTCATTCCACGCTCTGTTTCTCTTAGTGATTTTATTTATTGTTTCTGCCCTTTCTCTGGGGTCTGAGGGGATCCTGCTGAACGGGCTCTGTGGCACTGGGGACTGCAGAACAATCAATACATGCTGTTTATTTTTTCTCTGTGACTGACAGGTCCTTGCCTGCAGCCTTCTCCTGTTACAGCCCTAATGTGTCTTCTGGCAGGTTTCTTCCTTCTCAGCGATTTCTAAAGGAAGGAAAAATGAGGCTGAAGGAACAGTGGAGCTTTCCCTTCTCTCACGTTCCCTTTCCTGCACATGAGGTGCTGGAGTGGGGCCCCTGCCCGTGCAGGCAGAGCTGCAGAGATGGCGTTCTGGTCCCAGGCTGTCCTGTGCTGAAAAAGGGGGGTGGAGGGGCCGGTGGGGAACAGGAATGGTGCGTGGTAGTGGGTTGTGAACAGAGTACAGGGGCTCCTGCTTTCAGCTGGCGACTACCCCAGTACAGTGCCATCCTTGGAGATGGTTTGCTGGAACATGTGTGTGTCCCATGAAAGTAAATGGTAAGAAGGCTTGTGGGTGGCATGTTGATCCTGCAGCCCTCTTGAGCCATTGTGGCATGCAGAGTGGCAGGGGCTGGTGCTGCCGCCAGTGCCACAGCTGATGCCGAAGCAGCCTGTGGTTGCAGTGCAGCTGCTGGACTGGAAAGGTGGCACATGTTCCTGCTGAGGATAACTCCCCTGGGGTCAGCTCCTGCCTGGCAGCCACAGCTGAAGATTTGGTCTGTCTGAGCAAGCGTGTCCTGGGATCTCAGAGGCGATTCTGGCCCTTCTCCCACTTGGTGCTGAGACGGATTTGGTGTGGCATGAGGGGAGTGGAAAGGCCAAGGTTCCCAGTGAGGAAGCTGTTTGCTCTGGCAGCTCAGCTGGGTCTTGGAGCCAAGACTCAAAGCATCCCGCTCAAGCCTTTTGCCTGGTGCAGCAGCATTCCCAGGGTTGGGGAGATGCCAGGCGAGCTGCTGCAGCACCATGGTCTCCCCTGCCCAATGCCATGTTCTAGGAAAGCCGTAAGTTGGAAGCTGCCTCCCACTGCGTGGTGGTGAGCTCTCAGAGTGGGATGTGCATCAGAACGAACGTACCCTCAGGCACTGCTTTTCTGGTGTGCATGGGATGTGCCAAAGCTGTGTGTCCGGCCTGCTACCGTGGAACACACCTTTCATACCTGGGAATCTCACCTGGAATGTGGGTTGGAGCTTAGGGAATATGGCCCAAGTAAAGTGAACAAAGGAAATTTGGGGAGCCAGGTCACAGCAGAGGATTGAGGGCTGAGCAGAGATCATCATGCTTGTGTGGCTGCTCAGCCTGCAACACCAAAGGCAGACGAAGCCTCGTGTCCCTGAGCCAGGCTGTGTTTACCTGGGCAGCACCACAGGCTCTTGCTGGTGACAAGGAAATTGCTGCTGGGAGGAACAGAGCCTGACACAAACTATTTGCACTCTGGTCAGTCTCCTCCTTCATCCCCCTTGGTGTTGTCCCATCTTGGCTCTTTGTGCTGCTCTGCACGAGCAAGGTTTGGATGAGGTTTTGGTTTACGTCTGGATTTATGGGTCCCCTGGGCAGCTCCCATGAACCTGCATTGCTGGCTCACAAACTGCTCTGTGCAGGGAAGGGAGGAGCTGCGAGCTCCCACAGCGCAGGATTACCAGGCCTTCTTTGTCTTCCATGGTGTATGATACTTGGAGTAGATCAGCACCTCCACCAGCTGGCTGATACTTCTCTTCCTCTAGCAACGAGGACAAGGCTTTGCAGTGATCTCAGCAAAGCAGTTTGCAAACAAGCCATTTTGCAAGGCTTTTATTGTGCCATTGTAATGGTGTGTTACCATCCCTCCTGCCCCAGCCACCTGTGTGCTTAGTGCAAGGGCTCTAAGTCAGCATGGATAAAGGAAGTGGGGCTCGCATTGAGGGGCGTTGCTGCTACTGCTGCCCAGTTGATGTCATGGAGCTTAAAGCTGCTTGAAAACTACTTACCTCATTTTCCAGATTTGTTGCAGACTGATCTGTTTCAGCATCTTTAGCTCCTTAAAGCTGGAGTCTCTTTAGCTCCTGAATTCGGAAAACAGATGGAATGAAAATTTCACTTAGGTTTCCAGTCCTAGATTACTTTCCTGTACAATAACAGTGTAACATGACAGGGCTCTTGGCAAACCCAAGCGATGTTTTTGGCACAGGGACAGACAAACACCATTGCTCCTGTTGCCAAGGTAGTGGCTGGGAGCTCGAGGGTGATACTGAGTCTCTGCTGCCTGCTTGGGATTGTCACCGTGCTGTCCTGCTGCCATCTGCATCTGGAGCGGTGAGCAGTGCTCCCATCCAGGAAGCAACATGTGTTTGCTGCTACATGTTCCAGCAGAGCAGGACTTCAAGGAATGATGCTGTGGGGACCCATCTCCCTGCCAGAGCCAGAGGTTCTTGTGGACTGCCTGCAACCACCCTGAGACTCTAATGAGAAGGGACAGCAGCCAACAAATCACCTCTCTGAGCACTAGTTATCTGCAGCTCTGAAGTTAAACTCCCAAACGATGAAAATATGTTAGCAATTTTTGGCCATATGTGCTTTTCCCCAAAAACAAGGCAGAGCCAAATGGCACAGAAATGATGTTTTAATGTACAACACATTTTCATCATTTTTCCCATGTATGCAAAATTCCTCTTCATGGTCATGGCAAAAAACCTTTTTATTTTGGGGAGTGGGGAGAGGGCGGGGAGGAGGGTATTGCACTTAGCTCAGGAGAATGCTGAACCCAAAGAGGAGAGTATTTTCCATGGAAGTTGCATCAGACCAACTCCCCTTCTCCCAGGGAAGGTGCAGGCACATGACTGCATGCCGGGGTCTCCACAGGTCTGATGCAGAGACATCCAGTGCTTGGAAAGTTGTTTCACAGGCACCTGAGGGCTGTCGTGACTGCAAACAAATGCTTGAGAAGCCAAATTGACCTTTTAAATGATCCTTTCAAGAGTCTCTCCATGCCTCTAGAGCAGGGGAGTCACCTAATTTACTCAGCTAACATTTGTGCTTGGCAGCTGAACAAGTCCCCTCTCAAATGGAAAGTACTGGGTGCTTTGCTGGAGGAAGGGGAACAAAGAGGTCAGTGTTCTACCTTGGTGCTCTCCTGGGCATGGGGCAGCTCCACCTCAGGTGCAAGGGTGTGAGTGTCATAGTGGGCCAAATCATGGCCAGGGCAACGCCATAGAGCAGGAGGATTCAGGAGCAGAAGAGGGAGAAGGGGAATGCAGGAGTGGAGTGGGGCACTGTGTGTCTGCAGTGGGACAGGGCATTGCTGCTGTCCCGGGGCCACGGCACTGCTGCCCCCTCAGCCTCACTCAGCAGAGGCTTTTTGCCGGTGGAGGCTGCTTAGGAGTTTTGTTTTTCCCCTCTCCTGTCTTGTTTTGCAGCTCTTAAGATGACCATAAAGGAAGTGAAGAAGGAGAATGGGGACAAGATGATCATTCCACGGAAGAGGAAGGCACTGAAGCTGGGGCCCATTCGGAAGAAGAACCTGAAGAAGCTGGTGCTGTTCCTAAAAAATGGGGCAGACTGTCCCTGCCATCAGCTGGACAACCTCAGCCACTATTTCCTCATCATGGGCCGCCAGGTGAAGACCCAGTACCTGTTGACAGCCATCTACAAGTGGGACAAGAAGAACAAAGAGTTCAAGAAGTTTATGAAGAAGATGAAATCACCCGACTGCCCGACGTTTCCATCCGTTTTCAAGTGAGGTGCTGGGTGGCGGGAGAGCCGCTGTCTGGACCTGGCAGTCGGGTACAGCGGCTTGGTCTCGCTGCTCTGCAGCAGGGATGCTGGAGCCAACCCTCCTGCTCCTCCATCCTGCTCCTCAGAGCTCCCTCACTGATCTCAGCCCTCCCACATCCCCGCTGCCGGCGTTTGCCTGATCGCCTGAGCATGTGATGCGTATGCACCAAACAGTGGCTGAGGTCACACACAATTTATGTCTGCAATGTCTAAAGACCTGTTATTGTACAGATATGTACAACCATTGAAATAGCAGCTAAAATAGCAGGTAAAGAGGGCAGGCAGAGGGGTGTGAGGTGATGTTAAGAGCTTGCATGCTTGCAGAAAGGACCCTCGTGACCATGTCACTCCTGTCTTCATGGCTGCAGGATTGCCCTGAATTCCTGTATGAACCAGAGCTGGCTGATTAGACAGAGATCCCATCCTCATGATCAAAGTTAATAAATGAGTAGTGGAGAACCCGTTACAAACTCTGATAAGAATTCCTAGTAGCTAATTGCCCTCACTGTAAAAAAAACCCCATTATAGTCTTAACCTGCTTAGTTTAAGCCTTAACCCTGTTTCCTTGTGGTGCCTTGATGGGCTGGAGCCCTCCCTAATCAGCATCTCTTGTAATGTCTCACTGGGTGCCTGCCTTGGCATCGCTGCGCCAGCTGAGCCCTTTTTGCCCAGTGCTGTGCTGCACCCAGGTAGCCTTTGAGTCTCCACACTGTGCCCAGTGTGTTGGTGCACTGGGCATGGGGACCAGGGGCAGAGGGGGCTCTCTGCCCCTACCTGTGCCTTTGGCCTTGTGCAGGCCCCTGTCTGCAGCAGCGTTCAGCTGCGATCCCCTATCCTCAGCCTGCCGTGGCAGTTCCCGTGCACAGCTGGCCTGAGCTGCTGCTGCCCAGACCTATCATTCCATTTTAAGCCCGTGCAAAGCTTCAGTTGCTGGCCTGCCCAGGGCTTTGGCTGGGGGGAGCTCATGGCCAGCTCCTCCAGCTTGTGTCACTCCCTCACTTTACCAGTGATGTTTTTATAGCTCCTTTAGGCTGCTGGCAAAGAGTGCAGAAGGCCAAGGACTTGTCCCTACGGAGCGCCGCAGGGAATGTATCGTCTCTGTCTTTCCCTCTTTGCCCTTGCTGTGGGACCCGTCAGTCTGGGGTTTTGTCTGTTTGATCTGTGACAACTTGGCTCTCTATCATTATATGTCTTTTTTGCCCTAATCAAAATGTCATGTTTGTATGATTTCAAATAGTTTATGAAAGACAAATAATATCTCACCCAAATGATTGCATTTATTGACCAAGCTGAAATTCATTATTCTGTTAATTGAACTAGTTCTCTTTTTCATAGACCCATACCACTCTGCATTCATTATCTTTCCTCCTTCCATTTAGTATTCTCATCCATCACCAATACTGTAAGAGAATGAATATCTGAGGTCTGAGATAATCCTGTTATATCACAGTTACATGAAATAACAAATCCTCATTTTTGAGGTTTGAACCAAGCCCACTCAAAACTGGTGAATTAATTATTCCTTAGCTTGGGAGTGGTGGTTGCTCCCCACATGGGGACAGAGCCACAGGCTTGGTTGTAGAAGAATTCCATGAACTAGCCAAGTACTCTGAGGAATGATGTTTCACAGCTAACAGAGAGGTGGATTTAGGATGTGAACTTTGTAGAGTCCCCTAGGTTGTCTTAGACCACCATTTGTAGTAGTGTTGTTTCTTTATTGCAAAATTAATCATTGTAGATAATGTGCTTTATTAGTGAAGTAAAGAAATAAATAAACCATGGGCTTTAACATCACAGATTGATGAGGTGAAATGATGGAGAGGGCTGACATATCCAGCTGTGTGGGGAATGGAGTCAGGACATGATGAGCTGAAAGGCTGGTTATCTGTGAGTGCCCACAGTGCCCCTAAAAGCCCCGCTGGGATAGGGCAGGGAGCCTCTGTCCCTGCTGCCTCACCTTTCTGGGTGCAGCACAGCAGAGGATTGGCTCTAGCAGAGAGAACACTGCTGCTAAAATTGCCAAATTAATCCATTAAATGTGATTCCCCTAACCCCCCTTTTTATAAAGAGATGCTGTTTCCTAACCCACACTGGTGCGTTTGGGGCTGCTGCAGCATGACTGGCTGTGGGTGTGCTGGGGGAGCCTGGCCTGGAGGCTGTCAATGGTCCCGGGGCATTGCAACAGGCTGTCCAGGGAAGTGGTGGAGTCACAGTACCTGGAATGCTTCAAGGAATGATAGATGTGGCACTTTGGTTTAGTTGACGTGGTGGTGTTCAGCCAAAGGTTGGACTCAATGTTCTTGGAGGTCTTTTCCAACCTTATTGATTCCATGATTGCATGCCCACCCGCATGCAGCAGCTGTAGCAGGTTGCAGGGAGAGCAGGTGCCCTTCCTGGGAAGCTCCTGCTGCTTCAGCCAGCCCTGGCTGCAGCTCGCAGGTGGTTTTAATCAAAGTGATTGTCTGCCCACCTGTCGGGTGAGGAACTGCTGAGAGCTGAGAAGGTGCTGCAGCCCCAGCTGTGTCCTGAGTGCAGGGGAAGGTTTAAGAGCTCGGGGCAAGCAACGAGTTCCTCAATGCACTTGGCCTGAGCCATTGGCTGCAGCAGTGTTGTCACTACAAGATCAGGTAAGGTCAGTGCTGTGGAGCTGCTGCTTGGGGTCTCCTTTTCCCAACTCAGAGCTGGTGCCTGGGGCAGTTCAGGACCTGGGCTGAATTTGGCTCTGCTTTATGTGTTCCTGCATTTCACTGCTGGTTCATCTGTGATCATTCAACAAAGTGAGAGCATCAGGTTGGTTTGAAGAGATGCAGGAAGCCAGGCAATGTGTTTGCTGAAAATTTACAAACTCAGGTCCTTTACTGGCTTCTTGTAACTGGCAATTCCTGAAGTATTTTTTGGTCATGTAAAAAGTGAGACTCGCAGTCAAACTGCTGCATGTGGGTGCCTTTGCTGTCTTCAGATTTCCTGTACTGCTCCCCAACAAAAAAAGTCTACTAAAACCTGAAATTGGTTAAGTATAAACTATGGAGGAAGCACCCAAGATCCTGGATTGTGCTTGTGTGGAGTCATGTGGAGCAAAGAGATGTTTACTGAAATGAGAAAGCACAAAAGTCTCCTTAAATCAGGCACCGTGTGTCTGCTAGCGTAGTGTTACCAGAACAGAGAGAGGGGTGCTTGTGCAGTTCATGGATACACTTTACATTTTAAAATGTCAGATGCTGGTTGTTACAATGAGTTCCAGTTTAAGTTACAAGCATGTGTATAAATGCTCAGTCTAAGACGTACTTTGTCCTGGGAGAGAACCTGAGTTTTGCCCTGCTGTGGGGTGTCTGTGGGACAGGGATGTGCCACCTCTGGGACACTCAGGCTTGCTACAGCCTGGGCTTGTCTGAAGTATGAATCTTAAATCCTAAAATAAAATGTCATCCTTTTGTGACTCAGTTTATCCTCCCAATAATGTTTATCCTCTTTGCTCCAGCATTCCTTCTGTTGAGTTCTGCCTGTCTGGCCTCCAGTTTGTAGTTCAGTTACAAACTAAATCGTTAAAACTAAAACAGAAGAAAGTTTTCTTTCATGCTATACAAAAATTCATCTTCCATCCCTCAGTTAATTTTTTACATTGCTGGCAGTCTGTGTTCTGCTTTGACCGCTGCTGGGAAATGTAAGGCTGGGAAGAACAGTTGAGCAAGTGAGGAGGATCTGTTCTGGACAAGAGAGGATGCCAGCCTGGTGTGTCTGGTGTGGAGCTCTGTGAATGCTGTGCAGGATGAGGGGGTGATGCACTGGAGCTGTGCCAGGCTGAAGCTGGCTCGTCACCGACTCACAGGCAGCGGTTGGTCTGGCGTCATCAGCCAAACATCTGCCATCCAGAGCTGGGTCCTGCTTTAATCAGCTGTTCCATAAGCAGGTAACCCAGGTGTGCAGTGAGAATAGCACAAATAACTGAAAAGTAACAGAGTAAAAATGGAAATAACAGGCTCCTTCCCTTTGCAGGCAGAGGGAGCTGCGCTGACTGCGATCACTGCTCTGTGCAGTGCCAGGGGAAGCAGTGGATGGATCCCTGAGCTCCCTGTGGCTATAGATGGGCCCAGCAGTGAGGGGTTGCTGGGTGAACATGCAAGGTCTCAGCTCAAATGTTCTCTAAAGCCACAGTGAAACTCTTTTCCTCTGCCCCAACACCAGAAACCTTGCAGAGAAAATGCTCCACTGAGTTTCAGAGGCTGCTCCTCCTTTCTCACTGTAACATGCTGGATGACCCTTAAAAAGGACACACATACACACATAATTAAAGCCACCCTGCACCCCAAGGCCAGAGTTGTGTTTGCAAACCGCTGTTCCCTGGCGCAGAGGCTCTTTTTTCCATCCCAGCCAAGCTCCGCATGCTGCAGTGGCACTGCCAAGGAGAAAGAGTTCCCTCAGACCCAGTGAGGAAAAACGTCTTCCAGTGCCTTTAGCAAGTGCTTTTAAAATCCCTGTTTTGCAAAGGAACAGACATTTTTTTATTACTGTTTCTTCCCCAGTAATCCCATCTGAGCCTCTGAGCGTGCAGCCTGTCGAATAAGCTGCTCCCTTTGGGCAGTCTGTAGGTGTCCAAGCCATGCTTGAATGTCTTCCTTGGAAGGGAAGTGGGGCAAGCTGGCAGCTCCTCTGCTCTGGAGAGCTTCTCACTGCAGCCAGACCCACGTGCAGGGTCCAGGAGCTCTCCGGCACGTGGCTTCTGAAGTAAAGCCCCATCCAGGAGAGCCTTGAGGGTCAACCTGTCAGGGTGGCCGGCTGCACCACGGTGGCCTCACAGCCTGTGGAAAATGAGGGCTTTGTTTCAAGAACTTCCCATCAGAGGCTGAAATCTCCTTTGGGGCGGCAGTCTGCCACGAGAGTGTTGCCTGCATGGCGGGAGCAGGGTCTGCTGTGCCCCTGCCATTGGCAGAGAGTCTGCCAGTGCCCGCCAGCACCAGGGGAGCCCTGGCTCTCCCTCCTCCTGGCACATCAGAGTGATGAATCTGTCTCCACTTGCCAGTGTGAGGGCATGGGCATGCTGCAGCATAGCGGGCTCCTCTCACAGCCTGCCAAGATCCCAAGAGCCACGAGCAGTCAGCAAACAGTCCCTCTTTTCTGAAGAAGTGTGCTAGGATTCACTGCTGTCTGAAATATTTTTCCTTTAGAGACAACCAGGAGATATTTGCCAAGCCATTCTGTGGAGAGGAGGAGGGAAGCCAGGACATGGCTGGAAGGAGCCATACCTGATACATTCCATACAGCATTCTTTGGGATCCAGCTCTCTGCTCTTGTTCCTGAGGTGCAGGAACAGCTCCATGGGGCTGCTACCAAAGCTGTTCTGCTTTTTCTTTAGCTCAGGCTGGGGCCCATTGTACTATTGGCAACCTATGCTGTTGGCACTTCACTGCCTCAATCCGACTTTCTCCAAACTCTTGAGTTACTAATGTGACTAATTTATTGGGAGGGATGGTATTGTATATGAATAAATTATGGCCTCGAAAGGATGGTGGAGTGTATCTCTGCTGTTACTTGGCAAGAAATGAGGAAATCAGGGCATTTGCCTTGAGCAGGCTGACGAGCATGTGTGCAGCCTCTCCTGTATGGTGTTCACAACTACATTAAACCCTGAGAAATAACAAACTGCAGTCCCTTGAGACAAATGTGACACCTTTAAATCAGTCATCCTCAAGTGGGGGTGAGCACACCCAGCCCAGACAGCCTCCCCAGTTACTGTACAGCAAGAGAAAATACGGATTTGGAGAAGGTTGAGCTATTTGTGGAAGCTCTGAGGTAATTTAACACGTGTGAGGCTATGTGCCTTCTTGCAGGGCTTGTGGAACAGTGATGGCAGTGTTGGCCTGGCCAAACTGATGGTGCTGGCTGGCATGTTCAAATTTACATGTTAAATGGTGGTTAATAAAATGTTAATATCAGGCTACATTTTTATTGAAGTCCCACTCCTGGATTAACACTTGCCAAGAGTTGAGGCATGACTATGGATGACACTATGTAAATGATTAAACACTGTCCTGCACAGCTGGCTCTGTGCAGCCCCGGCTGCCTGCTCCAGAGTCTTTGCAATTTCTTCACCATTTCATAGTCTTTCATTTGTCCTAAATGTTTATTTAATAATCCTGGAAGATCTTTTAAGTTTCCTGGGTTTAATGTTCGCTAAACACCCTGTCACTTCCACTTTCATAGTTCCAGCCCCTGTCCTCTGTGGGACAGGACAACTGCTCACACGGATCTCAAAAGCCAGGGCTGCCCAGGCAGTGTCCGTGGGAGCTGAGGTGGGTGCTTGTCAGCTGCATCATCTCTCCTTTGCATTACCTCCGCCCCTGTGCTCTCTGTGGGCCCTGGCAGTATTAGTTTCACAAATTCATTTTCCTGCACAAAAGCTTTTGGTTACTTTGGGATTAGGGACTGTTTAGAGTTCATTGTTTTCCCGAGCTGCCTTGTTTTGCTGTAATGCTGAGATGCCTGGGCTGCAGGAACCTAATCCCCCTCCTCCTCCAGCAGTCCCGCTCTGTGAAAATCTGTTCTCTGCTTAAGTGCAAATTGTTGATGGGAGATAGCAGCGGGTCTTTCTGCTTCCATTTAACGTGTCAGCAGAGAAAGACATCTGCTTGCAATTATGGGCATGGCCTTGCTGAAGGATTGGCCGGGTAGATTTTATAAGGTAATAGGAAATCTTTATCAATTCATAATTCCTGGTGCCAAAGAAAGGAATATGTTTCATTAAAAATTTTCATCTTTTGTTTTACAAAATCACAGGATAAAACATGAGATTGATATCAAGGGAAGAATCCACGTGCTCTCTGTGAAGAGTGAGTTCTGGGTTTCCCATGCAAAAGACTTTGAGCAGGTGAGGGCCAGTCTGGGGAGTGAGTGGGCTCTGCTGCTGGTCCTTCGCTGCCCTCTGCGTCCTGCTCCCACCCTGCCTGTGTGTGCCCAGGGACCGCAGCTTGGGGGCCTGGGGAAACACTGGGACAGGCTTGTGGTCACAGGAAGGGCTGTCCAGTGGGCTGGAGAAGGCTCCCCGTGCACTCTGCTCCTTCCAGCTGGGTGGGAGCCTCCTGCCTGAAGCATGGAGAGGGAGCTGCTCCCTGCCCCAATCCCTCCATTTGCCCTTGAAGCTGCTCCTGGCGGGACACGCTGTCAGCATGGCTATTCTTGGCCATGCTCAGCCCCGTTTGTCAGCCCACTGAGAGTCTGCTGTAATTTCCTCTGTGATTAAGGGTCTTAGACCATGTTCAATATCACTAAAGAAACAAGAAAATAATAACAATTATGATCTGTGCTCAGGAATGCTCCCAAGAGGAGGTGGAATTGCATTCAGTGCCTTTCAGCTAAGAAAGCTCCTTATGCTTCAGCCTTGGCAGATTCACAGGAACAGCATCCCTGGCTCTGGGAACTTTGTGTGCTCTTTTGTCCATCAGTACCAATTCCTGCTCCCTGCTGTATGCTCCCGTGTTTGGATATGGAGCTTCATCTCTGAGGAGAGGTTGAGAAGTGTGTCAGACTGTAGAGACAGACATTTCCCCACTGAAGGGCAGACAGATGCAGATGCCTGTTGTCCGGAGAGGCCATGAGGTCGGGGTTCTGGCAGCTGGTCTCCTTGCTGATATGGAGATGCTCTCCCTTGTCACAAGTTCACTAAGGTTTGGCATTGTTCTGCCACCACATCTGGTCTGCCTGGGAATAAGAAACACATCCTGGACTCCTGGGCTAATGGCACTGCCTGTACACATGTGTGTGAAGCATGCACATGCTGCTACCAGCCCCTGACCATTCCCCAGCCCAGGGAAATCCAGAGAAGCAGCATGGGATTCAGACAGACTTGAGAACAAAACAAAGAAATAAGAAGGGTGGAGAAAATTCTGGGCCAATTTCTAAAATGCCATGAATTTCTGGGAGCAGCTTGAATGGCCAAATCTTTGCTAAGGCAAGGAGAAAACATGGCCAGGGATGCAGGCTGAGTCCAAGGCCGTGTCCCATAACAGGACAGCAGCTGTTCTGCTGGGGCTCCCGTTGTCTGCGCAGCCCTGGGCCCAGTTGTGTGTGCCAGGGGCTGCTGGGTACCCAGCCAGAGGATGGATGTGCTTGCTCCTTGCAGAGGAGAAGCAGTCTGGTTTAATTTTAAACTCCCAGATGTTTGTTGTGTTACCGGAATTTCTTTTAACTGAAGCAAATTCAAACTATTCATCTTTAAGTTGTCAGATGTGAGACATGGGGAGGTTTGTTTCTCTACAGCTCCCAGCTAAGCCCTGGCCTGATGGGACGGACTGTGGATGGGCTGTGGCATCCCACTGAGGGCAGACCACCTGCCCTGGTGCATCTGCAGGGTCTCCACATCCAGGCACCCCTGGTGTGGGATGGGTGTCTCATGATGCCTGCAGCCATCTCCGTTTGGGCAGCACATTCGGATGGGTGGGCTGGCTCTTCCCTCTGCAGCCCCTCAGTGCAGAAGAGAGAGACAGACAGCCATGCCCCCACTGCTCCCCTGGCATGCAGCTCCCCACATACCCACATGGCTGGGGACCAGGTTGCCAGTGTGGACCTGCAGCTTGGAGCTTGGCTTGCAGTTGGGTTCTGGATGTATCTGGAGGCGTTCCCAGACTGCAGGGTCTCCCCATTGTCTCTGTCCACCAGCTGCCCTCCAGCAGCACCAGGAGTGGGAGGAGATGCCCTGTGGGATGGCACTGGTGTGTCATTGATGGTTCCCTGTCACCTGCAGCACTGCTCTGGTGGGAATTCACTGGTCTCGGTCATACAGTGGGAAAACGTCCCAAGAGCTCTGGACTTTGCATCGTGTTGCAGTTGTGGGGATGCTGCTGGTCACAGAGGCACGGGAGAATCTTCCAGAGCCCCCCAGGCTGCTCTGGATTCCCTGTACCCTGGGCTGGCAGCCTCCATCTGAGTTCTGCAGGTGATGAACCCAGGGAAGATGCAAGCTGGTGGGCTTGCTAGTTGTCTCCTGTTGATTTGGAGTATTAGACTATGCAGGATTGAGTTTGACTTCTTCCCCTCTCCCCAGTTTTTTAGTAGCTGACAGTTGTTACCAGCGTGAGGTACTAACTTCTTATTTTGAACGCATGAGTTCAGGCTCGTTAATCACTTCCAAATGTCCCCGTCTAAGGGTGATATTGTTTCAGCTTTCAGCCACTAATTTTTTGAAATCTCTGAAATAAGACTCTGCTCTTGAACATGTGCTGGAGAGTTGTTCCTTTCCGCTGTATTTTAAAAATATACATGTGGTTTAATTCAACAAGAGGGCTAGAGGGGACATTTTTCCTCCAGTTTTTTCCCCGTCTTTTTCTTTAGAGCTGTATCTGCCAAACCATCCAGCTCTGTGCTAGCAGCAGCCCCTGGATGATCCCAAATGCATCTGGGGGTTAAGAAGTGTGTTTCTGGGCAAGCTCAGTGCCGCTGCCCTGCAGAACAGACTGAGATGTACCTGGGATCAAGGACAACTGCCACAACTTGGACCTCATGTACCAGACACAAAGAGAAGGGTTGGGCTGACGGCAGCTCCAGAGCATGGGCCACTGGAGCAACCCTGGAGTCGTGCTCTCTCACTCCTGCAGCAAGGAGGGCTTTGCTTGCTTTGCCAGTCTGCTGGACAAGACAAAGCCCAGCAGTGATGGGGATTCAGGCTGCTGGGCTTGGAAAGTCAGTGAGTGCTGCAAAGCCATAGGAGAAATGTCAATGCCTTTCTGTGAACACTCACAGCTCCAGCAGGCACTGAAAATCTGTGGATATATCAAAGCAATGGGATATGATTATTCAACAATGTGAGCTGCAGGAAGGAGTCCTGCCAGGCCTAAAGCCCTCAAGGGACTTGGTTGTGTCTGGGCTCAGGGATCCCAAGGAAAAATTTATTTCTGTGACTAAACTGGCTTTCATGTGTCCTCCAGTGAGGACGCTCTGTGTCCAGCAGCAGAGTCTGGGGCAGAGATGTGCTGCAGGGGAAGATGTAGAGAGAGAAAGATGGACGGATGGATGGATGGATGGATGGATGGATGGATGGATGGACGGACGTCCGGACCCTTGACTGGGCAGCTGGTGCCACTCTGGCAGCCTTTCCCTGAGCACATATCTGTCTGTCCTGTTGTCACCTTCTCCATTTGGGTCAGGAAACTCCCAGTGCCTCAGCTGCCGCAGGTATTTGGTGCAGAAAGTCCTTGATTTCCCTGTCTCCTAGAGGAGGAAGCTTCAGCAGGAGGGCTAGGAAAGCTGACCAGAGTCACTCAAGGGTTAAAAGGCAAAGATTAATTTAAAATGGGATTCAGGATTTAAAATATTTTTGGGGGGTCTGGGTATCCTGGTTTATGTCCTCCAAGCACCTGGATTTAACATGTGGCTAAGCAGGAGCAGAGATGCTCCCATTTCCCCAAGGTGTTTCGTGACTCCCAGTAATTCAGTTTAAGGCATGGGGTGTCAGTGGAGACTCCAGCAGAGCAGAGAGGAGCTTTGCGCGGTTCCTCTCCTGAAGAGCGGATCCAGGAGCCAGAACACGCAGCTTCCCGCTGGCTGTAACCAGAGGAACAATGAACAAAGGGACTGGGGGTGCTCCGCGTGGGACAGCGCGTCAGGCTCGGAGTTCCGGGGGGCCTGCCAGAGGCGGCAGCGAAGGTTGGGCTCCGACAGCACCGGGGGAGTGTGGAGCAGCAGCTCGGGCTGTGTGGGGAGCGGGGGGGCGGTGCCCGGGGGCCGATGCGGAGGGGCCGATGCGGAGGGGCCGTCCCGAGGCGGGGGCGATGCCCGGAGCGGCGGCGGGCGGCGGGTGCCACCTCCCGGTGACGGAGGGGAGCGGGCCGGGAGCGGGCCGGGACCCCGAGCGCACCGAGAGCTCCTTCGGCAGCACCGCCTTCCCATCGCCCGAGGTGCTGTCCTGCGCCACCTCTGCAGCCGCCGCCGGGTCTCTCTCCCGACCCGAACTCTCCGTGGCTTCTCAACAGAAGCAAATGGTCGCAGAATCCCAGAACAGTTTGGGTTGAAAGGGACTGTAAAGGCCATCCAATTCCAGCAACCTGCCATGGCCAGGGACACCTGCCACTAGACCAGGTTGCTCATAATCCCGTCTGGTCTGACCTGGAACACTTCCAGCGATGTGGCATCCTCAATTGTCCCTCGAGGGTAGAGATGTGCCCTGCAGCATACCGAGGGATGTCTGTGGATGTAATCCCCGGGATCTTTGAGTGAGGGGAGGGCTTGCTGACAGCGTTGTTTAGCAGCTGAACTTCTAAATGGCGTGGCAACAGCAACAGTTAGGACTTTAACTGCAGTGTCAAGTCAAGCAAAGGGTTAATACAAAAATCTCCTCTGTATCCATTCCTTGGAAATTACCTCCGCAGGGCCCTCCCGATGGGCCCTCCCAGAGATACAGCTATCTTGTGTCCGTGCTGCAGGAGACAGTACTTACCCTGAGCCTGACAGTTTGCTGCTCTCTCCAGACATTTCCTTGGCAGTTGGTTTTAATTATCATCACTATGTGGTACATCACCTGCTCCTGCAGACTTGGCACCACGAGCTGCTGAGGGACTGATGGAGTATCACATGGTGTCCCCACTGGGTTGGACAGGAGTTACTGCTCAGGGTGTCATCATGGGAGGCTTGCTCTCATCAGCTCCTCTCGGCATTGCTTTGACTTGTGCCAGGTCTAGGTTTGGCCCAGGGAATGAGAAACACTTGCAGGAAATGCTCTCTTTCCCTCCTGCAGCACTAGAAGTGCACAGGGTTCTGCAGTTCACTCTCGTGGATTTTGGAGCTGTTTGTGCTGGTCAGCTGGGCAAGACTCTGCTTCATATGAAGCAGGGAGAAGGGCCAATGGACACACACAGCTCCTTCCCTCTGCCTTGTAGCTCGGCTTCTGCATGGCAGTGAGCAGGAGGCAAAACTGCCTGGGCATCTTTTGCAGGCCTGGAGGCCACTTGTTTCCCAGGTGAGCCCATACGAGATGTGCAGTCCAGAGCTCTGCTTTTTCCTCCCACCCGGATGCTGGAGCTGTTGATGGGGACATGTGAGGAATCATGGCTGTGATCACTGTGGAGATGTGCAAGTGCTGCGTGTGCAGGACACAGGCACCACCATCTGTTTGCACCTTTCAAAATGTGTTTTTACACCAACCTGTCAGTAAAAAACAGCCTTTTGACATAAAGCAAAAGCATCCCAAGGAGAGAAGGGAAGAACCCATTCAGTGAACGAGTTGGTTCTACTCCCTGGAAAAGAAACAAAGCCCCAAGCCACAACCAGTGCACTCAGAGGCTCTTGGTGACAGAGTCCAGATCACTTTTTTTTTGGAGGAGAAAACTTACTGAGAGGTTAAAAAAAGTATTACCAGAATGAAACTACTCAGACTCTCAGACTGCTGAGGGTTTGTTTACACTGCTGAAAGCACCCTTTTCTCTTGGAGTCCTACACTGGAAAAAGGACTTTTTTGGTGTGCTGCAGGGTCTGATCAGCTGAGTGTTTCCAAACTACATGGGATCTACCTTGCTGCATGGATCTAGCATGAGCAGCCCCAGTGGCACCCTCTGAGCTCTGTCCCAGGGCTACTGCTCTGGCTGTCCTCACCAGCAAGTCCTGCCAGTCTTACTTCTACCTGTAAGAAAAGGGTCATTGGTGAGTGTCTCCAAGCAAATTATTTTTTTCTGGCCACAGAGAGCAGCCAGTGAAGCAGCCAGTGAAGCAGCCTTCCCACCCCCATGCCCTTGGGCTGTAGCTGAAAAGGGCTCTGCTGTCCAAGTGAAAGCTGAATGCAAGCTGAGGGAAAACAGATGGTTTCAAGATCAAGCCCATCATATGAATGAGAAGCCAAACTGCTGATGGATGGCAGTGTTTATTTCAGGCGTGGAGCCAAATGCACTGCTGTCCTTCCCAAACTGTAGGTCTGCTGATGACCAAGAACACAGACCCTTGGAAGGGTCCAGAAGAGCCTGGCTCTGAACAGAGAGTTGACCCAGCTGGAGCCCGTGCTGCATCCCAGCATTTCAGCTCTGCTGCAGTAGCATTCCAGAGCACAGACTTGGGGCTTACCCATTTGAGGTGGGTTTTAGCTGCCCAGCTGTGGCACCATGGTTCTCTGTAGGCTGCTACACTCAGTGGGCCCCCTCCCCAAAAACGCTGTGTTATTGGCCCGTGGTGAGCTCTTGGTAGCAGTCCAATGTCACAAAGTGCCCCGTCTGCACTGGGAAAACATGACCTTTGCTAGATCCTGGATTGCTGGTGGGGCTGGGATTTGGAATGGCAGCAGAAGTGCCACTCATGCTTGTGCATGGCTGTCTGATGTGGTGACAGACACTTGGAATAGGCAGCAAGGCTGCAGTAGGGAGCTAGGACTTGTGCTGTCTCAACAGTGTGCTTCACTCCCAGCCTCAGAAAATCTCTAAGATGAAATTGGATTTAAAATGGTTCTTCCAGACTCCCAGAAGGCCCAGGAGTGAAGAAGGGCTGAGCAAGGGTCACTCATCACCAGCTCATTAAAGGCAGAAACCCAAAGCCCCAGGGAATGCTGCACCATGAGGCAGCCTCTGACACGGGTCATTGGCATGGGCTGCTCCATGCTGTGATTTGGCAGTTGGGAATGCACACTGCTGTGCACCCCGAAACCATGTCCAAATGTGGATGTTTTTGTTATTTTTAGCATTACATACAAAGTGTTCCCTGTTTTCATCCCATAGGACCAAATCCGAGGTGGTGTTTATTTTTGGAGATGTAGATGCTTTGTTTCTGTAAGATCTTTGGGTAGAGTTGTGTTGTATTTTCATTTGCATTTTTCATATATAACTCGATATAGAATTTTGTGTTTGAGAGTGTGCATGGCCTGGGGGAGGAACATCCCTCACCACTGTTCCTGTGGCCTCAATGGGATCACAGCGGGACTGACAGCTCAGTGGACAACTGGGAAGGCAGGGGGAGACAGAGGGATTGCTGATGCAGTGGCACCTGTCCTGCTGCCCACTCGGGCAGGAGGGACACTCCAGGGAAGAGCAGAGCGTACGCTGGCAATTTTCCATGAGCTTCCTCTCCCGACAGCGTCAGCATCCTGCACCTGTGGGCTGCCGGAGGAGGCCTTCAGCTGCGAAGTTGCCTCTGAAGGAGGATTTCCCCTTTTCACCAGGAGCATCATCCCCTTGCTCTGCCACATGGCACAACTGCAGTTTTTGAGAAGGAAGATGGGAGGAGCCACCAGCATCCCTTCTCCCCCATCGCCATTTGCACATCAATGTGCTCTCCCTTAGGGGTGAATTCAGAAAAAAACACATTTGCACTTGAATACCCAGCTAACATCTGGGCCAGCAGTTGATGTCTCAATCCATCTCCAAGGTTCACTGCTACAAGCGCTTAACTTTACCCTTGCCCAGATGTGCCTGTTCTCTGCGCTGTGCAGAAAGGCAAAAATTGCACAGGGTGGAATGTGTTGGAACTGGCACTCTGAAAAATGCACACTCTGCTGGAATGTGCTAACATCCAGCTCACACAGAAGGGCAATTAACTCTATTTATGTTCATGTGCCTGAATCTAAAACTGGCTTCAGAAAGCAGCTCACTCACATCAAAGGGCTTTATAATCATTATGCTAAAGTATTTCTTTTGAAAACATTTTCCGTTTCTTAAACAGTTAGGATATTTATAAAATATGGCATCAATTACTACATATTTCTTTATTCACACTGATTAAACAACCTATAATTATATTTAAGCCTCTTATTTGTATATCATGGCAGCATTAAGAAAAGCTCTGTGATTTGTCTGTGTGGTTTTTTTTTCCAAATAGCAGAGGGCTGCGGTCTCTCTCCTCCTTTGGAGCATTAATGTGGTGGTGTTGCCCAAACAGCAGCAGCCAGGTGTCTGCTGCCCCAGCCAGCTCCTGGCAAACGGGTGGGCTGAGGCCGGCAATGTATTGTGACAGGTAATACTCGGTTCTCTGTTTCTTGGACGCTGAGTGCAGTGTTTACAGCAGCTTCTCACAGCCATTTACTCACAGGAAAACATTTTCTTGGATCCCTTTTGCTTGCTGTGAAACAGTCAGTGTTGGAATAACCAAACCCTCGCTGGCATTCCGTTGTTCACAAAGGCAGTGTGGGCTCAGCCCTGCTGCAGGGACACGGTACAGGGACCCGGTACAGGGACCCGGTACAGGGACACGGTACAGGGACCCGGTACAGGGACACACGGTACAGGGACACACGGTACAGGGACCCGGTACAGGGACACGGTACAGGGACACGGTACAGGGACCCGGTACAGGGACACACGGTACAGGGACACGGTACAGGGACCCGGTACAGGGACCCGGTACAGGGACACGGTACAGGGACACGGTACAGGGACACGGTACAGGGACCCGGTACAGGGACCCGGTACAGGGACACGGTGCAGGGACACGGTACAGGGACACGGTGCAGGGACACGGTACAGGGACCCGGTACAGGGACCCGGTACAGGGACCCGGTACAGGGACACGGTACAGGGACCCGGTACAGGGACCCGGTACAGGGACACGGTACAGGGACACGGTGCAGGGACACGGTACAGGGACACGGTACAGGGACACGGTACAGGGACCCGGTGCAGGGACACACGGTACAGGGACACACGGTGCAGGGACACACGGTACAGGGACACGGTACAGGGACCCGGTGCAGGGACACGGTACAGGGACACACGGTACAGGGACACGGTACAGGGACACACGGTACAGGGACACACGGTGCAGGGACACGGTACAGGGACACACGGTACAGAGACACACGGTACAGGGACACGGTACAGGGACACGGTACAGGGACACACGGTGCAGGGACACACGGTACAGGGACACGGTACAGGGACACACGGTACAGGGACACACGGTACAGGGACACACGGTGCAGGGACACGGTACAGGGACACACGGTACAGAGACACACGGTACAGGGACACGGTACAGGGACACACGGTACAGGGACACGGTACAGGGACACACGGTGCAGGGACACACGGTACAGGGACACACGGTACAGGGACACGGTGCAGGGACACACGGTACAGGGACACACGGTACAGGGACACACGGTACAGGGACACGGTACAGGGACACACGGTACAGGGACCCGGTACAGGGACACGGTACAGGGACACACGGTACAGGGACACACGGTACAGGGACACACGGTGCAGGGACACGGTGCAGGGACCCGGTACAGGGACACGGTACAGGGACACACGGTACAGGGACCCGGTACAGGGACACACGGTACAGGGACACGGTGCAGGGACACACGGTACAGGGACACGGTACAGGGACACGGTACAGGGACACACGGTACAGGGACACACGGTACAGGGACACGGTACAGGGACACACGGTACAGGGACACGGTACAGGGACACGGTACAGGGACACACGGTACAGGGACACACGGTACAGGGACACACGGTACAGGGACACACGGTGCAGGGACACGGTACAGGGACACGGTACAGGGACCCGGTACAGGGACACGGTGCAGGGACACACGGTGCAGGGACACACGGTACAGGGACACACGGTACAGGGACACACGGTACAGGGACACACGGTACAGAGACACACGGTACAGGGACACACGGTACAGGGACACGGTACAGGGACACGGTACAGGGACCCGGTGCAGGGACACACGGTACAGGGACACACGGTACAGGGACACGGTGCAGGGACCCGGTGCAGGGACACACGGTACAGGGACACACGGTACAGGGACACGGTGCAGGGACCCGGTGCAGGGACACACGGTACAGGGACACACGGTACAGGGACACGGTGCAGGGACCCGGTGCAGGGACACACGGTACAGAGACACACGGTACAGGGACACACGGTACAGGGACACGGTGCAGGGACACGGTACAGGGACACACGGTACAGGGACACGGTGCAGGGACACGGTACAGGGACACGGTGCAGGGACACGGTACAGGGACCCGGTACAGGGACACGGTACAGGGACCCGGTGCAGGGACACGGTACAGGGACACACGGTGCAGGGACACGGTACAGGGACACACGGTACAGGGACCCGGTACAGGGACACGGTGCAGGGACACACGGTGCAGGGACACGGTGCAGGGACCCGGTACAGGGACACGGTACAGGGACCCGGTGCAGGGACACGGTACAGGGACACACGGTGCAGGGACACGGTACAGGGACACACGGTACAGGGACCCGGTACAGGGACACGGTGCAGGGACACACGGTGCAGGGACACGGTGCAGGGACACGGTGCAGGGACCCGGTACAGGGACACGGTGCAGGGACACGGTGCAGGGACCCGGTACAGGGACACGGTACAGGGACCCTGTGCGCTCCCCGGGGCTGCGCTTGGCTGGCACCGGTGCAGGGCTGTGGGGAGCAGCTGGGACAGGGCTGGCAGAATGGCCTGGCTGCTGCAGCATTGCTGCTGATCTCTTTGAACTTCCTTGCTGGAAGTGTCTGAAAGCAAAGCTCCTGCTTCAATAAGGAGCACTGTGGTGCTCTTTGGTTTGTCCAGACAACATGCAGGTCTCAGGACAGGGTACTCAGGACTCCGAAACTGTGTGCTTGGATGGGGTGTCTGCCGAGGTAAGGCTGGCGGAGATCAGCACCAGGTGCTATCCCAATGCAAAACACTCCCTCCTTGCTTTAGCTGAGGAGGAATTCCCAGTTTATCCCAGTACAGTTACTGGAACACGTGACTGAAGTTGACCGAATAACAACCCAGACGGGACCAGACGCACAGCACAGCTCCTTTCCCCCCCGCAGTCAGGAACTGAGTGTTTCGCTCGTTCTCCTGCAGGGAGATCCCAGCGGATCAGCCTGGCTCCGTGATTGGCAGTTGGCAGCACAGGGAATGGCAGTCTGGAATTCCCAGACGGCAGTCTGCAATTTGTGCTGTGCTGGCGAGGTACAAGCCATTGTTTCCCTCTTGGCAGAATGGCTGAGAGAGTCCCAGCACAGCAGGGCCGGGGACTCTCTTGCTCTGTTTATGGCTCTAACGTTTCGCATTGTTTCTGCTGACCTTTGTGCCCCAAACACTTCCCCTCTCCTGTGAAACTAGGGCTTTCTGCCTTAGAAAATCTTCGAGATGGAGAAGTCTGTACAGTGGGAGAACTGAAACAGTTTCATTTTTCCACCCTGTTTTTCTTCAGTGTCCCTTCTGTTCAGTTAACAATGGAAGTGATACAGATATCTAGCAGGAGCAAACAGATTGGTCCAACTGAAAACTTGAGTCACTTTCAAAATCCCTATACAATATTTCACAAGCCACATCTGATCCTTGAAGCTCCTTGTTTTCTGTGATTACACCTTCTCTATTGCCTATAGTCATCCTGTCTCACCTGGGGCTTCTCCTAAGTGCGTTGTACTGGTCACTTAGCTCCTGCTGCACCTATGTGGTACAGGCTGAGATACTTCTGGGAAGGAGAAGGGCATCCTTGGCTTATCCAGATGGGCATACATGCTTTTCCCCAACAAGGTCCTTCTCCTTGAGGTAGGATAGCTTAGCTCCAGCTGGGAACACAGAGCTCCTGCTCTTTGATAAGCATCTCTCAATACCTGAACTGTTTCTTCTGAGTAAAAAGGATTCAGTGGTGAGACACTTGTATCACTTTTGTGCAAATATCAGATTACAGCCTAGAAACCAGATTGTCTGCAATTAGATGACTGAATTAATGGGAAGACAGACAGAATCCTGTACAATATGAAAGAGGTTCATTGTTTGCCTGCAGATACCGAAATTTCTTCAGTTCACTCTCAGAAAAGCACTGTTGTGTCTTCCAGAGTGGGGCAGAATTTGATCTGCTCTTTCTTTCAGCTTTGGGATGGGGTCCAAAGTTAATTCCCTGCAGATCATCTTACTTTATGAATAAGAGGAGCTCCTCCTGCAGTACCTGTGCTGGGAAAAACCAGCTGTGAATGCTGCTGGAGCTGCACACTAGGAACAGGAGCAATCCCGGGGCTCAGAGATACTTCTCCCGGCCTGGTGGAGGGCTGGTTGGCCAGGAGTAGGTGCTGGGCTGTGAGTGAGCTGCCAGGGGAAGGGGCAGCATGCAGTTGGTATTGCTCCAAAGCAGAATGCCCCAAACCCACTGGTTTACACTTGACCCTCCAAAACACAGTTTTCCCCGTTTAAGACATGTAGAGGAAGAGGATTTGTCTAACAGCAGGGAAGCCTATGAGCTGTCAGATGTGGTTTGCCTGGGATTACACTTCAGCTTTTGACTTGGATTCCTTTAGGGCTGGGACATTGGTGCTCACCAGCCTGCCCAGCACCCCGACTCTCAAATCTCTGGGAGCTTTGTGGAGGGGGATCACAGACACTGGAAACTTGGTTTGTCACTTGTGGTGCCTGTGGACAGGGTTCAGCGGTGGGCTCAGCAGTGCTGGGGTAATGCTTGGACTTGCTGGTCTTAAGGGTCTTTTACAGCCTAAATGCTTCTCTGATTCCATGATGCTGTGATCCTGTTTCTGTGATTCCATGTCTTGCAAGAACATAGGGCTCACTGTTCCCGGGAGTCATGAAGCCCCAGAGCTAGTGCCAGAGGCTTTTTCTGTTCCCGAAGCTGCTTCTGAGGGGAGGGTGGGGTGAGTCGGGTGGCGAAGCCTCCCCGTTCCCCACTCTGGAGGATTTCCCAGGTTCTGCTGCGGGGCGGCCCCGGGGCAGGGGTCTCTGTGCCCCCGCCCCGCCGGGCTGCGGGATCCCGGGATTTGTCCCCAAAGCCGCGCGGTGGCGCGTTTGTCCCGGGAACGGCGCGGGGGGGGCGGAGCGCTGGGGCCACCCCCGTGCGCCCCCGGGCCCGGCCGAGCGGCTCCTCCGGTCCTGCTCAGCTCCCTTGGTCAAGCTCCATTATTTTCGTTATTTATAATGCATTTATACACATTATCTGTATACACATACAATATATTTATAATGTATTTTATTGTTTTTAATTGCCACTCTGGAGTGAATCTTGGCAAGATCCATTTGTCCTAAATACTCTATTTTTTAAAGGATAAGCCTAAACAGCAGCAGCAGTGCTTTGCTTTTCCCCTGCCCAGGTAACAACTGATATCACAACTGGTGCCAGTGAGAAATTGCTGCTGAATTCTGCACCTGTCCTGGTTTCTGGGATTCAGCACAGCTGTCAGAGTTCCCAGTCTGGCCTAATGAGGTCGGTGCCTCTCTGTGGCATAACTAATCTGGACATACGAGCTGCAGCTTTATTCCTTTCACTAATTGCTTGTGGCTGTTAAAGCTTTTCATACTTTAAAAAAGTGAAAGTCAATCCCCAGAAAATTCAGGAACTGATAACAGTCTCTGTGCTGGAAGGAGTGGAGATGAGAAGACTTTTGATTTGTAATTTGTGGTCTAACAAACTAATTAAGAAAGAACAAAAAATAATGGAAGCTTTGTTGGTTTTATTTAACAGAAAATCCAAGCTGGTTAATTTTTGCTACATGACTTTAAATACAGAATGTGGGGTGCCTGAGACCTCCCCAGCCTCACTAGGGAGAGGGTGAGGAGCTCCCCTAAATGCTATAATTAGGAAGGCAGCGATTTCCCCATGAGTTTTTATTTTTGAAGTGTTTTAAATGGCCTGATCTCGTCCACAGAGCTCCCTCCTTCCTTCCCTGCCTTCTTCCCTCCCAAGTTTCTCTAATGTGGGTCATGCCTCCATATTTGCAGGTGGCACAGTACAGAATCTGCATTTTTCTTTTTCAAAGTTAAAGCGTCTTTGAAATATGGTTTTGCATCTAATGCAGAACGTAATAAAAAGACTTTAAAGAGCTGCTGACGCCTCGTGGAAAAGTGAAAAACATTCTGTTGAGAAACAATCCTGCTGGGCTGTCTTATCTGCTGTTCCCTTTGCTCATTTTTGATAGCAAGGGGCACTATAAATATATGTAACTATACATAAAAATGAGAAACCTTGGCAACCAAAGAGAAGGTTGGCTGTTTTCTCATGTTCCTTCACTGTGGGCAGGTGGGTGAGGGTAATCAGAGTTCATCAGTCTTATTTCATCTTTACAGCTACTGTACTGATGCTGTGGCCGTTTGTTGAATGTTGGACTGAAAGGGAGTCACGTACCAGTGGATTATTTTTTCCTAGAGGTATTTGTTAACCCTCTAAAAATAGCGACAGTGGTTTCTGGAGCACTCTGACAAGGTTGGCGGTGGAACAGAAATGAAGTGACGCTTCAAAGCCCGAGGACAAGGAGCTGCCATATGGTGATGGGGGCCAGGGCTGTGCACTGCAGCTTCCTGGGGAAAGGGGCGGGGAAGGCAGCAGTGCAAGGCAGGTGATGGCTCCCTGCACCTGCGTGGCTCCAAGACAGAGCAACGCCGCTGTCCTGGTGCCACACTGGGCTGCTGGGTCACTCTGAGGGTGCTGGTGGCCACTGCCCAGCGGGAGCCAGGCACACAGACCTCGGGGACCACATCCCTGTGACCATGTCTGAAACCCACGACAGTTCCTTTAACCTGCTCTGCAGAACACAGGTGTTGCCTTGTGGAACTAATAGAATTGTTATCATCATAAATGGGACCCCACACAGATGTCTGCTGCAAGGAGCAACTTTGATTGTTTCCAAATGACTGGGCAAAAGAACCTGCTTGATTTCTTCCCTTCTGCTGGCTCTTGCAAAGAACAGCTCTGTCAGAAGCCCAGTAGAGTCTGCTGAGAGGCGCTCAGCCTCTGCACAGTGGATGGAAAATCCAGATCTTGGAGCCTGGGCTACAGAGAGGAGCTGGGGTCCCCTGCCACATTGCTGGGGTCCTGCAGATGGAACCTGCAGTGCTGCATTGCTGAGCTAACTGCTCCTTGGCTGTTAAGTTTTCCAGTAATTTTCCCAGGCAAACAAAGCACCTGCCATGGCCTCAGGAGAAAATGTTTATTGCCATATCCATCCACTGTTCAGAAAAAGAAAGTTATTTTGGCACTGAAATACTGTACTGCCCTCCAAAACTGCACCTTGTTCATGCTGTCATAAATGGGAAAACTTAAACCACAGAAGGTGGGCTGAAACCTCCATCAGGTGTTGCAAGATGTGCTTTCTTGTCATTAGGATTTTCTGAAGTAAGAGCCCTTCTACAGAAATTCTTGAGTGCATTATTAGCAAGTCGTATGGAAAAGAACTGTTTGGACAAAGGACAGCTGGTTTCCAGCTTGGGTCTGCCAGGACTGCCAGGACGAGTGGCTGAGTGATGTGTGACAGTGTGACCATGCAGGCATCCTGGCAGGGTAGGCCATGTGAAAAATACCCCTTTTCAGTAGGACAAAGCAAGCAGTTGCCTGGTAAATAAGGCAATCCAATTTAAAATCAAGGGTAATCAGGAAGCCAATATGAAACAGGTCTGTGCACTCCAGACTGGTACTGTGAGATGGTACAAATCACGGGTAATGTTTACATGGAATTGCAGCTCTGTGAGATGCCACCCAAGGCTGATGGGGTTCCTTTTAGGAACTTGGAGTACGTATGGTTTCCAGACATCTCTTATTTAATATTAAGAAAGACCCTTTTTTTTTGTTTGTTTGTTTTTTTTTTTTTTTTTTTTTTTTTTTTTGTTTTTTTTTTTTTTTTTTTTTTTTTTTTTTCTTTCCTGCACTTGTGACTTGATATTCTTTGAAATTATGAGGTAACATACAGATATGTTCTGCACAGAGCAATCCAGCCGTGCTGGGTGAGTGGGCTCAGACATCTGCACAGTATCATTCCCCTGTCACCAACTAATGGTGGCATAATTAGAAAAGTCATTAATCCTTGCTCAGCAGTGCTAGAAACTATTTATAGCAAGGTAGAAAGCCCTGCACATGGGGCTAGGGTGGGTATGGAAATTGCTCCTGATGCCATGTGTGTCGTGGGGCCCAAATCAAGAAAGGAAATTTGCTTCCAGGAGGGAACTTCCCCTTCTGACCAGATGGAGACAGTGAAAACTGCCTCCTCTAACTGAGATATCCCCCTCTGGGCTGGCCGCGGGGAATCCCTTTTGACATCCCCTGCAGGCTGTCACCATCACAGGCTTGGGGGTCCTGGGGAGAGCCCTGTCCTCCCAGCTGGTCTGCATTTCCCACTGCTGTGGACTGTCCTGGCAGACCACTGAGAGCCACCGGCCTGATTGCCCGAAGCCCTGGCCACTTTCTGTGCCGGCAGCACTGCAGCAACAGAGGGCAGGTAGAGCAAACTGGGAGCATCCCTCCATGTCTGCACTGCTGCTCAGGGCTGGCAGATTGCACCTGCATCCCACCTCCCGCTCCTCACACCTGGACTCAGCCATCAGGGAGTTTTTGAGATGTTTTGGCTGGTAAGAGCCTTTTACTCAACTCTCTTCCCACCTGCGGACTCCAGTGGCAGCTGTACCGTTCACTGGTGTGACACTGCTCTCTGCCTCCAGATTGATGCTGGTGGCATGGGCTGAGGTTGGTCCCCGGGTCTCTGAGCCAGAGGAGAAACTGGGGCATTGGCGATGCTCAGTGAATCGCAGGCAAGGGAAGCTGCTATTTACAGGCTTCCAGCATGCAGCTCAGCTTGAGCTAAAGTCCATGTTTTTCCTGTACAGGAGTCAGTATTTCCGCTTGAGGGGTTCAATCATCTCCCAGTGCCTGAGCTTCACCTTGGTGCCCACCCAGCTGCTGTAAGAGGGGTGGGAGGAAGTCCGAACTTTCTGAAGCAGCAAAAGAGGCTGCAGTGGACAACCGCTGGATGTTGGACACCGCTCAAGGAGCCTGTGGAGCTGGTGCAGAGGCAACCACTGCTTGTAAGTGGAGCGCTGCAGGCAGCTGCAGTAGTGGGTGCTGGTGAGGTCCTGGGGGAGCTGTGCTGGGGTCAGCTGAGGTGGCATCGTTCAGAGAAACGCTCCTGTTGTCAAGTTAAACACTTCATTGGGTTTTGCCTAGTGAGGCACAAATAGCCTGTCTGTGTGCTGGCAGTCAGGCAGCAGCATAACCACAAGGGAAATATGTTTCTGTCTGGGCTC
The DNA here is from genome assembly GCF_009650955.1 of Corvus moneduloides. NCBI lineage: Eukaryota > Metazoa > Chordata > Aves > Passeriformes > Corvidae > Corvus > Corvus moneduloides. The sequence continues at coordinate 4,830,418 of NC_045502.1, read as the reverse complement.
GCTGCATCTTCCAGGCTTTGCTGGAAGGATTTCTCAAAGAAAGCACAAAATTATTTTAGCCTCTGAGATTAGCAGACCAAGCCTTGCTCTCCTCGGGAATGGGACTGAAATCCCTCTCAGAGAGGCCTGGTGGGCAGCTCCCTGCTGTTGAGGTGGGCAACGGGGAGGAGGGAGAGGACCTGTTGGAAATGGGGCACACGCTGTTTCGGCATTGCAGGAAGTTCCAGCGCTGGCTTTGGCTGTCAGAAGGAGTGCTCAGGCTCTGTGGTGTGCCTGTGGTGTGCCCATGGTGTGTCTGGATCATAAAAGGTGACCTCGGAAACTGCATTTCCAAACATCTTCCCCTCTCTGGGAACGATGGCATTGTTCCCAGTGTTTCAGGCTGGGACTGCCTGGAGCTCTTTGTTCAAGCTCCCTGGGTGCTGCAATTCTAGCACAGAGCTAATGATGCTTTGCCAGAGCCTGAGATCCTGGGAGGAGGCTGCAGATCAGCCTTTCGTTATCCTGAGGATTAAAAACTGCAGTTGGGGATGAGCTGATGAAATCAAAGGAACTTATCTAGGGACATCCCGAGGGCATATTTGGCAGTGCGATGGAGCCAGGGTCAGCCATTCCTTCAGGTTGTTTCAAGCAGCACGAGCTGGCAGGAGGACCCCAGGACAGGGACCCACAAACCTCAGTGAAGAGGCACAGAATATTTTAAACATCCTCAGCAAACTTTGGCTTGCAAAGAACCTGCTGCTGCCTGCTCTGATTTCACTGCTGAATGTCAGGAAAGGAGAAGTCCAAAGTTCATCGTGCCACAGAAGAGAATCTGAGAGGTGGCTGTCACAAAGGCACAGGGACTGCCCAGGCCCAGTGAGGGCTGCTGACAGCTGCTCTCTGGGCACCGGGGTGTGTGGGCTCCTCGCTGTATCACACCTGGGCAGCCCCTGGGCAGCCCCACATGTGCTCACAGCTGCAGGGTTTGGGAACTCCGATGCTAAGTTTTCTCAAGCCTCCATCTCCTTCCTCTGGATAAGCCCAGGAGCTGCTGTGCCCAGCGCCAGTGCTGCTTTGTGCTCTGCATCAATCTGCCATCTCTGCTCTTAATGGAAACAGGAATTGGATTTGGGAAAGGAGTGGCACAGAACTGGAGGTAGCTTTCATCTGCCCACAGCCAGTGGCACCGGTGGCGCTTTGTCCCACTGTTTGTCCCACATCACATTGGAAATGAGGTCCCAGTTCAGGCAGGGTTTCCTGCAAGGATGTTTGTCTGATAAACAATGGGCAAGCAACTGTGCCCTTGCCTATGGTTTCCTCTCCTCTTCATTCCCCCATGCCTGAGAGTGCAGGAAATGGAGCCTGGAGAGCACTGCATAGGCCAAGGGAGGGAGGGGAAATAGAAAATGGCATCAGGAACACCAGATGTTGTACGGTGAAGCATCATTTCTCCTCTCCTCAGAATTCGCTCTGAATCCACAGGCTGACGTCAGATTGTTCCAGGGGAAGGCCTGAAATGATGTCCCCTGGAGTATGTGGCATTCACCATGTGTCAGTTGTTTTACTGGAATGAGATAGAAAGTAGATTTTTAAAGTGTAAGATGCAGCTCCTTGCAGCAATCCCCCTCTGTCTGACAAGGTGACCTACTCCCAGTCCTGGTGCTGATGTGCTTGGGCGCATCAGCCGTGTCCTTTGGTGGCTCTGATGTGCAGGCACTGGGCTGTGAACACACACAGGAGCTGGGCCTGCCTGTGCCTCCTGAAAAACCCAAGTATTAATTTCCCTTTGCTTATTTCCCTTCCAGTGGTGCCTTTGCCATGCCCAACCTATGCCATGGCTGCTGATTAAGAAAATGGCTTTAAAGAAGTCGATTTCTCTTTTTCTTCCCTGGGGAAAGAGGGGTTAAGAGCTTTTACACAAAGACAGATGGATAGTCCTGCACAGCCTGGTTCTCTGTTGTGCTCTGGGCTCCTTGCTGCCCCAAGGCTGGGGGTCCCATGTGGGGAACCCCCACAACGCTGCTGTGCTGGGTATGGGCTGTGCTTTTGGGCCTGCTCTGGGGGCTTGGCTCACTGCACACCCTGAGGTTTAATTAATGTCAATTAATTTCTGACCAGATAACAGTTGCATATATAATCTGTGATTGAAAAATTTTTTTGCTGAGCAGCCCTGTGGGGTGATGGTTACTGGACCATATTCTTGCCAGGGGCAGTGCTTAGCTTGGCTTTTGGGAGGAAACGGAGCTGGTGGAGGAGTCAAGTTAATCAATGTGACTGCCCACCAGAGTAAAACTAGAGAGAAATGGTTTTTTTCTTATGGAAGGAAAAAATGTGGTCTTCCTCTAAAAATACAGGGAATCTGAAATAATTCATAGCCATAATCTGTATGAGAGGAAGGGTGAGATTCCTCTGGATGAGGAGGTTTGATGGGAAATTCAATTCCTCCCTCAGCTGAAAGGCTGTGGACGTCTGCTGTGAGGGAGGGAGATTAGTGCCTCCTTCTCTAGGCAGAGTAACCCAGGCCCAGGGAGAGTTGGAGATTATCCAACAGCGTGTCCTGCTGGGTCCTGGCAGTGAGCAGTGAGGGCATGCAGCAACGAGCTGTGAGAGCAGAGCGGCCACGCAGGCAGTGCCTGCTGCGGGGCATGGGCTGCTCCTGGCCTGACCAGGCTGCTCCAAGGTGCAGGACAGCCTGGCTGGCTCAGGGTGCTGCATCCATCGGGCTTGGGGTGTGTGCAGAGCCAGGCTGTGAGTGCTGGGAGCAGAATGCCCGTGCAGGTGGCACTGGAATGTCTGGAAAACGGGCCCGAGATGTTATCAGAGTATTTCTTTCCCAGACAGCCTGGCAAACTCGCTCATCTGTCCTGATCTCCTGCATCCAGAGGCATTGTCAGAGGCAACACAGCACGTGCAGAGCCTTTCCAGGAAGGAATCTGCTCCAGTTTGTTATTTGCTTTGTTCCATGTCTGTGGTAACCTCTCCTCCTTTGGAGAATAAGATTTTAAAGAGCTTATGAAAATGATCAAACCCTTCAGCTTCACTACTGTGATTAATCAATCACAGCTGCTGCTTTACAGCTCCTTGTTTTGATGTGTTTTGGGTTGTTCCAAAGTTAGCCCAGCTCAGGGCCAGGAAATGTATTCCTCAGCCCTGCAGGGTGCTGGGATAGAGCAAAAGCAGAGTTTTCAACATTATTTCCAACATTTCTTGTGCTGATGCTGCCATTTATTGCCAGTGAGCATGGGATGCTCCTGGGAATTATATAATCCCAAAAAATGTGAGCAAAAGATTTCAGAACCAGCTCTTCCCTGAATGGCAGCTGCATCATTGCAAATATTGTCTGATCTGCCCTTCTTAGGACTGAAGTATCTGAGACTCCAGGTGGCATCTCTAAAGAGTTCGTGTCAATTTTGGAGGCTTAGTTGCATGGCTTAAATGCTCCTTAGCACTCATTTTTTTTCAGCTAAAGAGCCAAGCAGGATCATGAAGCTCAGATAGTTTGTAAAACTGCTGTCAAGCAGATTAAGCTGGAAATGGAAAATTTGCTGGTGAAGTCTTTTCTCTTCTATCTAATGTTTGTGTGATAGAGGGTGATTTGAAGTCCATTTCACCACTGAGGTAAGGCCCCAGGTATCTGGTAGCAAAAACAGGACTGTGGTCACCTACAACCTGGGCTTCCAGGACTGTCAGTCTGCATTCTGAAGTGGCTTTGCCTGGGGATAGTGCGCACAAAGATAAGGGAAATCCACCTTAGTGGATTCAGAGTGGGGAGACAGTTTGGTGTGAGCCTGAGTTTGCATCCCAGACTCCCAGGCATGTGTGCCTGGCGCTGTTCTAGGGATTGTCTTCCCATCCTGTAGTTTGCAGGGGTCTGTGTCCCCCGATTGCTCCTTCCCCTGTTTATTGCCATGCTCTGATCCTTGCCTTGCTCCTCTGCTTGGACCCTGGCCTGGGGCACTTGTTCATTGCCTGCTGCCTCCCCTGAGGCCGTGAACAACCTTTGACTGAAGACGAACCCATCCAGTTCCCTTTGGTAGTCGCTCTCCTCCAGCCGCTGCTTTGAGGAAGCCGCTCCTGCCCGTGCAGGAGATTGCCTCCCACTGTCCCCGCGTGCTGTGTGTGGTGGGCGCCTGCAGTGCCAGGCATGCTCGCTCCATAAATCCAGGCTATTAAAATGAGTGTGTCTCATCTGCAAAAGTAAGAGTCTGGAAGTATGTTCTCCCTGGCGACTGTGATACCCTTCACAGCCACTGCCCTGCAAATCAGATATGCACATCCTTCTGTTTTCACAGTGGGGGAAGCTACCGACTCACGGAATGGCTTGGGTTGGAAGGGATAGGAGAGATCATCCAGTTCCAACCCCCTGACATGGGCAGGAACACCTTCCGCTAGACCGGGTTGTTGCAAGTCCCGGCTAACCGATCCTCAAGCACCTCCGGGGATGGGGCAGCCACAGGTTCTCTGGGCAACCTGTGCCAGGGCCTCACCACCCTCACAGGGAGGAATCTCTTCACACATCTGATTCAAACCTTCCTTCTTTCTGTTCAAAGACGTTTCCTCGAGTCCTGTCGCTCTCTGCCCGTGTCAGACCTGTGCCCCGGGTAGCGACCAGACCGGACGGCTCCGCTGTGCCCCGACCTGCCCGCGGGGCCGGGGGCTGCGGGGCCGGGGGCGGGCGGGCCTGCGGAGCGCGGCGGAGCCAATGGCGCTGCCGGGGAGGAGCCGCGGCCCCGGCCCGGCCCCGCCCGCCGCCCCCCGCCGCACTCGGCCTGGGTTCGGCGGAGCGGCGGGAGCTGCGGCTGCAGCTGCGGCGGCCCCGGACCCCGGGGGAGCGGTCCCGGCGCCCGGCTGGAGCGGCCTCTCCGCGCCCGAGGCACCGGCCCTGGAGTCACTGGCCACCTGCCCCGGAGGCACCTGCCGGACCCGAAGGTACCGACACCGACCCGCCGGCTCGCGCGGGGGTTGTTGCGGGGAGCTGTTGATGGGAGTTGGAGGAAAGTTTGCAGAGAAATCAGAGCCTCTTAATAGCCGTGTCAGTGCGGGCCGTGGGAGGCGATCCGGTACCGGCTGGGAGCGGCGGCCGGGGCGGTTCGGGCGATGCCAGCGCTGTTGCGGATGGAGCCGGGATGCGGGTCCGACCCGTCAGGGAGCGGGCGGCTCTGCCCCCGTGCCGCCCCCAGACCCACGGCATTGGTCGGTGGTGACCGGCGCACGCCCTGCGAGGGGTCCAGACCCGAGCCAAGCCTAGGAGTGTTTTCCCGGTGGAGTTTTTACGGAATGCTGCATTCACCTGTGAGGCGGCGGCCGGAGGCAGCCAGGCCTCTGGGTGCAGGACTCTTGGGAAGCAGCCCCTGTGCTGGTGGTTGGTGCACCTCGGGGTTCTTTGCCGAAATGAACTGTGCACAGGCATCCCCATGGTCCCGCGTGGGAACGGGAGCTTCCGGGGCTGTTGGGATACGAGCGTGGATGTCTGTAGATGCAGGAAAAACAAGCCCGTTCTCTGTGTTGTTTGGGAAGTTTGGAGAACTTCCTAAGCCAGCAGGGCTTGGAGACCAAAAGCTCGGTTGCAGAGAGGCAGCTGAGCTGCGGGCTGGGGCCGCCGTCCCTGGGGACAGCCCTGAGCGACTGCAGCGGCTGTTCCGGCCGACGAAAGGATCGGTCCGAGCAGCGCCGTGGGGCTGCCTGGCCCCACGTGTTGCACTGGGGGTGTCCGTAGGTCAGAGCCCAGCCAGAGCTGTCCCTGACACAGCGTGAGCGAACTTAACCTGGTTTGGGCTGTGTGAAGGATCTCTGGCAACTGACCCTTGAGCTGTCTGGATTGCTAGCGATTTGTATACCTCAGTTAGTGATACCGGACTTGGGCAGTGCCCCCCTGGTTCCTGATGCTAATCATGCTTGGGTGGCTGCCCCTGGGGCAGCCGTACACGCCTTTTAACCTCCCGCGATGGTAAAGTGACCTGAGTGGGTGGTATTTGATGAAGAACAAGATTTGCGGAGTGTTGAGTTAAAAATCATCAGTTTGCATTTTCTGCATGAGGTCGTGCTGTTTGCTCTTGCAGGAGCACGTGCAATCCCTCTGCAAAACACAACCACCGGCCCCGGAAGGTGAGAGGTGAACGGTGAGCAGGGGGATGCTGTTGGGGAAGAGCAGCTTGGAAAAGAGGACACTGGGCAGAGTGGCTTCAGCTTTGGGGCTCTCGTCATTCTACAGGAAGGGGATGGTGACCTGGAGCATTGCCTGACGCTTACTGCACTGTGTTGTGGGGCAGGGAATAGCAGGGACCCGATAAACAATAAGAGGTGTTTTGCTAAAGGTTCTAGACAGTGACTCATCTACTGTAGGAAGGGACAAGAAGGAGAGGCAGCACAGGAGCTTTCTAGAGTACAAATGGGTCTTTCCCCCTTTTTTTATCAGAAGCAGGAGGTCAGGAATCCCTTCTTACTCCCAGAACAGTGTAGATGTGTAGGTTATAAACCTCCTGATGCAAGTGTCCCTGTACCAGCACCTCCTGCATCCCTGTCCCTGGGGAGGATCCTGCCTTCAGGCCACATCCTGGGGTGGGACTGTTACAAAATTTGGGGTGATTTCCAGCCCTCACAGTCGATATTATGTGATCATTCTTAGTCACTTCTGAGTCACTCCAAATAATTGATCCTTGTCCATACATTGCACCATGGTTCTGCGTGTGCCTGGCTGGGGTGTTTCAGAAGTCATTTCCCTTGGCGCTGAGTTGCTCAGTCTTAACTTTTCTTTTGCATCCAGCCTTCCTTCCTCAGGCTTTTCTGCCTTCTCCTGCCCTGGCCAGCACAGAGGAGGTGCAGTGCTGCTGCCTTTCACTTTTCCAGGTGTACTGCACCCTGAGAGGCCTCCCCAGCTATTTGCAGCATTGCTGACTGCCCCCACTTGAAAAGGTGTCTATGTAAGGAGTTGTTTTGCTGATATTTGCCTGGATTTGTTTTATTTGCTGCTTCCAGTTTGCAGAGGAATTGGTGCAGCCAGTTGGTCCTTGCTGACTGAGCACCTTGCTCACAAGGAGCAGCTGGCTTCCTCTCTCTGGGGATTTATGGCTTCTACACCACCTCTCCCCCTTTTCATGCTGGGGATATACCTGGGAATGCTGATGGCTGAGCTGATCTGGTGGTGGATTTATAATCCCTCCCTGCAGGGAGGAAGGAAAGATCCCCAGGCCCCCCAACAGACAGCCCTCATGCCTCATGTCAGTGGTTAAGTGCAGATGACAATAGCGAGGGTTTGCTGAGAATTATTCCTTTGCAAGAAGCAACTTTTGACCAAGAGTTGGTGTCTTTTTGAGACCCATGAGTCTCTAATCATACCCTTTTCCATTGCAAGGTGTTCTTTCACAATTGGGCAGGCTCTTCAAACCCTCTAGGAAATGGCTGTGGGGTCTGAGAGGGGTCCTGGGGCTGGTCCTGGCTGGTCCTTGCCCTGTTGCCCTGGGCACTTTAGAATCTGGGGTTCTCACTTTATCTGGGTTAAGCTCCCAAGGAAGGAGGTGTGACTTGAGATCCAGAACTGGTTTGAGAGATCAGAACTGGGCCAATTTCTAGGCCAGAACGGGGCTCTGGGTGTCCCAAGGGCAGATTTGGGCACAGAAACAGTTGAAGATTAAGGTTCTCACCTCCCTTCATTGCACAGGTGCCTTCTTCTGCTGAACGTGGAGGGGGTTATCTCCCTGGCATCTGCTGGGCAGGTAGCAGCACATATGGCAGGACATAGCTTTATTATTCCTTTCAAAGCATGAAAAACACCCCTTGCTGAGAGGTACTGGAGCTGTGAAATGCAGACGGGGCTGCCCCCAGGAATAGCAGCAGCCTAAGGGAATGGAGAGAAAGCTTTTCTTCTTGCCGTACCACCTCACCCTCTGAAGAGAGCGTTCACTGTGTCTGCATCCCCCAGAGGAAGGTTTAACAGCGCCAGGCTTTGCTGTAACCCTCAGGCACCGTGTGGATGAGCCTGGATGGAGAAATGGCTGAATGGGACAGTGCATCTTTGCCTCTTTGTTTCAGTTCTCGTGCCATTTCCTGGATGCTTTGTTGGTACCACACTCCATGTCCCTTGCCCTCTGGGAAAGGCCATGCCAAACGCTCCTTTGCAAATCTGCTGGGATGCAGGGAGGCAGCTCAGGCAGTGTGCAGGTTGTGGGGCACCTGTGGGTGCTGAGGGCTCCCTGTACCCTGCCCAGGGCACTGCAGGGACTGATGTCCAAAGGCTGCCCTGCTCTGTCCTGCAGCAAGCTTGAGAGGTTTGGTTAAAGCATATATAGGAGTACATTTGTGAGTACATTTAAAAAGTCAAGAGGTAATAAATACATGTTTTTCTGGGTTGTGGCTTGTATCAGAGCTGTGCACAGGAAAACAAAGGGGTTTCTGGGGTGGCTCATGCTCTGCTGTCAGCTTGTGCCTGCTTAGCCTGGCTTGTGCACAAGAGCATTTGGGTCTTTGTGTTTCTGGTCACCTTGCAGCAGATGCAGGCAGTGGTTTCTGTTCTCCCTTTGCACCCTGTTCTGCTGACACCTGCATTTTCCTCAGCCCGGAGGTGTGAATGCTTTACCTGCCACCACCTCCTGCTCCTGCAGAGCAGAAGATGGCATTTTGCAGGGAACTAGGGGGAGCCATGCCACTCACATCTTCCTTATTAACTAGAAAGGAATAAAGTTGCAGAGGGATAAGATTTTGAGAAAGACCCAGAGTTCCAAAATGCTCCCGGAGGATAGATCCCTAATTACTCTCTAATTGCATTAGAGTTTAATTTGTTGTTGTTTTTGCTGTAGTGTTCCCATTTTCCTCGACAGTTTGCTTTGTTTCATTAACTAGAAATGGCTGGAGATGGATATTTGCAGTATCAAGACTCGCATGTTGTTGCAATGCTTGACAGGTTTTAGGCCTTTACTGTGCTGTCAGGGGCATGGGTGACTTCACCAGCCCTGGATGTCTGGGACTCAAGCCTGGGGTGCAGTACTCACCCAATGGCAGCATTTTGCCGATACATGGAGGTTTGGCCCTGGGAGTTTTGGTGGCTGTCCTGCTTCCAGGAGACATGGAAAAAGCTGAGCTGAGCTGTCCCCAGAGCAGCTTATGGGCAGCTGCTCTTCAAAAGACTTGTTTAATCCATTTCTCCTGAGCACAGCAGGGAGCAGGTCTGGAAGTGAATCTGGGAAGCTTCAAAAATAGTTTTCAGGAGCTTCATTTAGAAAGCGATAGGGGAGAAGAATATTGCTGCTCTTAATTCTGAAGCAGAAATATATTTGCTTTGCCTTGTTTAAGGGGAGATGGGGTAGAAGGTATAGTTAAGCTTAGACCTGGTTTTTGCCAATGCATCTTTGTTGGTTAAACAAATCCTGAAGGTGGGAGAGTATAAATAAACCTTTCCAGTCTGTCAGCATCAGCAGTTGAGGCCTTAGAGGTGTCACTTGTCTCCTGCTTTGATCTGCTTGCTTATATGTCACATACATGTTACTTGTGTGTGTCACAAAGGGCACCTGAGCAAGGTCCCCACTGCCTGTGAGCTGGCTGTGATGGAGCTGCATGCACAGCTCTCAGAAAGTGACATGAACATGAGGAGACATGGGGAACCGCTCTGTGAACTCAAAACTGCTCCTAAATTTGATCCAGCCACTTAAAAACAGTGGGTGGACCTGGTGGTGAAGTGAGACATTGGTATTTAAAGCTGACTTGAGGATGCAGCCAGAGACATGACACCCAGCAGTGAGCTGTGAAGGTGAGACATGCTCTGGTTTCGAAATTCACCGAGAAAATGGGAAAAGCTTGGAGTGCTGGATCTGCAGCACCTAGAGTGGTTTGTCAGAAACCCCCAGGAACGGGATGGAATTGAACACCCACTGCATTTGAAACCATAAATTAGTCGGTTAAACCCTCTGTTGTACAGAATGCTGTGCAAGCCCCTCTATTATTTGATACATAATAAGCACATGTGAGCTGATTGTATTAGAGGCAGAAACTGTTGTGGCCTCGGTGTGTGACGAGGGTGCTCAGGCTGGCAGTTCCCCTGCTCTCAGCAGTAACCCTGTATCTCAGGACGCTGGTGGTGTCTTCCACGTCTGTGCTTGCCACCTCCGAGCTTCAGTCTTGGCTGCAGTGACAGCACGTGGCGGAGGGAAGCCAGAGTTTAGTTTGACTTAAAATGAAAACTAATTAATCAATTCTGTGTTTTCCATCCCACAGTGTCACTAGTGAAAGCATCAAGATGATAACTGCGGATTCAACTGCTCATTTGAAAATACTGAGCAATTAGACAAGTTTATGACAATATTATTTCCTGCCACCAGAGATGATTCACGATACTACTAATTGTAGCAATAATTAATCTGTCTAATTTTCAAGCACACAGCTGTAGTTCATGCTAGTCTGGTGGGGACAGGAGCCACACAGAGTGTGGGGTCCTGTTATTGTCTCTATTTAATTATCAGAGGGTTTTACTGCACTTTCAGCTTGCTGTGCCTTTGTGAGGAGGTGTCGGGCTGCTCTCCTTGCCTGCTCCTGGAGGCACAGGCTGGGAGGTCCCAGCAGATCCCCACATCTGGGGACAGGGTAGTGAAGACAGAGGGATGTGAGGAGCTGATTCGTAGTGCTCTGCTCTGACAGTGGGTAAGAAAGGACATTACAAAGCAGCCGGGATGTTTTTGCTTTTGCAGAACATATGAGAAGCATTTTTGAGCCTTTTTTCCTCCTTGCCAGACCGTAAGGCTGACAGCCATGGTTGCAGGATAACCTGCAAACTCCACTTGGAAAACTGATGTATGAAACACATTAACTTGTTTTAATGCCTTTCTGTTGCTTCTGAGTACCGTGGGGATGCCTAATAAATACTGTAGGAATTGGAGTCCCCAGACTATGCAGGGAAAGGGAGACCTTTCCAAACCTATGAGTCAGAGCTGGTCTCTGAAAGGAGCAGCCAGTGCCCACCCCGGAGCGTGCCCAGCTCCAGCCTTTCTGCAATGGCAGTTTAATTTCTCACAAAAATAGAACAATTTGCATTTCTGGAGACCCTTTGGTTCATGGGGCTGGAGCACTGCGGTGGGCATTGATGAACCATTTCTCATTGCTCATCTATTGGTAAGGGATGGAATGGTGTTTTTTCCAGAGGAGAAAATGAAACATGAATTATCCAAGTGTCTTGCTGAGATGCTCCCAAGCACAAGGAAGGCAGGTCTGACATAAAACTTAAAAGTCCAGCATGCTTCTGCTTAGTGTGGCCAAGAGTGGGGGATGCTCCTGCTTCTTAGAAGAGAGCAAATGCAGACAAAAGGAGGGGTTTGTTTTTTCTTTTTTAAACCAAGGATGGGCAAAGATAAAGAAAATGCTGTAGGAAGGATGTAAATATTCTATGTTTTACTTAAGATAAAGCTCCTTATTGTTTGCTGGTGCTCACAAAACTAATTGGCAGATTACATGATAATAAGAAGGAGTTTAATGAAATCTGCTGATACCCTTTAGAGGATGTGGAATTTGCATGTGCAGTTAAATGAGGCTAGAGGTTTAGCTGCTCTGTGCTAACTGGGGGACTCTGGAAACATTTGCATTCCTGGTGTCTTGTTTCTACATCATTTCATCGATGACTCTGCTGTAGCAGGGAGCTGTGGCTGAAGGGAGCAGAGTCCATCAATCATCACAAGCAGAGAGGGTTCCTGGCCAGAGTTGCTCAGCTGCCTTGGTGGCACCTGAGCTCCTGTAAATCCTCAGCAGGTGGCACTCGGGTGAGTCATCTCTGGCTGACAAATACAGGATGGGAGAGGAACCATCCTAGGGAGGGGAGAGGAGCTCAGCCCACCTGCTTCACCTCGGCTGAAAACTCGTGGATAACCAGGAGCATCTCTGCCTCTGCTATCTCTAACTTGGTTAACTGCTGCTGGGCAGGGAGCATTTAGTGCTGTTAGCAGGGGCAGTAAACTGATCTGGGGTTAGTGCTGCCGAGGCTGATTGTGGTTTTGGGAAGAGGTGCTTTAGCTTAGCCAGCTAGGCCAGCATGCAGACTTTTATCAGGGATCCAGAATTAAAATAATCCCCCATCAGCGATGGACAGATTTGTTCTCTGGAGGCTTCTTCTAAGTCCATTGCCACCTTACATGGCTTTTCCTCTTGGGTTTCTGAGCTGAAGCTGATGGGGACTGACAAGCCCTGATTATGCAAAGTACCAGAGGCAACAGGCTGCCGGCTTGGGATTCAGTTTGCCTTGCTTCCTGCCATTTTGTGTGTTATTAGGGAGCCACTGGAAAAAGTAGGTCCTGCTAATCCAAAAATAAACGTGTTGTCCTGATGATAACTGCAGAGAAGGGCTGTGCGAGAGCCACTCGCTGTCTGCTCCACCTGCACCGCGGGGCCTGGACCGGGCAGCAGTGACCCCTGGTACCGGGGTGCCCACAGCCTGGCTGCGCCCACACTCAAGGAGTGCAGAGGCTATTTATGCATCTTTTTGTGAGAAACCACCGTTTCCATAGCAACCATGAGCATCACATGGTAACCCTGGCTCTGCAGCATGTGAGCCCGCAAGATGCCTCGCTGCACCCTGTGCTCCGGCCCCGCGACGCCCTGACGCCTGGCAGGGTCCCTGGGGAGCCTGGGTCCCTGCGGGGCTGCAGCAGCCGGTGCTCATGACCGGGGGCACTGAGAGCTGCCAAAAACATGCCCTGGGTGGTGGGATGGGAGGAGGTGTGGAGGGAGAGCAGTGGGATGTGGAGGCGAGCGGGAGCAGGTGCCAGGCTTTCAGAGCAGGCTGTGCTGGACTAGGCATCCTCCCCAGGCTGGGGTTTGGCCAGGGCTTAGTCAAGGAAAATCTGTTCCTACAGAGAGGTGCCTGCAGCAGCTGGGTCCTGGGTCAGGGTCCCTCCTTTGCTAGCCATCCTAATGCAGGTGAATCCCTCCCTTCTGCATCTGACTCCAGCAGCCCCTCTGTCTCCAGTGTAGTCTCTGGGAAACCTGCACAGGTCTGCTTTAATCCTTCTTTCAGGAGATTTCTAGGCTGTGCCCACTGCTAAGGGTTGAGCTGTGCCACCTGGTCATGCTGGAGTGAGTGACAGAGCCCCGTCCTTGAAGTGTGCAGGACACAGAATCAATACCCTGAGGTGTGAAATGTGATTGCTCTCCCTTGAGTTTCTACAAACTGTATTAAAACAATCACAGTATATCAAATTTTTTTAAAATGCGTTTTTATTCAAATCAGCACATGTTTGCAATTAAACCCTGCTACATGGTGCAGTATGAATAATTAGAAAACTTCATGTGCTTAACGGGATACTTGCATTTGTAGGGAAGGAATGATGCTACTCCCAGAATTGCAGTGTGGCTCCCTCTAAACTTGGCAGTGTCCTTCCCTCATCTCCCCTGAGGCAATTTGGGGCATGGAGGGCTTGTCTGCTGCACGCCCAGATCTGTCCTTTGCTCTCTGAATCTATGTGCCTGTAATTTCTGTTGCTTGCCTTTTGTTCCCACTTCAAACAGGCAGTAGATCAAAAAGTCACTGTCTGGATTTTAGTGCCACGCTTGAGTCTCTTGCTTTTGCTCCCCCATCAGGTGGGTGCTGTGCTGCCTGGTGTGGTGCAGGTAGGGGCTGCAGAGGCGCACCTGGAGACTTGGCCCTACTGTTGTTCTGCCTGGAGGACATTGCCTGTCTCTCCTGGCTTCCCTCTGCCAGAGAGCACTGCTTTTCCTGATGTGTTCATCAGGCTGTTTTCTTTCTTGGTTCTATTTATATAAAGGGTACCTTGATGATCAGGTGAGGAGATGGGAACATCTGGCAGCTTTCCCTCTAGCCCAGAGCTCGTGAGTCTTGGGAATTCAGTGAGACATCTCTGGCAATTTCCTCCCCACAGTGGCATGAAAGCTGAGAGGCTCTTTTCAAAAACACCATCTCCATCCATTGAGAGGGCACTGTTGATGTGTGACTGTACCTTTCTTACTCCTGGCAAGCACAGAATCCCAGAATGGTTTGGGTTAGAAAAGACCTTAAAGATCACCTTGTTCCAGTTCCCTGCCATGGGCAGGGACACCTTTCACTAGCCCAGGTTTCTCCAAGTCCTGTCCAGCCTGGCGCCTTGGGCACTTCTATCAAGAAGTCAACCCTGGTAAATGAGCAACTTGCCTGCTTACACTGGGGGAAATTGTGTGAAGTTAGGCATTTGGGGTGCTGAGGCTGAGCCTCATCTGCACTGAGGCTCTGTCTCCCCCTTGTTGTTCTCCACAACCTCTCTTCTCTGTGCTGACACATGCAGCAGCCACGTGCAGGATCTCTCCTGCTCCCCAGCTCATGCCACACACAATCTTGTTCTGATTTTCAAGGCTCCAATAAAGCGTGTCAAAATGCATCAAAGGCTCAGTGCAGAAGTGAAGCAAATTGACTCTGTAGAGGATTTAGGGAATGGAGGGAGTTGGAATAAACCCCAAACCAAACAAGAACTGCAGGGAAGGTGAAGCATGGTAGAGATGGCAGATGTGCAGCACAGCTGGAGGGACACGGAACATCTTTGATTTGGGAGGAGAATGGGAAAAACTGAAAATAGCACACACATCCTCTGGAGATGTGGCTCGTAGGGAGCTCTTTGTGGGTAGGGACACGGCATTATCCGTTACGGGCCCTTGCTCCACCTCTCTGGGACTATGGAGGGACAGCAAGGAAATTCAGGAGCTGGTACAGGCTGAGTCTGCAGATCCCATGGTTGTGAATTTGGGCTCTTGCATCAGCTCAGAGTGGGCTGCAGAGAGTCCTGTCACCATGGGATGGGTTGTTCTGTCCTGTCTGTGGCTGCCAGGGAGAGCCAGCAGCACAGAATTGCCCTGGTCTGCCTCATCCCAGCCCAGGTCCTGGCTGCCATGGCCTCCAGCACCCAGACTGTCTCAAGGCAATAAAAGCAGGAGGAGAATTGCACTCATGGAACAGGCTCAGCCATTGTCTTGTTGTGCTGGGAAATCAGGCACTTCAAAAGGCAGTTTTGCATTTCTTCAGATGCCTCGATGTAAGTGCAGTGACAGAGTTGCTCAAAGCACATTAATTATTAGTAAAGGCTTTTTTTCTTTTTATTGCAAGACAAATTAAACAACAGACGAAAACAGGAGGTGTTACACGAGATGTTAATCCACGGGAGAGTGACAGCAGCAAAAGCCACAAATAATTCATAACATGAAAATCAGGACATTTAATTTTTGACTTGTTTGCATTTGGCGTTTGTGCATGTGCTCAGTTGCCGCTTCTCTTGTGCTCCAATACGGAGATTTCAGAAGCTGTTAATTTTGGAAAAGGTGATTATAGGCCTTCAAGAGTAAATCAGATAAGGGACCACAATTTTTTTCTTTCCTCTTGACTGGAAAAAAACAAGTTGCTGAATCTGGTATTTCCTGTGGGACTCCTTGTCTTTGATTGGGCAATAGAAAACAGGAAAGTGTACAGGAATTCCTGGTGCCCTGCAACCAACAGGTGATGGACCGAGCACCTTGGGGAGCAGACTCCAGGAAAGGCACTTCAACTATTCTGTGTTTCCATGAGCCCTCCCCAGGGCAGCCCTAGTGCAGGGCAAGGAAGAGGTTGGGTGTGTGGCTCTGCACCTGCAGCAGCCAAGTCAGCAACTCCCAGGATGTCTGCTGGTACCTTCTACGTGTGTCCTGAGGCGCGTGCTGTAGAGTTCAGACAGCAGTTAACCAGGGTCTTGGCTCCAGTCTCAGATTTAGGCTCTTCCTGTGTTGTCCCCATTGAACGCTTCCCCTCCTGAGCGGGTGCTCCGAGTTGACAGGGTTTGTGAGCAGCACAGGAGGAACCTTTGGAAGAGCTGTGGGTTGTCTGCTGCTGGCTGGTCAGGTGAGGGCTGGTGCTGGATGTTCAAACTCCTGCCCTGCAGTGACATGAAGTCATCTGAAGCTTCCCAGGATTTTCATGAGTTTCTGCTTATTGTTGAAATATAGAAATAATTGGCAGGGAACACCACCAAGGGTGGTCTGTGAAGTGATGCAAAAGGTGAAACTTGGAATTAAAAAGACTCTATCTTGTTCGTGTTTGTCATGTACTCTGGAACTGTTGCTACCAGTTTTGAATTTCCCATTAATAAAAAACTTCTTTCACTATTCACTGAGCTCATTGCTTGAAAAATGGGCAATGAACTTGAGAATAGGGTATGTAACAGTAAAAATAGAAGTGTCTTGCTAAGGGAGGATTGCTGGAAAGGAGATTACAGCAGCATTTATCAGAAACGTGATGGGAAGTGTTTGCTGGCATTGCTAGGAGCTCCTGCTGCTGCTGTGAGAGCAGGGCCCAAGTGCTGTGGCAGTAGCAAATGGCAGCAGCAGCAACCTGCACCTGCTGCTGGAGCTCCAGCCCTGACTGAGGTCCTGGAGCCATTTACTGGGTCTGGATCCCAAAAGCACTTACTGCAGGGGCACTTCCACCACTCGCCTGTGTGGCAGGGACACATTCAGCACGTCACCGCATCTGGTGGGATTCAGGTGGTGCAAAGCATTTCCTTAGAAAGGAATTGGACTTTGCATATGTTTCTGATGTCAATTATGGGTTGCTATCCTCTAAAATTTAGTGCAGCTTAGCACCTTTCTGGACATTGCCAAAAACCGGAGTCAGTCTGATCAAACTGATTTTCATTGAGCTGTTACAGTCTCTGAAACTGCTGAGAAGAATCCCAACCATATGGCACAAGGTTTTGCAAACGAGGTCTCCTATGACACAATGAGCCTGAGCTGACATGTGCAGAGGCCATGGATCTGGAGCAGGGAGGGGACTTGGTACTGGAGTGTGGCACAGGAGGCCATAATAAACCCCACTGAAAGAGACAAAGCAATTGGCATTTTTGGTAGAGGCCCTGTCATGTCCCCACCTGAGGAGGAGGACACTAGGAGTTTCAGATATTTATACCTTGGTGTGCAGACCAAATGCTTCTGCTCAGCATGACAGTTTGTGTCCAGGTGACAAGGTTATGAACCCCGTGTTAATTCTTCAGTTCTCGGGAAGAAAAGTCTCTCAGAGTGTTCAGGGACATGTCCCACCCTGCTCAGCACCTGCGGTTGTCCTTGAGTGTCCCTCACAGCCAAGGACATGCCGATGGCTGGTGGCAGGGAAACCCCTCCCTTCTGTGCTGCATTTTGACAGATGGGCTGTGTGGTGAGGTCAGCTGAGGGCTGGTCAGTCCTGGAGTAGTTAGGCATGTGTCGGCAGGGAGAGTCACAGTGGTATTAAGTGATTAGAAATACATGAATATTAATTGCTTATGAACTCCCTTTATCACACTTGCAGGCAGAAGAAGTTAATAAATCACTGCTCGGATTAACCCACAGAAGAGTACTGCAAAGGGTTTCTGAGATGAGACAGAAACAGGGAAGGGAGCTTTTCTGGAGAGGAAGAAGTGCTGGTTTTAGGCCGGGCACTCGCATCACAAAGCTGTGTTCTTTTTCCCAGGGTTTCTTGTCTAGAGTCTGCCTCTTGCTACAGAGGGGAGCCCTTGCAGCTCTGAGAGAGAACCCATCATCCAGCTTTGCTGTGGCCGTGGCACCTCTGTACCAATCCCTTTGTAGGAAGCAGACATTTGGTTCTTGCATGCAACAGGGCTCCTGTGCAGATCCCCAAATACCAGCCCTGGACCTTCCCTGTGGTCTTGGTGCAAGACCAGCCGGTGCCATCCTGGGGACTGTGGCAGCTTTAAAACCTGGGTGGTGGAGAGGGGCATGTTCATGCATTCATTTCACTGCGTGTTATCTGGACATCCTTTGGCGGCTGCTGCGGAGGGGAAGAGACTTTTGCTCCTCTGTTGCATTTCTGTGGGACAGGTAATTGTCTGTTTTCTCAAGTCAGTGACTCGTGCTTGAGTTTAAACTTGTTCTGTCTTGGTTTCAGTGGCAATTATGCAAGGGTGATTTCTATAAATGGGTGCTGGTAGTGGATTGCTTGTGTGGAAATCTTCCTTGCTAAGGTGAATCTTATTTTTTGTCAAAATTTAATTTTGCCTAGAGCAATTATTGTTACCAGAGCTTTCTAATGATTTTAAGTAGCCAAGGTTACATATGCTTGAATCCTCATAGCAGTTTAGCCTAATATATTCATGCAAAAGTGTGAAGGAGGCATTGCTTCCATTTGTTCTTTTGTTCTTCCTAATCCCTATTCCTTTCTGCTCTGCCTTGCTGTCCTTTTCATCACGGTGAAAAAGCAATGCCTGAAAAAAGCAACAGTGAAACCCTCTGCCAGGATCCCAGGCATGAGGACACCCGGTTACATTTCTGCACCTGGACAAGGGGACCCTGCCATGCTGCAGGCTCTGTCAATCCCAGGCTTGCTGTGCCTCCCGGTGGCACAGGGAGATTTCAGGTAACCAGGATCTGCTGCTGCTCACCTGTGCATCCAGTGCTTGAAGCCAAGCGAAGAGAGCTGGTCCCTGAACTGCCCTGGGAGAGAAGGGTCACCCCATCCTTCCGCCAGCGGTTCCACGGGAGTGTGGCAGTTTGGAGGCAGCACTGGGATCCGAGGAACTGCTTGGGGGGGTCAGAGCAAGCCAGTGCCAGGCTGTCCTCCACAGAGTGGGATGGAGGCAGCTAGGAGCTGTGCCTCACTGAGATGCTCAAGTGATGCCAGGCAGAGCGGCAGGGAAGGTGCACCAGGATTTGGGAGCAAGGCAGGAGAGCGGGAGCTTCTGTCATGTGTAACTGTGCTCTGGGTGAATTATGTGAGGGTCTCCTATTCCAGAGAGACTTACATTAGGTAACTCGAATATTTACACATGGATCGTGGTACACAACGGTCACATCATCAGCAGAACCACCATGTTCTCCTGGTGCTCAACCTGTGATATCGAGGGAAACACATCCCACACCTGTATCAGAACTTACTGCTTAGAGAAAATGCCTGAGATCCAGTTCCTGGATAAGCCTGTTCAGCCCCTGCCGCTATAAAGGGGGACAGATGATTCCATTTAAGGACAATAGACTTAGACTCTGTTACCAGAGCACAGAATGCTGAACTAATACTGAGAAGCTTTTGATTTACTCTGATTTTTGCAGTGAGGGTTTGTACTAGCATTGCAGGCTGCATGCAAATGAAGGTGATGTTACCTGTCTCTGGCTTGGTTGCTGGATTGAGGTTTAATGAGATTCTTTGGTTTGCTTTGTGTCAATCTGTTGAAGTTAAGTGAGATTTCTTCCTCCCACTTTGTTTTGCCTCTGATGCAATTTTGCAACACTTCTTGTATTCCTAAAAGGGTCTTTTGGTGTCTTTGAAAGTTTCTCAATGCAATATCTCTCTGGACAGAGTAAATGAAGATTAAAACTAGGCAGATAGCAAGAGAAAACAAGCAAATGTCTTTGCAGAATCAAACAAAGAGCAAGCGCAGCAGCAGAGGAGCTTTGAGATTTGTCTTTTGTCTGGTAAACCAGAACACCTGAGCAAACCTTTCCTGAAGCTCGGGCCGGCTGGTCTCTCCAGGCTGGCAGTTTCTGGTGTCAGCTCAGCTGCTTGTTTTCATCAAATATGCAGGGACCACAGTAACGGTGGGATGGCAGGACACTGGGGATTTGGCACAACCACGTCCAGCTCCGCTGCACAGCCCGGCACTGACCAGCCTTTCTCCACCCGACTTTGTCTGCTAATGAGATCTCATAGCCTGTTCATTTCCATGTTATTTTTCTTCCCAATCAGTGGAATGAACTCTATAAAACCTATGTTATCAGTCTTCATTATGTTCAGGTTTGCTTTGATTGTGAATGAATAGATTTTATCTTGGCATTAGAAGGCACTAGCCTCTCTTTTCCCTCTTTGCATAGGGATTGGTTTTAAATATTCTCCCTATGTAGCTGCTTCTGTTGTTTTCTGGCTCTGCTTGGGTTCAGTCTGTTTTAAGCCTCAACCTTCCTGATACACCCCTTGATTGTGAGTTCAGAGCTGTATACCTGCAGTGGCACAAGGAGGAGGCTACGAACAGAGGAGCAACGTGTTCCTGTGAATCAGGGCGCTCAACAAGTTGGTTTTAAAGGTGCAAGTGTCCTCATAGAAAGTTCTGGGGAACACATAAATATTTAACCAGCTTCTGGAGAACAGCACAGCCCAGTAAATCATCCAAACAATTTTCTTCCACATCTAAATTGAGAAATACAGAAGAGTGCTCTTCCAGCTTAAAACCACCTTCCTCTAGGTTGTGATGCTGTTTGCCTTCTCTATAAAAGTCTTTATAAGCTCTTTTATGTTGTGTAACATAAGAGCATGTTTTGAGCCATGGGTGATCTCTGCTACAGCTGGTTCTGTGCATGATGTTTCTAGATAGGAAAGGTAATGAAGAACAGCCGTTCCCAAGTAGCTCACAGATGGATGTCATGGCAGGACAGCCATGCCATGGAACCTGTGCTGCATCTGTGGCCGAAGGCATTCAGAGGACGGGTGTTGCTTGGGCACACCTGGCCTCTTGTGTCCGACTGCTTCCACTGCAGCAGAGAA
Source organism: Corvus moneduloides (assembly GCF_009650955.1). Lineage (NCBI taxonomy): Eukaryota > Metazoa > Chordata > Aves > Passeriformes > Corvidae > Corvus > Corvus moneduloides. Next base: position 4,809,993 of record NC_045502.1, on the reverse strand, counting down.
GGGGGCACACTCTGGTCCCCAGCAGTGCCCAGGAACTGCCCAGGGTGAGGCATAAACGCTTGACATGGGCTCTTGGTGCATTAACCTGGGGACTCTGAATGGGAGGTATTGGGGATGTGGTGGGGACTGTCTGTGTGTCACATTTGCACCTGTATAACATTGGTTTCATTCCCTCATGGTGACAAGAACTGCTCGGCTCAAGTGTTGCCTTGCCCTTGGCTCTGTAGGAGCCTTGTCAGACACATCTGCCTGCTTTCTGTAACTGACTCTGCTTCTTGTCTCTTCTCTCTGCCATGAACAGATGAAATCCTCTGACATCGACCAGGAATTGTTCACTGAAAGTTACTGCAAGGTGTGCAGTGCTCAGCTGATCTCTGAGTCCCAGCGCGTGGCCCATTATGAGGTAGGATGTTCTTGGTCTGTCCCTCCACCATTGCAGTTCTGCTCTGAAGACTCAGGATTCGAAGAACTGTTTTTACTGGTGGCATCTTGCTCTGTCAGTGATGTCACTGCAGCGGTGTCTGCTGTGTGTCTGGCTTTTTCTTCTGTTTTTGCCAAGTCAGCCTGCAATTTGATCAGGACTGAAAGAAACACAGTTAGCAAGGACAGCAATTAAGAGTGCAGCAAAACAAGCTCAGGTTGTATTAAATGTGCTGCACTGTGGTTTGCTGAGTAGGAATCGCTGATTGTGCAGAGAATAGATTAGAATTTGTGGATGTATTTAAGCACTTAAGAGGTAGCAAGCAATGAATAATTAGAAAGGATGGATTATTAGAGACATGTTAGAACAGCAATTAACAGCACTGCATATCTCAAAACAAACTTACATACATTTCTATTAAACAAGGAGGAAATTATGGAGGGGTATGGTGCTGTAAAATCCTTCAGGAAAGGAAACCCACTACCTGGGTGTAGATCCTGCCACAGTGAGGGACTCTTGGTGTTCACCCGATGGGAGAACGGAGATTTTCAGGTTCAGCTGCAGAAGAGGTGCAGGATCACTGTGTGGTGGCTGTGCACGAGGGACTGTCCTCCCCTGGGGGCATGTGAGATGGTCCAGCCTGTCCTGGAGGACTCCAGAAGTGATGCATGTCTGCATTATCTATATTACGTAGTGTGTATATATAGAGAATATATTAATTCTGTATAGTCATCATATATAATATGGAGATAATATGGAATAATTGGTTTGATTTGATGGTCTTGGAGATCTTCTCCAACCTAAATGGTTCTGTGATTCTGTGTGACAAGCCGGGGGGTGAGGGACTTCTGCACTCATGTGAGGTGTGTTTTGCTCCTGGTTTTGGTTGCACGGAGACTATCAGTGTCTGCAAAGTTCCAACAGGTGCAGAGTTTGTGCACAGGGACCTAGAAGATGAACTTACCCCAAGCATTTGCTTGACTCGAGCGTTTTGCAATTGATACACGAGGGAGACGTGTGTGGCCAGTGGAGAATGTACGGGAAGCTTAATGTACATGATCTGAGGATACTGTGCTGCATTAATTAACAATGGGAACAAGAATGCACATTTGCTTGTAGGGCACTTTACATGTCTGTTTTGGTGAATTTCTCAGGAGCTCCTCTGTAGCTGCTCCTCTGGCTGCCCTCTGTGTGCAGCAGGGAACCCTGGCAACTCTGTGAAGCTGAAGGCTGCAGTTTTAGGGACACCTTCTGGATCTTGATACTGGGCACTGCAGATGCCAAATTTTGTCTACAGGAGGCAGGAGCATTGCTGCAGAAAGAGGAGCAGCGCCTGGTGAGCCACAGGGTGCTCAGCCAATCTTGCCTCCTCTGCGCCTGTCATTGTAGGTATGAGCTGAATCATTAATTCATAGCAGATGTTTTTGAAATGTGGAAAACAACACTGTTTTCTGTTGTATATTTTAGTACGAGGTGTTGTGCTCGTTTGTCATCCGCTGTGAAATCCCAGCAGACGCTGTAGACGTTCGGCACAATAATGTCATTTCCAAGCCTTGCTGGTGGGTTGCATAACACAGAGCAGAGGCATGGAGTGAGTGAGCTGTAAAGGCTAGTTAGGATCCCCTCTGGTGGCCCATAGGCTGGGAGTGCCCCTGCCCCGTGGCTGTGCCACACTTTGCTGCTCTCGACAGGGAGCAGTGTCCCTTTAGGGCATCTGTTCTGGTCACTACTCCTGAGCATGATGCTCATTCTCCTGGTAACCTTCTGGGACCCTGGTCCCAAGAGCCCCCAGGCACGGTGAGAGGCTAAAAACATCCCCTGAGGTTTTCTGGGGAGGTGAAGCTGGGGGCTCCATCCTGCCTGAGGCTGCCAGCCCTTGCTGCAGGCCATTAGTTAATAGTAAGAGTGTAAAATTCACTGCTTCTTTCTAATTATCAAAGTAGCTGGTCACCATTTTCACACCTTTCTTTTTTTTCCTTCTTACTTTTAAAAAGTGTTCTATAGTTAAAAACTGATTCTTTTCATAAAGGAAGTATCAACTTCAGAAGACTAAATTTTCTGCAAATCAGTTTTCAGGAGTCCTGGGGGTGGTCACCCCAGCTTCCCATGGGCGCTGAGGACCCTTGGTGATGGTGCAGCCGGGGATGGTGGGTGCCAGGGCTCTGTCTGGGTTTGTTTTGGTCAGCAGCATCCTTATCCTTCCTGAGCGAGCCTGGAGAGAAAGGGAATTGATCCACTGCCTTGCTAGCGCAGTCAAGTGAGCTCTACAGCCTGTGTGCCAGAGACTGGGATCTTGGCTCTCTGTGCATGCAAAATAAGACATTTCTCTGTAAGAAAATAGAGGGAAACAGCCTATGAAAGGGGGACGTTTTTATCTTGCCAAACAGGAATAGTCAGTTCCAATCGCTGTCTCATCTCCTTCTCCAAATCACCAACCAATAACTTTCCTTCTGTGCTACTTTGCCAGGAATAAAAAATGATTTTATGTCAGTCACGCAGTATTAAGCGATATTATTTCCAAGGGCAAGTGTAGTGGAAAAATGGCAAAAGGATCAGAGTGTTTGCAGCATATTTTTGCTTCTGACTTGACATACAGCAAATACTGCCTTTTTTACATGTGCTTTGTGCAACTGTGTTTCTGGCTTTGTCTGATGTGTCTGATGCGCCCCGGCTCTCCTTCCCATCCTGGTGAAACTGCCAGGTCCTGCCCTCCTCTCCAGGGTTCACCCTAGGACAGAGCTGAGCCCAGTAGCTGCCTTGGGATATTGACTTGTAATGACGTTCCTGAATGAGGAAATGCCTTAACGAGCTCAATGCACACTGCGGTGTCGAGTGTCTCAAGGGGGTGATGCTGGGCAGCTTTTGTGCAGCCGTGAGTAGGAGATGAGACAAATATTACTGGTTGGTGTTGATGCCCAAAAGACTGTGCATTTGCATATTTTAATTCTTAAAGCAAATTAATATCTTAATTTGTCCCCTGAAGTATCAGAAAACTCTCTTCCCGTTTCTGCTTCTGGAATAAAGCAGTGAAGTACGGATGCCTGAGTCCCTGGGTGACATTCACGGTGCTGCTGTGACATGCCGAGTGTCCCTGAGGTACCCTGGCTACCCACCCTCTCCTCCTTGGAGGGAACAAAAGGGAGCAGGGTGGCTGTTTGGATGAAGAATCCACACGCTGCAGGTGGTGGCTGGGTGCCAGGGGGGTGGTGGCCAGACATGGGGTGATGGCCAGTGCGGGGAGGGTATTTCCCACCTCGTGCTCCACTGTCAGTTGCAAGGGGCGACAGTGTGCCGCACTTGCTGCAGTGCCATTGGAAGTCTGTGCCCCAGAAATTGATTTTTTCTTTTCTGTATCTCTGCATCTTTCCTCCCTCTGGAGCTGGAAGCCTCTTTGCTGCTGGATTCTCTCTGGATCACCTATAATTGAACACTTCCTTCCAACTCTGTCTTTGGGAGAGGTTGTATTAATCACTTTGGTGACCTGCTCTGTAAATTAAAAAGCTAAAACAAAGAGAGCTAAGGTTTCTTAGTCAGCTCTGAGTCCTCATCTCTATGTAGAAGTGTTCACAGCCATTAGGAAGATGTTACCATTTATTTTCATGTTTCCCCTTGAAAATCCTGCAGGAAAATTACCTCATATACAAAGTTGTTCTCAGATTTCACCCTGAGCTGCACTTTCATCACCACATTTGCTCCTCAAGCTGCTGCAATGCTTTTCTCCATTTTCTCCATAATCTTTATTGCTTCAGGTGTTCAGATAGTGCTTTGCTTTTCCATTTAAAATGAAGGAAGATGCCAGATCTGGAGGAAGAGCAGCCCAGGAGGGGGCCGTGCAAGCGTCGGCTCACCTTATGGGATGAGGGAATGCTGCTTGAATGCTTGTGGTGGAGCAGCAGGGGAGGGCAGCGGCAAAGTGTATTAAAATTCTAACGCAGAGGAAACTGGGGAGAACAAATCCAGTGCCATGCCCTTTGACTCCTCTCTGGAGCTGAGTGTGCTTTGGAATTTCTCACTCTGTCTCCAGAGCGAAGCAGGCAAGCGATATCGACAGCCTCATCAATACTCCTTGTCTGCACGGGCTGGAGTGGTGCTGGGGTTAATCTGCTTCCAGTTGGGCTGTCCTTGGCTGCAAACGGCATGAAGCGATGGCTTGTCTGAAGGAATAATAAACATTGTTTACTATTGGCACATCAGTGCCTTAAGGATCAAGATGTGTGTGCTCAGAAAGGCAATCCTGTGTCTGAAATATTAATGTGCTGCAAGAGCACATACTCTATTTAACAAAATAAATGCTATGCTAGAAAGCAAGGAGCTGGAATGTTATGTTTCTACTCCCAGCTCCCTGTGTGAGATGCTGCAGGCATTTCCAGGATGGAGGAGTGGAAAGGATGTGCTTTAGCTGAAAATAAAGGCTGCACAGGGCTGTTGTGTGTCAGGTTCTTCTGATGTCAGTGATCATGGAAGGGAAAGTGATGTTTGCTGGCCATGATCTCTCTCGTATGTTTTGCCACTGTTGCTGCTCACCTGCCGTGTTGTGTCTTGCTTTGGTGGCAGTAGCATGTAAATCCTTCAGAGGATGAAGGAGGAGGGGACATCCTACCCATTATTCCCATGTCCCCACCACTGCTGGAATCTGCTCTGCTGTGGTATTCACGGTTTTTGGTGGCTGCTCAAACATTACTGTTACCCTGCAGATCATGCTGCTGTTCGATAGAAGAACCTTGGCTTGAGGAGAAAAAGCTAAAGAGAGCGTATTTGTGTTGCAGAGATGATGAATGTGCTGCTTTGTTCTCTTGTGTGCACATGCAGGCCTGCTGCGGATATTCCTGGGCAGTTTGTGTCATGGTAACAGCCCCAGTTAAAATATGTTGAGGTAAATGTGGCCACCCATTGCAGATGAGGGAGATAGGTGGGTGCCAGTGTTTTAGGGCACAAGGCTCGAGCTTTCTTCCTGCACACAGGGCAGCAGCAGCTGCTGCATCACGGTGGGCTGTGGGAACCAGTGGAGATGGGATGGGACTTTACAAGGCTCTATGTTACTGCTCTGTTGTCAACATTAATGGCTGAACATTATTTTTAATGCACTCCCAGTGTCAAAATCTATTGCTAAACAGCAGCAACAGCAGAGCAGATGAAGCCCTGTGCACAGCTCCCTTCCCAGGTACCTCTGCACAGAGGCCTATTGCTGTCTAAAAATAGCTGAAGTTAAAAGGCCTTTCCAGAGCAGCCATAAAACACACTGGGAAAATGGGACCCCAGGGTTAGCAGTAATGGAGAGGCATAAGGGATGTCACATTAAAGCTACATGGAATGAAAACAAAGAAAGGTTGCACTGGCTCACCCTGGCCAGTGTCCCCGGGAGGCAAGTTCCTGCAGCAGCATTCCCTTCCTGATCCTGCTGCGCAGGAGGGCACCTCTTTGTTCAGGGTATTCACTCTTGCTTGTCTTTAATATTTTAAACTTGCAACCCATGTTTGGATTGGGGTTCTTGGTGTTTGAAAGCAGAGTCTTTAGTTCTTATCGTGTGTTGTGACAGACCCGCCCCCGTGCGCTCGGGGCTGACGGGCTCTCAGGAGTGACTGGCACTGACGCGCTGTAACAGGGATTTGTCTCAGACAGTGACGATGGAATGGGAGCAACAGCATTGCTGCTGGTGCTGCCATGCTGCGGAGCTGGTGCTGGGCAGCTCACATGCACAGCAGACATTAACTCTTCTGTTGCCTACCTGGTACTGGGATGGTGGGGCTGTACCAGCAGTGAAGCCCACCCACACCTCGAACATCGGTATCCAGCAGCAGTGTGGTCCGAGATGAGGGACCTGAGCTGCAGCTGCAGGTGAGCAGCGAGAATTTAGCTTGCTGTGTGGAGCACGTTTCAGAAGTTCCCAGCCTGCTCGCTCTGTCCCTGCATCCCCTTTCCCTTGACATGTTTACAGAATCGTAGGATGGGTTGGGTTGGAAGAGACCTTTAAAGGTCTAGTCCAACCCCTGCCAAGAGCAGGAGCACCTTCAGCTCAATCAGGTTGCTCAGGGAGGTACATTGCTTGGAAAAATCCCTTAATACCAACGGAGAAGGAAATGCATGGTTGCATTAGTGTAGATGTAAGATCCACCTGCAGAGGGAATGTGAGGGAGTGATGTTAGAAGGGACTGCCAGTGGGTTTGGGGAGGAGCAGGTGTCTGTGGTAGCCCCGGGTGTGGAGTGCAGGTCTGTGGGCAGCAGCACCACGCGAGCCAGGTGCTGAGCCTGGCTGCTCCTGCCATGCTGCTCTGGAAACAGCCTCTGAGAAGAGTTGCTTCCTCTCCACAGGGCACCCAGCAGTGTGTTGGACAAGAGATACTTTGGCTACAGTCAAAACCAATATAGGAAGCAGTAAAGCTAAAGATCACAATGGTGATTCCTGAGACAGAAAATTCATGCTCAGGATCTCCACTTGGAGTCAGCCTGGCAAGCCAGGTGGAATGATCACAGATGTAAGGAAGTGGAGCTAGTGGTTGCTTGGCTGAACAGATCCTCAGTAGTTGCCTTGATGTGTAAACAAATCAATGTCCAAACCAATATCGTGCCTCCCTGTTGCTTTGTAGCAGCTGGTTTAATGGGGGTGAGAATTCAGCTGAGCACTTGGGAATTGCAGACACATATCTGTGTGCCCAGGAAGGCAAAAGCATGAGTAGACACTTTTTAAAAAATTAACTCATGGAGGAAAAAGGGGAAGTTGATAGAAACGACCATAAATTATAAATGAGGCTTTTCAAAAATT